>NW_027442431.1:0-354803 GCF_048569485.1 Anomaloglossus baeobatrachus | reverse complement strand
TGCAATCCGAGATAATCGTCTCCATGCTCCAAATCCATTTTAAAGCCATTTTTAAGGCATTTCGCGCATACATGAAATGAACACATTTTTCTCCAAAACTATAACAGATGCAAGCTTGTCCTGTTTGGTGGAGATGATATTTAATAAAATAAGTAGAAATCCACTAAAAGTTTTGTTTGGTTAATCTTGCAATCCCGAGATAATCGTCTCCATGCTCCAAATCCATTTTAAAGCCATTTTTAAGGCATTTCGCGCATACATGAAATGAACACATTTTTATCCAAAACTATAACAGATGCAAGCTTGTCCTGTTTGGTGGAGATGATATTTAATAAAATAAGTAGAAATCCACTAAAAAGTTTTGTTTGGTTATATTGCAATCCCGAGATAATCGTCTCCATGCTCAAATCCATTTTAAAGCCATTTTTAAGGCATTTCGCGCATACATGAAATGAACACATTTTTCTCCAAAACTATAACAGATGCAAGCTTGTCCTGTTTGGTGGAGATGATATTTAATAAAATAAGTAGAAATCCACTAAAGTTTTGTTTGGTTATCTTGCAATCCCGAGATAATCGTCTCCATGCTCCAAATCCATTTTAAAGCCATTTTTAAGGCATTTCGCGCATACATGAAATGAACACATTTTTCTCCAAAACTATAACAGATGCAAGCTTGTCCTGTTTGGTGGAGATGATATTTAATAAAATAAGTAGAAAATCCACTAAAAGTTTTTGTTTGGTTATATTGCAATCCCGAGATAATCGTCTCCATGCTCCAAATCCATTTTAAAGCCATTTTAAGGCATTTCGCGCATACATGAATATGAACACATTTTTCTCCAAAACTATAACAGATGCAAGCTTGTCCTGTTTGGTGGAGATGATATTTAATAAAATAAGTAGAAATCCCCTAAAAGTTTTGTTTGGTTATCTTGCAATCCCGAGATAATCGTCTCCATGCTCCAAATCCATTTTAAAGCCATTTTAAGGCATTTCGCGCATACATGAAATGAACACATTTTTCTCCAAAACTATAACAGATGCAAGCTTGTCCTGTTTGGTGGAGATGATATTTAATAAAATAAGTAGAAATCCACTAAAAGTTTTGTTTGGTTATCTTGCAATCCCGAGATAATCGTCTCCATGCTCCAAATCCATTTTAAAGCCATTTTTAAGGCATTTCGCGCATACATGAAATGAACACATTTTTCTCCAAAACTATAACAGATGCAAGCTTGTCCTGTTTGGTGGAGATGATATTTAATAAAATAAGTAGAAATCCACTAAAAGTTTTGTTTGGTTATCTTGCAATCCCGAGATAATCGTCTCCATGCTCCAAATCCATTTTAAAGCCATTTTTAAGGCATTTCGCGCATACATGAAATGAACACATTTTTCTCCAAAACTATAACAGATGCAAGCTTGTCCTGTTTGGTGGAGATGATATTTAATAAAATAAGTAGAAATCCACTAAAAGTTTTGTTTGGTTATCTTGCAATCCCGAGATAATCGTCTCCATGCTCCAAATCCATTTTAAAGCCATTTTTAAGGCATTTCGCGCATACATGAAATGAACACATTTTTCTCCAAAACTATAACAGATGCAAGCTTGTCCTGTTTGGTGGAGATGATATTTAATAAAATAAGTAGAAATCCACTAAAAGTTTTGTTTGGTTATATTGCAATCCCGAGATAATCGTCTCCATGCTCCAAATCCATTTTAAAGCCATTTTTAAGGCATTTCGCGCATACATGAAATGAACACATTTTTCTCCAAAACTATAACAGATGCAAGCTTGTCCTGTTTGGTGGAGATGATATTTAATAAAATAAGTAGAAATCCACTAAAAGTTTTGTTTGGTTATCTTGCAATCCCGAGATAATCGTCTCCATGCTCCAAATCCATTTTAAAGCCATTTTTAAGGCATTTCGCGCATACATGAAATGAACACATTTTTCTCCAAAACTATAACAGATGCAAGCTTGTCCTGTTTGGTGGAGATGATATTTAATAAAATAAGTAGAAATCCACTAAAAGTTTTGTTTGGTTATCTTGCAATCCCGAGATAATCGTCTCCATGCTCCAAATCCATTTTAAAGCCATTTTTAAGGCATTTCGCGCATACATGAAATGAACACATTTTTCTCCAAAACTATAACAGATGCAAGCTTGTCCTGTTTGGTGGAGATGATATTTAATAAAATAAGTAGAAATCCACTAAAAGTTTTGTTTGGTTATCTTGCAATCCCGAGATAATCGTCTCCATGCTCCAAATCCATTTTAAAGCCATTTTTAAGGCATTTCGCGCATACATGAAATGAACACATTTTTCTCCAAAACTATAACAGATGCAAGCTTGTCCTGTTTGGTGGAGATGATATTTAATAAAATAAGTAGAAATCCACTAAAAGTTTTGTTTGGTTATATTGCAATCCCGAGATAATCGTCTCCATGCTCCAAATCCATTTTAAAGCCATTTTTAAGGCATTTCGCGCATACATGAAATGAACACATTTTTCTCCAAAACTATAACAGATGCAAGCTTGTCCTGTTTGGTGGAGATGATATTTAATAAAATAAGTAGAAATCCACTAAAAGTTTTGTTTGGTTATCTTGCAATCCCGAGATAATCGTCTCCATGCTCCAAATCCATTTTAAAGCCATTTTTAAGGCATTTCGCGCATACATGAAATGAACACATTTTTCTCCAAAACTATAACAGATGCAAGCTTGTCCTGTTTGGTGGAGATGATATTTAATAAAATAAGTAGAAATCCACTAAAAGTTTTGTTTGGTTATCTTGCAATCCCGAGATAATCGTCTCCATGCTCCAAATCCATTTTAAAGCCATTTTTAAGGCATTTCGCGCATACATGAAATGAACACATTTTTCTCCAAAACTATAACAGATGCAAGCTTGTCCTGTTTGGTGGAGATGATATTTAATAAAATAAGTAGAAATCCACTAAAAGTTTTGTTTGGTTATCTTGCAATCCCGAGATAATCGTCTCCATGCTCCAAATCCATTTTAAAGCCATTTTTAAGGCATTTCGCGCATACATGAAATGAACACATTTTTCTCCAAAACTATAACAGATGCAAGCTTGTCCTGTTTGGTGGAGATGATATTTAATAAAATAAGTAGAAATCCACTAAAAGTTTTGTTTGGTTATATTGCAATCCCGAGATAATCGTCTCCATGCTCCAAATCCATTTTAAAGCCATTTTTAAGGCATTTCGCGCATACATGAAATGAACACATTTTTCTCCAAAACTATAACAGATGCAAGCTTGTCCTGTTTGGTGGAGATGATATTTAATAAAATAAGTAGAAATCCACTAAAAGTTTTGTTTGGTTATCTTGCAATCCCGAGATAATCGTCTCCATGCTCCAAATCCATTTTAAAGCCATTTTTAAGGCATTTCGCGCATACATGAAATAAACACATTTTTCTCCAAAACTATAACAGATGCAAGCTTGTCCTGTTTGGTGGAGATGATATTTAATAAAATAAGTAGAAATCCACTAAAAGTTTTGTTTGGTTATATTGCAATCCCGAGATAATCGTCTCCATGCTCCAAATCCATTTTAAAGCCATTTTTAAGGCATTTCGCGCATACATGAAATGAACACATTTTTCTCCAAAACTATAACAGATGCAAGCTTGTCCTGTTTGGTGGAGATGATATTTAATAAAATAAGTAGAAATCCACTAAAAGTTTTGTTTGGTTATCTTGCAATCCCGAGATAATCGTCTCCATGCTCCAAATCCATTTTAAAGCCATTTTTAAGGCATTTCGCGCATACATGAAATGAACACATTTTTCTCCAAAACTATAACAGATGCAAGCTTGTCCTGTTTGGTGGAGATGATATTTAATAAAATAAGTAGAAATCCACTAAAAGTTTTGTTTGGTTATCTTGCAATCCCGAGATAATCGTCTCCATGCTCCAAATCCATTTTAAAGCCATTTTTAAGGCATTTCGCGCATACATGAAATGAACACATTTTTCTCCAAAACTATAACAGATGCAAGCTTGTCCTGTTTGGTGGAGATGATATTTAATAAAATAAGTAGAAATCCACTAAACGTATTGTTTGGTTATATTGCAATCCCGAGATAATCGTCTCCATGCTCCAAATCCATTTTAAAGCCATTTTTAAGGCATTTCGCGCATACATGAAATGAACACATTTTTCTCCAAAACTATAACAGATGCAAGCTTGTCCTGTTTGGTGGAGATGATATTTAATAAAATAAGTAGAAATCCACTAAAAGTTTTGTTTGGTTATCTTGCAATCCCGAGATAATCGTCTCCATGCTCCAAATCCATTTTAAAGCCATTTTTAAGGCATTTCGCGCATACATGAAATGAACACATTTTTCTCCAAAACTATAACAGATGCAAGCTTGTCCTGTTTGGTGGAGATGATATTTAATAAAATAAGTAGAAATCCACTAAAAGTTTTGTTTGGTTATCTTGCAATCCCGAGATAATCGTCTCCATGCTCCAAATCCATTTTAAAGCCATTTTTAAGGCATTTCGCGCATACATGAAATGAACACATTTTTCTCCAAAACTATAACAGATGCAAGCTTGTCCTGTTTGGTGGAGATGATATTTAATAAAATAAGTAGAAATCCACTAAAAGTTTTGTTTGGTTATATTGCAATCCCGAGATAATCGTCTCCATGCTCCAAATCCATTTTAAAGCCATTTTTAAGGCATTTCGCGCATACATGAAATGAACACATTTTTCTCCAAAACTATAACAGATGCAAGCTTGTCCTGTTTGGTGGAGATGATATTTAATAAAATAAGTAGAAATCCACTAAAAGTTTTGTTTGGTTATCTTGCAATCCCGAGATAATCGTCTCCATGCTCCAAATCCATTTTAAAGCCATTTTTAAGGCATTTCGCGCATACATGAAATGAACACATTTTTCTCCAAAACTATAACAGATGCAAGCTTGTCCTGTTTGGTGGAGATGATATTTAATAAAATAAGTAGAAATCCACTAAAAGTTTTGTTTGGTTATCTTGCAATCCCGAGATAATCGTCTCCATGCTCCAAATCCATTTTAAAGCCATTTTTAAGGCATTTCGCGCATACATGAAATGAACACATTTTTCTCCAAAACTATAACAGATGCAAGCTTGTCCTGTTTGGTGGAGATGATATTTAATAAAATAAGTAGAAATCCACTAAAAGTTTTGTTTGGTTATCTTGCAATCCCGAGATAATCGTCTCCATGCTCCAAATCCATTTTAAAGCCATTTTTAAGGCATTTCGCGCATACATGAAATGAACACATTTTTCTCCAAAACTATAACAGATGCAAGCTTGTCCTGTTTGGTGGAGATGATATTTAATAAAATAAGTAGAAATCCACTAAAAGTTTTGTTTGGTTATCTTGCAATCCCGAGATAATCGTCTCCATGCTCCAAATCCATTTTAAAGCCATTTTTAAGGCATTTCGCGCATACATGAAATGAACACATTTTTCTCCAAAACTATAACAGATGCAAGCTTGTCCTGTTTGGTGGAGATGATATTTAATAAAATAAGTAGAAATCCACTAAAAGTTTTGTTTGGTTATATTGCAATCCCGAGATAATCGTCTCCATGCTCCAAATCCATTTTAAAGCCATTTTTAAGGCATTTCGCGCATACATGAAATGAACACATTTTTCTCCAAAACTATAACAGATGCAAGCTTGTCCTGTTTGGTGGAGATGATATTTAATAAAATAAGTAGAAATCCACTAAAAGTTTTGTTTGGTTATCTTGCAATCCCGAGATAATCGTCTCCATGCTCCAAATCCATTTTAAAGCCATTTTTAAGGCATTTCGCGCATACATGAAATGAACACATTTTTCTCCAAAACTATAACAGATGCAAGCTTGTCCTGTTTGGTGGAGATGATATTTAATAAAATAAGTAGAAATCCACTAAAAGTTTTGTTTGGTTATCTTGCAATCCCGAGATAATCGTCTCCATGCTCCAAATCCATTTTAAAGCCATTTTTAAGGCATTTCGCGCATACATGAAATGAACACATTTTTCTCCAAAACTATAACAGATGCAAGCTTGTCCTGTTTGGTGGAGATGATATTTAATAAAATAAGTAGAAATCCACTAAAAGTTTTGTTTGGTTATCTTGCAATCCCGAGATAATCGTCTCCATGCTCCAAATCCATTTTAAAGCCATTTTTAAGGAATTTCGCGCATACATGAAATGAACACATTTTTCTCCAAAACTATAACAGATGCAAGCTTGTCCTGTTTGGTGGAGATGATATTTAATAAAATAAGTAGAAATCCACTAAAAGTTTTGTTTGGTTATCTTGCAATCCCGAGATAATCGTCTCCATGCTCCAAATCCATTTTAAAGCCATTTTTAAGGCATTTCGCGCATACATGAAATGAACACATTTTTCTCCAAAACTATAACAGATGCAAGCTTGTCCTGTTTGGTGGAGATGATATTTAATAAAATAAGTAGAAATCCACTAAAAGTTTTGTTTGGTTATATTGCAATCCCGAGATAATCGTCTCCATGCTCCAAATCCATTTTAAAGCCATTTTTAAGGCATTTCGCGCATACATGAAATGAACACATTTTTCTCCAAAACTATAACAGATGCAAGCTTGTCCTGTTTGGTGGAGATGATATTTAATAAAATAAGTAGAAATCCACTAAAAGTTTTGTTTGGTTATCTTGCAATCCCGAGATAATCGTCTCCATGCTCCAAATCCATTTTAAAGCCATTTTTAAGGCATTTCGCGCATACATGAAATGAACACATTTTTCTCCAAAACTATAACAGATGCAAGCTTGTCCTGTTTGGTGGAGATGATATTTAATAAAATAAGTAGAAATCCACTAAAAGTTTTGTTTGGTTATCTTGCAATCCCGAGATAATCGTCTCCATGCTCCAAATCCATTTTAAAGCCATTTTTAAGGCATTTCGCGCATACATGAAATGAACACATTTTTCTCCAAAACTATAACAGATGCAAGCTTGTCCTGTTTGGTGGAGATGATATTTAATAAAATAAGTAGAAATCCACTAAAAGTTTTGTTTGGTTATCTTGCAATCCCGAGATAATCGTCTCCATGCTCCAAATCCATTTTAAAGCCATTTTTAAGGCATTTCGCGCATACATGAAATGAACACATTTTTCTCCAAAACTATAACAGATGCAAGCTTGTCCTGTTTGGTGGAGATGATATTTAATAAAATAAGTAGAAATCCACTAAAAGTTTTGTTTGGTTATATTGCAATCCCGAGATAATCGTCTCCATGCTCCAAATCCATTTTAAAGCCATTTTTAAGGCATTTCGCGCATACATGAAATGAACACATTTTTCTCCAAAACTATAACAGATGCAAGCTTGTCCTGTTTGGTGGAGATGATATTTAATAAAATAAGTAGAAATCCACTAAAAGTTTTGTTTGGTTATCTTGCAATCCCGAGATAATCGTCTCCATGCTCCAAATCCATTTTAAAGCCATTTTTAAGGCATTTCGCGCATACATGAAATGAACACATTTTTCTCCAAAACTATAACAGATGCAAGCTTGTCCTGTTTGGTGGAGATGATATTTAATAAAATAAGTAGAAATCCACTAAAAGTTTTGTTTGGTTATCTTGCAATCCCGAGATAATCGTCTCCATGCTCCAAATCCATTTTAAAGCCATTTTTAAGGCATTTCGCGCATACATGAAATGAACACATTTTTCTCCAAAACTATAACAGATGCAAGCTTGTCCTGTTTGGTGGAGATGATATTTAATAAAATAAGTAGAAATCCACTAAAAGTTTTGTTTGGTTATCTTGCAATCCCGAGATAATCGTCTCCATGCTCCAAATCCATTTTAAAGCCATTTTTAAGGCATTTCGCGCATACATGAAATGAACACATTTTTCTCCAAAACTATAACAGATGCAAGCTTGTCCTGTTTGGTGGAGATGATATTTAATAAAATAAGTAGAAATCCACTAAAAGTTTTGTTTGGTTATCTTGCAATCCCGAGATAATCGTCTCCATGCTCCAAATCCATTTTAAAGCCATTTTTAAGGCATTTCGCGCATACATGAAATGAACACATTTTTCTCCAAAACTATAACACATGCAAGCTTGTCCTGTTTGGTGGAGATGATATTTAATAAAATAAGTAGAAATCCACTAAAAGTTTTGTTTGGTTATATTGCAATCCCGAGATAATCGTCTCCATGCTCCAAATCCATTTTAAAGCCATTTTTAAGGCATTTCGCGCATACATGAAATGAACACATTTTTCTCCAAAACTATAACAGATGCAAGCTTGTCCTGTTTGGTGGAGATGATATTTAATAAAATAAGTAGAAATCCACTAAAAGTTTTGTTTGGTTATCTTGCAATCCCGAGATAATCGTCTCCATGCTCCAAATCCATTTTAAAGCCATTTTTAAGGCATTTCGCGCATACATGAAATGAACACATTTTTCTCCAAAACTATAACAGATGCAAGCTTGTCCTGTTTGGTGGAGATGATATTTAATAAAATAAGTATTAATCCACTAAAAGTTTTGTTTGGTTATCTTGCAATCCCGAGATAATCGTCTCCATGCTCCAAATCCATTTTAAAGCCATTTTTAAGGCATTTCGCGCATACATGAAATGAACACATTTTTCTCCAAAACTATAACAGATGCAAGCTTGTCCTGTTTGGTGGAGATGATATTTAATAAAATAAGTAGAAATCCACTAAAAGTTTTGTTTGGTTATCTTGCAATCCCGAGATAATCGTCTCCATGCTCCAAATCCATTTTAAAGCCATTTTTAAGGAATTTCGCGCATACATGAAATGAACACATTTTTCTCCAAAACTATAACAGATGCAAGCTTGTCCTGTTTGGTGGAGATGATATTTAATAAAATAAGTAGAAATCCACTAAAAGTTTTGTTTGGTTATCTTGCAATCCCGAGATAATCGTCTCCATGCTCCAAATCCATTTTAAAGCCATTTTTAAGGCATTTCGCGCATACATGAAATGAACACATTTTTCTCCAAAACTATAACAGATGCAAGCTTGTCCTGTTTGGTGGAGATGATATTTAATAAAATAAGTAGAAATCCACTAAAAGTTTTGTTTGGTTATCTTGCAATCCCGAGATAATCGTCTCCATGCTCCAAATCCATTTTAAAGCCATTTTTAAGGCATTTCGCGCATACATGAAATGAACACATTTTTCTCCAAAACTATAACAGATGCAAGCTTGTCCTGTTTGGTGGAGATGATATTTAATAAAATAAGTAGAAATCCACTAAAAGTTTTGTTTGGTTATCTTGCAATCCCGAGATAATCGTCTCCATGCTCCAAATCCATTTTAAAGCCATTTTTAAGGCATTTCGCGCATACATGAAATGAACACATTTTTCTCCAAAACTATAACAGATGCAAGCTTGTCCTGTTTGGTGGAGATGATATTTAATAAAATAAGTAGAAATCCACTAAAAGTTTTGTTTGGTTATCTTGCAATCCCGAGATAATCGTCTCCATGCTCCAAATCCATTTTAAAGCCATTTTTAAGGCATTTCGCGCATACATGAAATGAACACATTTTTCTCCAAAACTATAACAGATGCAAGCTTGTCCTGTTTGGTGGAGATGATATTTAATAAAATAAGTAGAAATCCACTAAAAGTTTTGTTTGGTTATATTGCAATCCCGAGATAATCGTCTCCATGCTCCAAATCCATTTTAAAGCCATTTTTAAGGCATTTCGCGCATACATGAAATGAACACATTTTTCTCCAAAACTATAACAGATGCAAGCTTGTCCTGTTTGGTGGAGATGATATTTAATAAAATAAGTAGAAATCCACTAAAAGTTTTGTTTGGTTATCTTGCAATCCCGAGATAATCGTCTCCATGCTCCAAATCCATTTTAAAGCCATTTTTAAGGCATTTCGCGCATACATGAAATGAACACATTTTTCTCCAAAACTATAACAGATGCAAGCTTGTCCTGTTTGGTGGAGATGATATTTAATAAAATAAGTAGAAATCCACTAAAAGTTTTGTTTGGTTATCTTGCAATCCCGAGATAATCGTCTCCATGCTCCAAATCCATTTTAAAGCCATTTTTAAGGCATTTCGCGCATACATGAAATGAACACATTTTTCTCCAAAACTATAACAGATGCAAGCTTGTCCTGTTTGGTGGAGATGATATTTAATAAAATAAGTAGAAATCCACTAAAAGTTTTGTTTGGTTATCTTGCAATCCCGAGATAATCGTCTCCATGCTCCAAATCCATTTTAAAGCCATTTTTAAGGCATTTCGCGCATACATGAAATGAACACATTTTTCTCCAAAACTATAACAGATGCAAGCTTGTCCTGTTTGGTGGAGATGATATTTAATAAAATAAGTAGAAATCCACTAAAAGTTTTGTTTGGTTATATTGCAATCCCGAGATAATCGTCTCCATGCTCCAAATCCATTTTAAAGCCATTTTTAAGGCATTTCGCGCATACATGAAATGAACACATTTTTCTTCAAAACTATAACAGATAGTGATGAGCGAGTACTAAAAAGCTCGGGTGCTCGAAGCTCGGGCCGAGCCTCCCAAGATACTCGTGTACTCGGCCCGAGCAACGAGCCCAATGTTATCCTATGGGAGACCCGAGTATTTTTGTGAAATGACCTCCCGGCAGCATGGAGAAACCCTAAAAATGTCACAAAAGTCTCAGAAGAGTGCTCAAATGACATGGCAACAGCATGGGGAAGACCCCTTGAAGCATTTATCACTCAAAAGTCACAGCTGTGAACAATTTTGTCCGCGTTTTACGCCATTTTTACGGACTCACCAGAAAACCTTCCAAAATGACCCCAAAATGATTTTTCATGGCGGAAATGTTAAGGGCACATACCCAATAGTGAGATAGATCTGGTGTATGTTACTTTTTGAGATCAATACATGAAAGATTTTACGTGAAAACATTGTGTGGCACTCCGATGTCCCTGAGAAGAGACGTACATGAAGGCCTCTTGAGTCTAATGTGCCCATTTTGAGGAAGTGAGTCTTTGTAGTATTTTCCTTTGCCAGGGCAGTCCTAAATTGTGAGGTTCACCAATGCCCCTGCATACAGACGTGCATGAGGGCCTCAAAACATTAAGTGTCCATTGTCAGGAAGTGGGTGTATTATAGTATAGCCCTTAGGCAGGGCAGCCAAAAATTGGGAGGCTCCACATTGTCCCTGGGTAGAGACGTGCATGATGGCCTTTAAACCTGAAGTGCCCATTGTAAGGAAGTGGGTCTATTTCAGTATAGCCCTTTGCCAGGGCAGCCAAAAATTGGGAGGCTCCACATTGTCCCTGGGTAGAGACGTGCATGAGGGCCTCAAAACATTAAGTGTCCATTGTCAGGAAGTGGGTGTATTATAGTATAGCCCTTAGGCAGGGCAGCCAAAAATTGGGAGGCTCCACATTGTCCCTGGGTAGAGACGTGCATGATGGCCTTTAAACCTGAAGTGCCCATTGTAAGGAAGTGGGTCTATTTCAGTATAGCCCTTTGCCAGGGCAGCCAAAAATTGGGAGGCTCCACATTGTCCCTGGGTAGAGACGTGCATGAGGGCCTCAAAACATTAAGTGTCCATTGTCAGGAAGTGGGTGTATTATAGTATAGCCCTTAGCCAGGGCAGCCAAAAATTGGGAGGCTCCACATTGTCCCTGGGTAGAGACGTGCATGATGGCCTTTAAACCTGAAGTGCCCATTGTAAGGAAGTGGGTCTATTTCAGTATAGCCCTTTGCCAGGGCAGCCAAAAATTGGGAGGCTCCACATTGTCCCTGGGTAGAGACGTGCATGAGGGCCTCAAAACATTAAGTGTCCATTGTCAGGAAGTGGGTGTATTATAGTATAGCCCTTAGGCAGGGCAGCCAAAAATTGGGAGGCTCCACATTGTCCCTGGGTAGAGACGTGCATGATGGCCTTTAAACCTGAAGTGCCCATTGTAAGGAAGTGGGTCTATTTCAGTATAGCCCTTTGCCAGGGCAGCCAAAAATTGGGAGGCTCCACATTGTCCCTGGGTAGAGACGTGCATGAGGGCCTCAAAACATTAAGTGTCCATTGTCAGGAAGTGGGTGTATTATAGTATAGCCCTTAGGCAGGGCAGCCAAAAATTGGGAGGCTCCACATTGTCCCTGGGTAGAGACGTGCATGATGGCCTTTAAACCTGAAGTGCCCATTGTAAGGAAGTGGGTCTATTTCAGTATAGCCCTTTGCCAGGGCAGCCAAAAATTGGGAGGCTCCACATTGTCCCTGGGTAGAGACGTGCATGAGGGCCTCAAAACATTAAGTGTCCATTTTAAGGAAGTGGGTGTATTTCAGTATAGCCCTTAGGCAGGGCAGCCAAAAATTGGGAGGCTCCACGTTGTCCCTGGGTAGAGACGTGCATGAGGGCCTCAAAACATTGTTCCCATTGCAAAGGAGCGGGTCTCCTGTCGTTGTAATGTCCATTCTGCAAAGAATGGGCGAAAAAATTTACCACTGGGGGTATACCTGAAACAAAGACCTAACTATTGTAACGGTCATCATGATGGCGCATGAGGAGAAGGAGGAGCAGTCCAGCGATTATCCAAAGTCGAGAAGTGTACCCATGGGTGAGTGGAGGTACATGGCAAACTTTAAATTCCGCTCTCATTTGCTGGTGGTGTGGTGAAGTCTGGCCCAATCCAACCCTTGTTCATCTTTATCAGAGTCAGCCTGTCAGCATTTTCAGTTGACAGGCGGGTGCGTTTATCTGTAATGATTCCACCTGTGGCACTAAAAACACGCTCTGACAAAACGCTAGCAGCAGGGCAGGCCAGGACTTCCAAGGCGTAGAGAGCCAATTCATGCCACGTGTCCAGCTTGGATACCCAATAATTGTAAGGCACAGAGGAATGTCGGAGTACAGTTGTTCGATCTGCAAGGTACTCCTTCAGCATCTGGGCAAACTTAGGATTTCTTGTGGCCCCCGCACCTCAGGGGCTGTGGTACGTGAGGGGCTGAGAAAACTGTCCCACATCTTAAAGACTGTTCCCCTACCTCTGGCGGATTGGACTTGTGCCTCTCTCGGCTGTACGCCTCGGTTGTCCACTGATTCCTGACCTATGCCGCTAGCGTTTTGTGAGGGGAATGCTTTGCCTACTTCCGTGAGTATGGCCTTCCGAAACTGCTGCATTTTGGTTGACCTCTCATCCACGGGAATAAGAGACAAAAAGTTCTCCTTGTAGCGTGGGTCTAACAGTGTTACCAACCAGTAATGATTGTCGGCCAAGATGTTCTTAACGCGAGGGTCACGAGACAGGCAGCTTACCATAAAGTCAGCCATGTGCGCCAGACTCTTAACAGCCAGGACTTCAGTAGCCTGACCAACAAGATGACTGAACATGCTGTCCTCCTCCTCCTCCTCCTCCTCCTCCTCCTCATCTACCCTGTCCTCTGGCCAGCCACGCTGAATCGAGGATATGACTGGTGTGCATGTCATATCCTCAATTTGGCCGGAGAGTTGCTCCATGTCTTCATCCTCCTCCTCGTCATAGTCCTCCACTGCACGTTGTGATGAGACGAGGCTGGGCTGTGTGTTATCACCCACACCCACTACTGTTTCTTGCTGCAACTCATCGCGCTCCGCCTGCAATGCATCATGTTTGTTTTTCAAAAGGGACCGTTTTAGAAGGCAGAGTAGCGGTATGGTGACGCTAATAATGGCGTCATCACCACTCACCATCTTGGTGGAGTCCTCAAAGTTTTGGAGGATGGTACATAGGTCTGACATCCATCTCCACTCCTCAGGTGTTATGTGTGGAGTTTGACCCATTTCCCGACGGCTTAGGTGATGCAGGTACTCAACAACTGCCCTCTTCTGCTCACATATCCTGACCAACATGTGCAGAGTTGAATTCCAACGCGTGGGGACATCACACACCAGTCTGTGAGCCGGAAGATGCAAACGGCGCTGAAAGCCGGCAAGGCCGGCTGAAGCAGTAGGTGACTTTCGAAAATGTGCAGACAGGCGGCGAACTTTTACCAGCAGATCAGACAGCTCTGGGTATGACTTTATAAACCGCTGAACCACGAGGTTGAGCACATGGGCCACGCATGGAACATGTGTCAGCTGGCCTCGCCTCAAAGCCGCCACCAGGTTCCGGCCATTGTCACAAACGACCTTTCCTGGCTTTAGGTTCAGAGGTGTGAGCCAGTGATCTGCCTGCTGTTTCAGAGCTGTCCACAGCTCTTCTGCATTGTGGGGTTTGTCACCTATGCAGATTAGCTTCAGCACAGCCTGTTGCCGCTTCGCCGAGGCAGTGCTGCAGTGCTTCCAGCTTGTGACTGGTGTGGAGGGCACAGTGGATGAGGATGCGCAGGAGGAGGAGGAGGCTGAAGAGCATGACATTCCGGAGCTGTAGAGTGTGGGTGAAACACTGACTGAGGTAGGGCCTGCAAACCTTGGTGTGGGAAGGACGTGTTCCGTCCCTCGCTCAGACTGGGTCCCAGCTTCCACAATATTAACCCAGTGTGCCGTCAACGAGATGTAGCGGCCTTGCCCACAAGCACTTGTCCACGTGTCTGTGGTTAGGTGGACTTTGGGTGAAACAGCGTTGTTCAGGGCACGTGTGATGTTTTGTGACACGTGGTTATGCAACGCGGGGACGGCACACCGGGAGAAATAGTGGCGGCTGGGGACCGAGTAACGTGGGACAGCTGCCGCCATCAGGTCACGGAATGCTTCTGTCTCCACCAGCCTAAAAGGCAACATTTCCAGCGCAAGCAGTCGCGAAATGTTAGCATTTAGAACTGTGGCATGTGGGGTGTTGGCAGTGTATTTGCGCCTGCGTTCAAAGGTTTGCTGAATGGATAACTGAACGCTGCGCTGGGACAAGGACGTGCTTGATGATGGTGTTCTTTCTGCGTAGGCAACTGCAGGTGCAGGAGTGGAGGAGGCTTGTTCGCAGGCAGCATGGACAGAGGATTGGCTCGCATGCACAACCAGCGAAGACGTAGCAGTGACATCAGCAAGCACTGCTCCTCGACTCTGTTGTACTTCCCACAAAGTCGGGTGCTTGGCTGACATGTGCCTGATCATGCTGGTGGTGGTCAGGCTGCTAGTTTTGGTACCCCTGCTGATGCTGGCACGGCAGGTGTTGCAAATGGCCTTTTTTGAATCATCTGGATCCAACTTAAAAAACTGCCAGACTCGTGAAGACCTAACATTTGTACAGGCACCTTGTGTCGTCGTGTTGTTACGGGGAACGGTTGCCTGACTTCTGCCTGGGACCACCACCCTGCTTCTTACTGCCTGTTGTGATGCTACGCCTCCCTCCCCCTGTGCACTGCTGTCCTCGCTCTGCATATCCTCCTGCCAGGTTGGGTCAGTTACTGGATCATCCACCACGTCGTCTTCCTCTTCCGCACCCTGCTCCTCCTCCTGACTTGCTGACAATTGTGTCTCATCATCGTCCACCACTTGTTGAGACACGTTGCCAACTTCGTGAGAACGTGGCTGCTCAAATATTTGGCTATCTGTACAGACGATCTCCTCATGACCCACTTCAATATGAGCTGGCGAGAGGCCAGAATGTGTGAATGGAAACGTGAACAGCTCTTCCGAGTGTCCAAGTGTGGGATCATTAATGTCCGAGGAGGACGTGTACTCAGCCTGGTGGTAGGAAGGAGGATCAGGTTCAGAAATGTGCGGTGCAGTATCACGGCTACTGACACTTGACCGTGTGGAAGACAGAGTGTTTGTGGTGGTGCCAATCTGACTGGAAGCATTATCCGCTATCCAACTAACAACCTGTTGACACTGGTCTTGGTTCAAGAGCGGTGTACTGCTGCGGTCCCCAAGAATTTGGGACAGGACGTGCGAGCGACTAGATGTGGCCCTTTGTTGTGGCGAAATTAGAGCTTGCCCACGACCTCGGCCTCTGCCTGCACCACCATCACGTCCACTTCCTTGTTCCTTGCCAATGCCCTTGCGCATTTTGCAATGCTGTGCACTGCTGACGTGTATATTCACTACTTGTGCGTTATATCAAAGTTTCTGGAAATTGCACACCAGTGCACCTGTACGCTGCCACCAACAGGCACACACGTGCGGTTTTAAAAACCAAGCACGGACGCAATAATAACCTAACACAGGTTTTAGGAGCAAAAATTAAGAACTCTGACACTATCAGCCACTGCTGACTGACGTGTATTATACACTACACTTGTGCGTTATATAATAGTTTGGTAAACGCACACCAGTGCACCTGTACGCTGCCACCAACAGGCACACACGTGCGGTTTTAAAAACCAAGCACGGACGCAATAATAACCTAACACAGGTTTTAGGAGCAAAAATTAAGAACTCTGACACTATCAGCCACTGCTGACTGACGTGTATTATACACTACACTTGTGCGTTATATAATAGTTTGGTAAACGCACACCAGTGCACCTGTACGCTGCCACCAACAGGCACACACGTGCGGTTTTAAAAACCAAGCACGGACGCAATAATAACCTAACACAGGTTTTAGGAGCAAAAATTAAGAACTCTGACACTATCAGCCACTGCTGACTGACGTGTATTATACACTACACTTGTGCGTTATATAATAGTTTGGTAAACGCACACCAGTGCACCTGTACGCTGCCACCAACAGGCACACACGTGCGGTTTTAAAAACCAAGCACGGACGCAATAATAACCTAACACAGGTTTTAGGAGCAAAAATTAAGAACTCTGACACTATCAGCCACTGCTGACTGACGTGTATTATACACTACACTTGTGCGTTATATAATAGTTTGGTAAACGCACACCAGTGCACCTGTACGCTGCCACCAACAGGCACACACGTGCGGTTTTAAAAACCAAGCACGGACGCAATAATAACCTAACACAGGTTTTAGGAGCAAAAATTAAGAACTCTGACACTATCAGCCACTGCTGACTGACGTGTATTATACACTACACTTGTGCGTTATATAATAGTTTGGTAAACGCACACCAGTGCACCTGTACGCTGCCACCAACAGGCACACACGTGCGGTTTTAAAAACCAAGCACGGACGCAATAATAACCTAACACAGGTTTTAGGAGCAAAAATTAAGAACTCTGACACTATCAGCCACTGCTGACTGACGTGTATTATACACTACACTTGTGCGTTATATAATAGTTTGGTAAACGCACACCAGTGCACCTGTACGCTGCCACCAACAGGCACACACGTGCGGTTTTAAAAACCAAGCACGGACGCAATAATAACCTAACACAGGTTTTAGGAGCAAAAATTAAGAACTCTGACACTATCAGCCACTGCTGACTGACGTGTATTATACACTACACTTGTGCGTTATATAATAGTTTGGTAAACGCACACCAGTGCACCTGTACGCTGCCACCAACAGGCACACACGTGCGGTTTTAAAAACCAAGCACGGACGCAATAATAACCTAACACAGGTTTTAGGAGCAAAAATTAAGAACTCTGACACTATCAGCCACTGCTGACTGACGTGTATTATACACTACACTTGTGCGTTATATAATAGTTTGGTAAACGCACACCAGTGCACCTGTACGCTGCCACCAACAGGCACACACGTGCGGTTTTAAAAACCAAGCACGGACGCAATAATAACCTAACACAGGTTTTAGGAGCAAAAATTAAGAACTCTGACACTATCAGCCACTGCTGACTGACGTGTATTATACACTACACTTGTGCGTTATATAAGTTTGGTAAACGCACACCAGTGCACCTGTACGCTGCCACCAACAGGCACACACGTGCGGTTTTAAAAACCAAGCACGGACGCAATAATAACCTAACACAGGTTTTAGGAGCAAAAATTAAGAACTCTGACACTATCAGCCACTGCTGACTGACGTGTATTATACACTACACTTGTGCGTTATATAATAGTTTGGTAAACGCACACCAGTGCACCTGTACGCTGCCACCAACAGGCACACACGTGCGGTTTTAAAAACCAAGCACGGACGCAATAATAACCTAACACAGGTTTTAGGAGCAAAAATTAAGAACTCTGACACTATCAGCCACTGCTGACTGACGTGTATTATACACTACACTTGTGCGTTATATAATAGTTTGGTAAACGCACACCAGTGCACCTGTACGCTGCCACCAACAGGCACACACGTGCGGTTTTAAAAACCAAGCACGGACGCAATAATAACCTACTAACAGGTTTTTTTGGGGAGCGACAATTACAGTACAGACAAGTCAGACACTATCTGGACTGTTTTACACTGTGTACACCAGCCCCAGATATGAAGGCTGGTATACGGTCACCACTACCCTGCCTGCCTGCCTGCCTGTATACTGCTACAATAGTCCTGACAAGGACTCTTTTGGTCACTAGCCTGTATTCAGACCTGGCTATACCCTGCCTGTATATAGCAACAATAGTCCTGAGAAGGACTCTGCTACTGTACTCCGACCTGGCTATACCCTGCCTGCCTGTATACAACTAGAATAGTCCTGAGAAGGACTTTTGGTCACACTGTTTGCAGCCCTGCAACTGAAAAAGCTATAAAGGGCCGCAAAGCTTTCCCTGAATCAGCGACACTCTCCCTACACTCACTGTCAGAATAGCTGTGAGCAGAGCACAGCGCGCCGGCCGATATAAAGGCTCGGTGACGCTGTGCAGGCCGGCCAATCACTGCAATTCCACAACTAACAGGGCTGTGGCATTGCAGTGGTCTGCCAGCCAATCCCTGCATGAGGGCTGGCTCTCAAAAGAGCGCCAACATGCAGAAATGAAGACCACGAGTAAAGCACGAGTATCGCGAGATTACTCGGTCCCCGCCGAGCAGCCCGAGTACAGTGATACTCGTGCGAGTACCGAGTAGTGACAAGCATGCTCGCTCATCACTAATAACAGATGCAAGCTTGTCCTGTTTGGTGGAGATGATATTTAATAAAATAAGTAGAAATCCACTAAAAGTTTTGTTTGGTTATCTTGCAATCCCGAGATAATCGTCTCCATGCTCCAAATCCATTTTAAAGCCATTTTTAAGGCATTTCGCGCATACATGAAATGAACACATTTTTCTCCAAAACTATAACAGATGCAAGCTTGTCCTGTTTGGTGGAGATGATATTTAATAAAATAAGTAGAAATCCACTAAAAGTTTTGTTTGGTTATCTTGCAATCCCGAGATAATCGTCTCCATGCTCCAAATCCATTTTAAAGCCATTTTTAAGGCATTTCGCGCATACATGAAATGAACACATTTTTCTCCAAAACTATAACAGATGCAAGCTTGTCCTGTTTGGTGGAGATGATATTTAATAAAATAAGTAGAAATCCACTAAAAGTTTTGTTTGGTTATCTTGCAATCCCGAGATAATCGTCTCCATGCTCCAAATCCATTTTAAAGCCATTTTTAAGGCATTTCGCGCATACATGAAATGAACACATTTTTCTCCAAAACTATAACAGATGCAAGCTTGTCCTGTTTGGTGGAGATGATATTTAATAAAATAAGTAGAAATCCACTAAAAGTTTTGTTTGGTTATCTTGCAATCCCGAGATAATCGTCTCCATGCTCCAAATCCATTTTAAAGCCATTTTTAAGGCATTTCGCGCATACATGAAATGAACACATTTTTCTCCAAAACTATAACAGATGCAAGCTTGTCCTGTTTGGTGGAGATGATATTTAATAAAATAAGTAGAAATCCACTAAAAGTTTTGTTTGGTTATATTGCAATCCCGAGATAATCGTCTCCATGCTCCAAATCCATTTTAAAGCCATTTTTAAGGCATTTCGCGCATACATGAAATGAACACATTTTTCTCCAAAACTATAACAGATGCAAGCTTGTCCTGTTTGGTGGAGATGATATTTAATAAAATAAGTAGAAATCCACTAAAAGTTTTGTTTGGTTATCTTGCAATCCCGAGATAATCGTCTCCATGCTCCAAATCCATTTTAAAGCCATTTTTAAGGCATTTCGCGCATACATGAAATGAACACATTTTTCTCCAAAACTATAACAGATTCAAGCTTGTCCTGTTTGGTGGAGATGATATTTAATAAAATAAGTAGAAATCCACTAAAAGTTTTGTTTGGTTATCTTGCAATCCCGAGATAATCGTCTCCATGCTCCAAATCCATTTTAAAGCCATTTTTAAGGCATTTCGCGCATACATGAAATGAACACATTTTTCTCCAAAACTATAACAGATGCAAGCTTGTCCTGTTTGGTGGAGATGATATTTAATAAAATAAGTAGAAATCCACTAAAAGTTTTGTTTGGTTATATTGCAATCCCGAGATAATCGTCTCCATGCTCCAAATCCATTTTAAAGCCATTTTTAAGGCATTTCGCGCATACATGAAATGAACACATTTTTCTCCAAAACTATAACAGATGCAAGCTTGTCCTGTTTGGTGGAGATGATATTTAATAAAATAAGTAGAAATCCACTAAAAGTTTTGTTTGGTTATCTTGCAATCCCGAGATAATCGTCTCCATGCTCCAAATCCATTTTAAAGCCATTTTTAAGGCATTTCGCGCATACATGAAATGAACACATTTTTCTCCAAAACTATAACAGATGCAAGCTTGTCCTGTTTGGTGGAGATGATATTTAATAAAATAAGTAGAAATCCACTAAAAGTTTTGTTTGGTTATATTGCAATCCCGAGATAATCGTCTCCATGCTCCAAATCCATTTTAAAGCCATTTTTAAGGCATTCGCGCATACATGAAATGAACACATTTTTCTCCAAAACTATAACAGATGCAAGCTTGTCCTGTTTGGTGGAGATGATATTTAATAAAATAAGTAGAAATCCACTAAAAGTTTTGTTTGGTTATCTTGCAATCCCGAGATAATCGTCTCCATGCTCCAAATCCATTTTAAAGCCATTTTTAAGGCATTTCGCGCATACATGAAATGAACACATTTTTCTCCAAAACTATAACAGATGCAAGCTTGTCCTGTTTGGTGGAGATGATATTTAATAAAATAAGTAGAAATCCACTAAAAGTTTTGTTTGGTTATCTTGCAATCCCGAGATAATCGTCTCCATGCTCCAAATCCATTTTAAAGCCATTTTTAAGGCATTTCGCGCATACATGAAATGAACACATTTTTCTCCAAAACTATAACAGATGCAAGCTTGTCCTGTTTGGTGGAGATGATATTTAATAAAATAAGTAGAAATCCACTAAAAGTTTTGTTTGGTTATCTTGCAATCCCGAGATAATCGTCTCCATGCTCCAAATCCATTTTAAAGCCATTTTTAAGGCATTTCGCGCATACATGAAATGAACACATTTTTCTCCAAAACTATAACAGATGCAAGCTTGTCCTGTTTGGTGGAGATGATATTTAATAAAATAAGTAGAAATCCACTAAAAGTTTTGTTTGGTTATCTTGCAATCCCGAGATAATCGTCTCCATGCTCCAAATCCATTTTAAAGCCATTTTTAAGGCATTTCGCGCATACATGAAATGAACACATTTTTCTCCAAAACTATAACAGATGCAAGCTTGTCCTGTTTGGTGGAGATGATATTTAATAAAATAAGTAGAAATCCACTAAAAGTTTTGTTTGGTTATCTTGCAATCCCGAGATAATCGTCTCCATGCTCCAAATCCATTTTAAAGCCATTTTTAAGGCATTTCGCGCATACATGAAATGAACACATTTTTCTCCAAAACTATAACAGATGCAAGCTTGTCCTGTTTGGTGGAGATGATATTTAATAAAATAAGTAGAAATCCACTAAAAGTTTTGTTTGGTTATATTGCAATCCCGAGATAATCGTCTCCATGCTCCAAATCCATTTTAAAGCCATTTTTTAAGGCATTTCGCGCATACATGAAATGAACACATTTTTCTCCAAAACTATAACAGATGCAAGCTTGTCCTGTTTGGTGGAGATGATATTTAATAAAATAAGTAGAAATCCACTAAAAGTTTTGTTTGGTTATATTGCAATCCCGAGATAATCGTCTCCATGCTCCAAATCCATTTTAAAGCCATTTTTAAGGCATTTCGCGCATACATGAAATGAACACATTTTTCTCCAAAACTATAACAGATGCAAGCTTGTCCTGTTTGGTGGAGATGATATTTAATAAAATAAGTAGAAATCCACTAAAAGTTTTGTTTGGTTATCTTGCAATCCCGAGATAATCGTCTCCATGCTCCAAATCCATTTTAAAGCCATTTTTAAGGCATTTCGCGCATACATGAAATGAACACATTTTTCTCCAAAACTATAACAGATGCAAGCTTGTCCTGTTTGGTGGAGATGATATTTAATAAAATAAGTAGAAATCCACTAAAAGTTTTGTTTGGTTATCTTGCAATCCCGAGATAATCGTCTCCATGCTCCAAATCCATTTTAAAGCCATTTTTAAGGCATTTCGCGCATACATGAAATGAACACATTTTTCTCCAAAACTATAACAGATGCAAGCTTGTCCTGTTTGGTGGAGATGATATTTAATAAAATAAGTAGAAATCCACTAAAAGTTTTGTTTGGTTATATTGCAATCCCGAGATAATCGTCTCCATGCTCCAAATCCATTTTAAAGCCATTTTTAAGGCATTTCGCGCATACATGAAATGAACACATTTTTCTCCAAAACTATAACAGATGCAAGCTTGTCCTGTTTGGTGGAGATGATATTTAATAAAACAAGTAGAAATCCACTAAAAGTTTTGTTTGGTTATATTGCAATCCCGAGATAATCGTCTCCATGCTCCAAATCCATTTTAAAGCCATTTTTAAGGCATTTCGCGCATACTGAAATGAACACATTTTTCTCCAAAACTATAACAGATGCAAGCTTGTCCTGTTTGGTGGAGATGATATTTAATAAAATAAGTAGAAATCCACTAAAAGTTTTGTTTGGTTATCTTGCAATCCCGAGATAATCGTCTCCATGCTCCAAATCCATTTTAAAGCCATTTTTAAGGCATTTCGCGCATACATGAAATGAACACATTTTTCTCCAAAACTATAACAGATGCAAGCTTGTCCTGTTTGGTGGAGATGATATTTAATAAAATAAGTAGAAATCCACTAAAAGTTTTGTTTGGTTATCTTGCAATCCCGAGATAATCGTCTCCATGCTCCAAATCCATTTTAAAGCCATTTTTAAGGCATTTCGCGCATACATGAAATGAACACATTTTTCTCCAAAACTATAACAGATGCAAGCTTGTCCTGTTTGGTGGAGATGATATTTAATAAAATAAGTAGAAATCCACTAAAAGTTTTGTTTGGTTATCTTGCAATCCCGAGATAATCGTCTCCATGCTCCAAATCCATTTTAAAGCCATTTTTAAGGCATTTCGCGCATACATGAAATGAACACATTTTTCTCCAAAACTATAACAGATGCAAGCTTGTCCTGTTTGGTGGAGATGATATTTAATAAAATAAGTAGAAATCCACTAAAAGTTTTGTTTGGTTATCTTGCAATCCCGAGATAATCGTCTCCATGCTCCAAATCCATTTTAAAGCCATTTTTAAGGCATTTCGCGCATACATGAAATGAACACATTTTTCTCCAAAACTATAACAGATGCAAGCTTGTCCTGTTTGGTGGAGATGATATTTAATAAAATAAGTAGAAATCCACTAAAAGTTTTGTTTGGTTATATTGCAATCCCGAGATAATCGTCTCCATGCTCCAAATCCATTTTAAAGCCATTTTTAAGGCATTTCGCGCATACATGAAATGAACACATTTTTCTCCAAAACTATAACAGATGCAAGCTTGTCCTGTTTGGTGGAGATGATATTTAATAAAATAAGTAGAAATCCACTAAAAGTTTTGTTTGGTTATATTGCAATCCCGAGATAATCGTCTCCATGCTCCAAATCCATTTTAAAGCCATTTTTAAGGCATTTCGCGCATACATGAAATGAACACATTTTTCTCCAAAACTATAACAGATGCAAGCTTGTCCTGTTTGGTGGAGATGATATTTAATAAAATAAGTAGAAATCCACTAAAAGTTTTGTTTGGTTATCTTGCAATCCCGAGATAATCGTCTCCATGCTCCAAATCCATTTTAAAGCCATTTTTAAGGCATTTCGCGCATACATGAAATGAACACATTTTTCTCCAAAACTATAACAGATGCAAGCTTGTCCTGTTTGGTGGAGATGATATTTAATAAAATAAGTAGAAATCCACTAAAAGTTTTGTTTGGTTATCTTGCAATCCCGAGATAATCGTCTCCATGCTCCAAATCCATTTTAAAGCCATTTTTAAGGCATTTCGCGCATACATGAAATGAACACATTTTTCTCCAAAACTATAACAGATGCAAGCTTGTCCTGTTTGGTGGAGATGATATTTAATAAAATAAGTAGAAATCCACTAAAAGTTTTGTTTGGTTATATTGCAATCCCGAGATAATCGTCTCCATGCTCCAAATCCATTTTAAAGCCATTTTTAAGGCATTTCGCGCATACATGAAATGAACACATTTTTCTCCAAAACTATAACAGATGCAAGCTTGTCCTGTTTGGTGGAGATGATATTTAATAAAACAAGTAGAAATCCACTAAAAGTTTTGTTTGGTTATATTGCAATCCCGAGATAATCGTCTCCATGCTCCAAATCCATTTTAAAGCCATTTTTAAGGCATTTCGCGCATACATGAAATGAACACATTTTTCTCCAAAACTATAACAGATGCAAGCTTGTCCTGTTTGGTGGAGATGATATTTAATAAAATAAGTAGAAATCCACTAAAAGTTTTGTTTGGTTATCTTGCAATCCCGAGATAATCGTCTCCATGCTCCAAATCCATTTTAAAGCCATTTTTAAGGCATTTCGCGCATACATGAAATGAACACATTTTTCTCCAAAACTATAACAGATGCAAGCTTGTCCTGTTTGGTGGAGATGATATTTAATAAAATAAGTAGAAATCCACTAAAAGTTTTGTTTGGTTATCTTGCAATCCCGAGATAATCGTCTCCATGCTCCAAATCCATTTTAAAGCCATTTTTAAGGCATTTCGCGCATACATGAAATGAACACATTTTTCTCCAAAACTATAACAGATGCAAGCTTGTCCTGTTTGGTGGAGATGATATTTAATAAAATAAGTAGAAATCCACTAAAAGTTTTGTTTGGTTATCTTGCAATCCCGAGATAATCGTCTCCATGCTCCAAATCCATTTTAAAGCCATTTTTAAGGCATTTCGCGCATACATGAAATGAACACATTTTTCTCCAAAACTATAACAGATGCAAGCTTGTCCTGTTTGGTGGAGATGATATTTAATAAAATAAGTAGAAATCCACTAAAAGTTTTGTTTGGTTATCTTGCAATCCCGAGATAATCGTCTCCATGCTCCAAATCCATTTTAAAGCCATTTTTAAGGCATTTCGCGCATACATGAAATGAACACATTTTTCTCCAAAACTATAACAGATGCAAGCTTGTCCTGTTTGGTGGAGATGATATTTAATAAAATAAGTAGAAATCCACTAAAAGTTTTGTTTGGTTATATTGCAAATCCCGAGATAATCGTCTCCATGCTCCAAATCCATTTTAAAGCCATTTTTAAGGCATTTCGCGCATACATGAAATGAACACATTTTTCTCCAAAACTATAACAGATGCAAGCTTGTCCTGTTTGGTGGAGATGATATTTAATAAAATAAGTAGAAATCCACTAAAAGTTTTGTTTGGTTATCTTGCAATCCCGAGATAATCGTCTCCATGCTCCAAATCCATTTTAAAGCCATTTTTAAGGCATTTCGCGCATACATGAAATGAACACATTTTTCTCCAAAACTATAACAGATGCAAGCTTGTCCTGTTTGGTGGAGATGATATTTAATAAAATAAGTAGAAATCCACTAAAAGTTTTGTTTGGTTATCTTGCAATCCCGAGATAATCGTCTCCATGCTCCAAATCCATTTTAAAGCCATTTTTAAGGCATTTCGCGCATACATGAAATGAACACATTTTTCTCCAAAACTATAACAGATGCAAGCTTGTCCTGTTTGGTGGAGATGATATTTAATAAAATAAGTAGAAATCCACTAAAAGTTTTGTTTGGTTATCTTGCAATCCCGAGATAATCGTCTCCATGCTCCAAATCCATTTTAAAGCCATTTTTAAGGCATTTCGCGCATACATGAAATGAACACATTTTTCTCCAAAACTATAACAGATGCAAGCTTGTCCTGTTTGGTGGAGATGATATTTAATAAAATAAGTAGAAATCCACTAAAAGTTTTGTTTGGTTATCTTGCAATCCCGAGATAATCGTCTCCATGCTCCAAATCCATTTTAAAGCCATTTTTAAGGCATTTCGCGCATACATGAAATGAACACATTTTTCTCCAAAACTATAACAGATGCAAGCTTGTCCTGTTTGGTGGAGATGATATTTAATAAAATAAGTAGAAATCCACTAAAAGTTTTGTTTGGTTATCTTGCAATCCCGAGATAATCGTCTCCATGCTCCAAATCCATTTTAAAGCCATTTTTAAGGCATTTCGCGCATACATGAAATGAACACATTTTTCTCCAAAACTATAACAGATGCAAGCTTGTCCTGTTTGGTGGAGATGATATTTAATAAAATAAGTAGAAATCCACTAAAAGTTTTGTTTGGTTATCTTGCAATCCCGAGATAATCGTCTCCATGCTCCAAATCCATTTTAAAGCCATTTTTAAGGCATTTCGCGCATACATGAAATGAACACATTTTTCTCCAAAACTATAACAGATGCAAGCTTGTCCTGTTTGGTGGAGATGATATTTAATAAAATAAGTAGAAATCCACTAAAAGTTTTGTTTGGTTATCTTGCAATCCCGAGATAATCGTCTCCATGCTCCAAATCCATTTTAAAGCCATTTTTAAGGCATTTCGCGCATACATGAAATGAACACATTTTTCTCCAAAACTATAACAGATGCAAGCTTGTCCTGTTTGGTGGAGATGATATTTAATAAAATAAGTAGAAATCCACTAAAAGTTTTGTTTGGTTATCTTGCAATCCCGAGATAATCGTCTCCATGCTCCAAATCCATTTTAAAGCCATTTTTAAGGCATTTCGCGCATACATGAAATGAACACATTTTTCTCCAAAACTATAACAGATGCAAGCTTGTCCTGTTTGGTGGAGATGATATTTAATAAAATAAGTAGAAATCCACTAAAAGTTTTGTTTGGTTATCTTGCAATCCCGAGATAATCGTCTCCATGCTCCAAATCCATTTTAAAGCCATTTTTAAGGCATTTCGCGCATACATGAAATGAACACATTTTTCTCCAAAACTATAACAGATGCAAGCTTGTCCTGTTTGGTGGAGATGATATTTAATAAAATAAGTAGAAATCCACTAAAAGTTTTGTTTGGTTATCTTGCAATCCCGAGATAATCGTCTCCATGCTCCAAATCCATTTTAAAGCCATTTTTAAGGCATTTCGCGCATACATGAAATGAACACATTTTTCTCCAAAACTATAACAGATGCAAGCTTGTCCTGTTTGGTGGAGATGATATTTAATAAAATAAGTAGAAATCCACTAAAAGTTTTGTTTGGTTATCTTGCAATCCCGAGATAATCGTCTCCATGCTCCAAATCCATTTTAAAGCCATTTTTAAGGCATTTCGCGCATACATGAAATGAACACATTTTTCTCCAAAACTATAACAGATGCAAGCTTGTCCTGTTTGGTGGAGATGATATTTAATAAAATAAGTAGAAATCCACTAAAAGTTTTGTTTGGTTATCTTGCAATCCCGAGATAATCGTCTCCATGCTCCAAATCCATTTTAAAGCCATTTTTAAGGCATTTCGCGCATACATGAAATGAACACATTTTTCTCCAAAACTATAACAGATGCAAGCTTGTCCTGTTTGGTGGAGATGATATTTAATAAAATAAGTAGAAATCCACTAAAAGTTTTGTTTGGTTATCTTGCAATCCCGAGATAATCGTCTCCATGCTCCAAATCCATTTTAAAGCCATTTTTAAGGCATTTCGCGCATACATGAAATGAACACATTTTTCTCCAAAACTATAACAGATGCAAGCTTGTCCTGTTTGGTGGAGATGATATTTAATAAAATAAGTAGAAATCCACTAAAAGTTTTGTTTGGTTATCTTGCAATCCCGAGATAATCGTCTCCATGCTCCAAATCCATTTTAAAGCCATTTTTAAGGCATTTCGCGCATACATGAAATGAACACATTTTTCTCCAAAACTATAACAGATGCAAGCTTGTCCTGTTTGGTGGAGATGATATTTAATAAAATAAGTAGAAATCCACTAAAAGTTTTGTTTGGTTATCTTGCAATCCCGAGATAATCGTCTCCATGCTCCAAATCCATTTTAAAGCCATTTTTAAGGCATTTCGCGCATACATGAAATGAACACATTTTTCTCCAAAACTATAACAGATGCAAGCTTGTCCTGTTTGGTGGAGATGATATTTAATAAAATAAGTAGAAATCCACTAAAAGTTTTGTTTGGTTATCTTGCAATCCCGAGATAATCGTCTCCATGCTCCAAATCCATTTTAAAGCCATTTTTAAGGCATTTCGCGCATACATGAAATGAACACATTTTTCTCCAAAACTATAACAGATGCAAGCTTGTCCTGTTTGGTGGAGATGATATTTAATAAAATAAGTAGAAATCCACTAAAAGTTTTGTTTGGTTATCTTGCAATCCCGAGATAATCGTCTCCATGCTCCAAATCCATTTTAAAGCCATTTTTAAGGCATTTCGCGCATACATGAAATGAACACATTTTTCTCCAAAACTATAACAGATGCAAGCTTGTCCTGTTTGGTGGAGATGATATTTAATAAAATAAGTAGAAATCCACTAAAAGTTTTGTTTGGTTATCTTGCAATCCCGAGATAATCGTCTCCATGCTCCAAATCCATTTTAAAGCCATTTTTAAGGCATTTCGCGCATACATGAAATGAACACATTTTTCTCCAAAACTATAACAGATGCAAGCTTGTCCTGTTTGGTGGAGATGATATTTAATAAAATAAGTAGAAATCCACTAAAAGTTTTGTTTGGTTATCTTGCAATCCCGAGATAATCGTCTCCATGCTCCAAATCCATTTTAAAGCCATTTTTAAGGCATTTCGCGCATACATGAAATGAACACATTTTTCTCCAAAACTATAACAGATGCAAGCTTGTCCTGTTTGGTGGAGATGATATTTAATAAAATAAGTAGAAATCCACTAAAAGTTTTGTTTGGTTATCTTGCAATCCCGAGATAATCGTCTCCATGCTCCAAATCCATTTTAAAGCCATTTTTAAGGCATTTCGCGCATACATGAAATGAACACATTTTTCTCCAAAACTATAACAGATGCAAGCTTGTCCTGTTTGGTGGAGATGATATTTAATAAAATAAGTAGAAATCCACTAAAAGTTTTGTTTGGTTATCTTGCAATCCCGAGATAATCGTCTCCATGCTCCAAATCCATTTTAAAGCCATTTTTAAGGCATTTCGCGCATACATGAAATGAACACATTTTTCTCCAAAACTATAACAGATGCAAGCTTGTCCTGTTTGGTGGAGATGATATTTAATAAAATAAGTAGAAATCCACTAAAAGTTTTGTTTGGTTATCTTGCAATCCCGAGATAATCGTCTCCATGCTCCAAATCCATTTTAAAGCCATTTTTAAGGCATTTCGCGCATACATGAAATGAACACATTTTTCTCCAAAACTATAACAGATGCAAGCTTGTCCTGTTTGGTGGAGATGATATTTAATAAAATAAGTAGAAATCCACTAAAAGTTTTGTTTGGTTATCTTGCAATCCCGAGATAATCGTCTCCATGCTCCAAATCCATTTTAAAGCCATTTTTAAGGCATTTCGCGCATACATGAAATGAACACATTTTTCTCCAAAACTATAACAGATGCAAGCTTGTCCTGTTTGGTGGAGATGATATTTAATAAAATAAGTAGAAATCCACTAAAAGTTTTGTTTGGTTATCTTGCAATCCCGAGATAATCGTCTCCATGCTCCAAATCCATTTTAAAGCCATTTTTAAGGCATTTCGCGCATACATGAAATGAACACATTTTTCTCCAAAACTATAACAGATGCAAGCTTGTCCTGTTTGGTGGAGATGATATTTAATAAAATAAGTAGAAATCCACTAAAAGTTTTGTTTGGTTATCTTGCAATCCCGAGATAATCGTCTCCATGCTCCAAATCCATTTTAAAGCCATTTTTAAGGCATTTCGCGCATACATGAAATGAACACATTTTTCTCCAAAACTATAACAGATGCAAGCTTGTCCTGTTTGGTGGAGATGATATTTAATAAAATAAGTAGAAATCCACTAAAAGTTTTGTTTGGTTATCTTGCAATCCCGAGATAATCGTCTCCATGCTCCAAATCCATTTTAAAGCCATTTTTAAGGCATTTCGCGCATACATGAAATGAACACATTTTTCTCCAAAACTATAACAGATGCAAGCTTGTCCTGTTTGGTGGAGATGATATTTAATAAAATAAGTAGAAATCCACTAAAAGTTTTGTTTGGTTATCTTGCAATCCCGAGATAATCGTCTCCATGCTCCAAATCCATTTTAAAGCCATTTTTAAGGCATTTCGCGCATACATGAAATGAACACATTTTTCTCCAAAACTATAACAGATGCAAGCTTGTCCTGTTTGGTGGAGATGATATTTAATAAAATAAGTAGAAATCCACTAAAAGTTTTGTTTGGTTATCTTGCAATCCCGAGATAATCGTCTCCATGCTCCAAATCCATTTTAAAGCCATTTTTAAGGCATTTCGCGCATACATGAAATGAACACATTTTTCTCCAAAACTATAACAGATGCAAGCTTGTCCTGTTTGGTGGAGATGATATTTAATAAAATAAGTAGAAATCCACTAAAAGTTTTGTTTGGTTATCTTGCAATCCCGAGATAATCGTCTCCATGCTCCAAATCCATTTTAAAGCCATTTTTAAGGCATTTCGCGCATACATGAAATGAACACATTTTTCTCCAAAACTATAACAGATGCAAGCTTGTCCTGTTTGGTGGAGATGATATTTAATAAAATAAGTAGAAATCCACTAAAAGTTTTGTTTGGTTATCTTGCAATCCCGAGATAATCGTCTCCATGCTCCAAATCCATTTTAAAGCCATTTTTAAGGCATTTCGCGCATACATGAAATGAACACATTTTTCTCCAAAACTATAACAGATGCAAGCTTGTCCTGTTTGGTGGAGATGATATTTAATAAAATAAGTAGAAATCCACTAAAAGTTTTGTTTGGTTATCTTGCAATCCCGAGATAATCGTCTCCATGCTCCAAATCCATTTTAAAGCCATTTTTAAGGCATTTCGCGCATACATGAAATGAACACATTTTTCTCCAAAACTATAACAGATGCAAGCTTGTCCTGTTTGGTGGAGATGATATTTAATAAAATAAGTAGAAATCCACTAAAAGTTTTGTTTGGTTATCTTGCAATCCCGAGATAATCGTCTCCATGCTCCAAATCCATTTTAAAGCCATTTTTAAGGCATTTCGCGCATACATGAAATGAACACATTTTTCTCCAAAACTATAACAGATGCAAGCTTGTCCTGTTTGGTGGAGATGATATTTAATAAAATAAGTAGAAATCCACTAAAAGTTTTGTTTGGTTATCTTGCAATCCCGAGATAATCGTCTCCATGCTCCAAATCCATTTTAAAGCCATTTTTAAGGCATTTCGCGCATACATGAAATGAACACATTTTTCTCCAAAACTATAACAGATGCAAGCTTGTCCTGTTTGGTGGAGATGATATTTAATAAAATAAGTAGAAATCCACTAAAAGTTTTGTTTGGTTATCTTGCAATCCCGAGATAATCGTCTCCATGCTCCAAATCCATTTTAAAGCCATTTTTAAGGCATTTCGCGCATACATGAAATGAACACATTTTTCTCCAAAACTATAACAGATGCAAGCTTGTCCTGTTTGGTGGAGATGATATTTAATAAAATAAGTAGAAATCCACTAAAAGTTTTGTTTGGTTATCTTGCAATCCCGAGATAATCGTCTCCATGCTCCAAATCCATTTTAAAGCCATTTTTAAGGCATTTCGCGCATACATGAAATGAACACATTTTTCTCCAAAACTATAACAGATGCAAGCTTGTCCTGTTTGGTGGAGATGATATTTAATAAAATAAGTAGAAATCCACTAAAAGTTTTGTTTGGTTATCTTGCAATCCCGAGATAATCGTCTCCATGCTCCAAATCCATTTTAAAGCCATTTTTAAGGCATTTCGCGCATACATGAAATGAACACATTTTTCTCCAAAACTATAACAGATGCAAGCTTGTCCTGTTTGGTGGAGATGATATTTAATAAAATAAGTAGAAATCCACTAAAAGTTTTGTTTGGTTATCTTGCAATCCCGAGATAATCGTCTCCATGCTCCAAATCCATTTTAAAGCCATTTTTAAGGCATTTCGCGCATACATGAAATGAACACATTTTTCTCCAAAACTATAACAGATGCAAGCTTGTCCTGTTTGGTGGAGATGATATTTAATAAAATAAGTAGAAATCCACTAAAAGTTTTGTTTGGTTATCTTGCAATCCCGAGATAATCGTCTCCATGCTCCAAATCCATTTTAAAGCCATTTTTAAGGCATTTCGCGCATACATGAAATGAACACATTTTTCTCCAAAACTATAACAGATGCAAGCTTGTCCTGTTTGGTGGAGATGATATTTAATAAAATAAGTAGAAATCCACTAAAAGTTTTGTTTGGTTATCTTGCAATCCCGAGATAATCGTCTCCATGCTCCAAATCCATTTTAAAGCCATTTTTAAGGCATTTCGCGCATACATGAAATGAACACATTTTTCTCCAAAACTATAACAGATGCAAGCTTGTCCTGTTTGGTGGAGATGATATTTAATAAAATAAGTAGAAATCCACTAAAAGTTTTGTTTGGTTATCTTGCAATCCCGAGATAATCGTCTCCATGCTCCAAATCCATTTTAAAGCCATTTTTAAGGCATTTCGCGCATACATGAAATGAACACATTTTTCTCCAAAACTATAACAGATGCAAGCTTGTCCTGTTTGGTGGAGATGATATTTAATAAAATAAGTAGAAATCCACTAAAAGTTTTGTTTGGTTATCTTGCAATCCCGAGATAATCGTCTCCATGCTCCAAATCCATTTTAAAGCCATTTTTAAGGCATTTCGCGCATACATGAAATGAACACATTTTTCTCCAAAACTATAACAGATGCAAGCTTGTCCTGTTTGGTGGAGATGATATTTAATAAAATAAGTAGAAATCCACTAAAAGTTTTGTTTGGTTATCTTGCAATCCCGAGATAATCGTCTCCATGCTCCAAATCCATTTTAAAGCCATTTTTAAGGCATTTCGCGCATACATGAAATGAACACATTTTTCTCCAAAACTATAACAGATGCAAGCTTGTCCTGTTTGGTGGAGATGATATTTAATAAAATAAGTAGAAATCCACTAAAAGTTTTGTTTGGTTATCTTGCAATCCCGAGATAATCGTCTCCATGCTCCAAATCCATTTTAAAGCCATTTTTAAGGCATTTCGCGCATACATGAAATGAACACATTTTTCTCCAAAACTATAACAGATGCAAGCTTGTCCTGTTTGGTGGAGATGATATTTAATAAAATAAGTAGAAATCCACTAAAAGTTTTGTTTGGTTATCTTGCAATCCCGAGATAATCGTCTCCATGCTCCAAATCCATTTTAAAGCCATTTTTAAGGCATTTCGCGCATACATGAAATGAACACATTTTTCTCCAAAACTATAACAGATGCAAGCTTGTCCTGTTTGGTGGAGATGATATTTAATAAAATAAGTAGAAATCCACTAAAAGTTTTGTTTGGTTATCTTGCAATCCCGAGATAATCGTCTCCATGCTCCAAATCCATTTTAAAGCCATTTTTAAGGCATTTCGCGCATACATGAAATGAACACATTTTTCTCCAAAACTATAACAGATGCAAGCTTGTCCTGTTTGGTGGAGATGATATTTAATAAAATAAGTAGAAATCCACTAAAAGTTTTGTTTGGTTATCTTGCAATCCCGAGATAATCGTCTCCATGCTCCAAATCCATTTTAAAGCCATTTTTAAGGCATTTCGCGCATACATGAAATGAACACATTTTTCTCCAAAACTATAACAGATGCAAGCTTGTCCTGTTTGGTGGAGATGATATTTAATAAAATAAGTAGAAATCCACTAAAAGTTTTGTTTGGTTATCTTGCAATCCCGAGATAATCGTCTCCATGCTCCAAATCCATTTTAAAGCCATTTTTAAGGCATTTCGCGCATACATGAAATGAACACATTTTTCTCCAAAACTATAACAGATGCAAGCTTGTCCTGTTTGGTGGAGATGATATTTAATAAAATAAGTAGAAATCCACTAAAAGTTTTGTTTGGTTATCTTGCAATCCCGAGATAATCGTCTCCATGCTCCAAATCCATTTTAAAGCCATTTTTAAGGCATTTCGCGCATACATGAAATGAACACATTTTTCTCCAAAACTATAACAGATGCAAGCTTGTCCTGTTTGGTGGAGATGATATTTAATAAAATAAGTAGAAATCCACTAAAAGTTTTGTTTGGTTATCTTGCAATCCCGAGATAATCGTCTCCATGCTCCAAATCCATTTTAAAGCCATTTTTAAGGCATTTCGCGCATACATGAAATGAACACATTTTTCTCCAAAACTATAACAGATGCAAGCTTGTCCTGTTTGGTGGAGATGATATTTAATAAAATAAGTAGAAATCCACTAAAAGTTTTGTTTGGTTATCTTGCAATCCCGAGATAATCGTCTCCATGCTCCAAATCCATTTTAAAGCCATTTTTAAGGCATTTCGCGCATACATGAAATGAACACATTTTTCTCCAAAACTATAACAGATGCAAGCTTGTCCTGTTTGGTGGAGATGATATTTAATAAAATAAGTAGAAATCCACTAAAAGTTTTGTTTGGTTATCTTGCAATCCCGAGATAATCGTCTCCATGCTCCAAATCCATTTTAAAGCCATTTTTAAGGCATTTCGCGCATACATGAAATGAACACATTTTTCTCCAAAACTATAACAGATGCAAGCTTGTCCTGTTTGGTGGAGATGATATTTAATAAAATAAGTAGAAATCCACTAAAAGTTTTGTTTGGTTATCTTGCAATCCCGAGATAATCGTCTCCATGCTCCAAATCCATTTTAAAGCCATTTTTAAGGCATTTCGCGCATACATGAAATGAACACATTTTTCTCCAAAACTATAACAGATGCAAGCTTGTCCTGTTTGGTGGAGATGATATTTAATAAAATAAGTAGAAATCCACTAAAAGTTTTGTTTGGTTATCTTGCAATCCCGAGATAATCGTCTCCATGCTCCAAATCCATTTTAAAGCCATTTTTAAGGCATTTCGCGCATACATGAAATGAACACATTTTTCTCCAAAACTATAACAGATGCAAGCTTGTCCTGTTTGGTGGAGATGATATTTAATAAAATAAGTAGAAATCCACTAAAAGTTTTGTTTGGTTATCTTGCAATCCCGAGATAATCGTCTCCATGCTCCAAATCCATTTTAAAGCCATTTTTAAGGCATTTCGCGCATACATGAAATGAACACATTTTTCTCCAAAACTATAACAGATGCAAGCTTGTCCTGTTTGGTGGAGATGATATTTAATAAAATAAGTAGAAATCCACTAAAAGTTTTGTTTGGTTATCTTGCAATCCCGAGATAATCGTCTCCATGCTCCAAATCCATTTTAAAGCCATTTTTAAGGCATTTCGCGCATACATGAAATGAACACATTTTTCTCCAAAACTATAACAGATGCAAGCTTGTCCTGTTTGGTGGAGATGATATTTAATAAAATAAGTAGAAATCCACTAAAAGTTTTGTTTGGTTATCTTGCAATCCCGAGATAATCGTCTCCATGCTCCAAATCCATTTTAAAGCCATTTTTAAGGCATTTCGCGCATACATGAAATGAACACATTTTTCTCCAAAACTATAACAGATGCAAGCTTGTCCTGTTTGGTGGAGATGATATTTAATAAAATAAGTAGAAATCCACTAAAAGTTTTGTTTGGTTATCTTGCAATCCCGAGATAATCGTCTCCATGCTCCAAATCCATTTTAAAGCCATTTTTAAGGCATTTCGCGCATACATGAAATGAACACATTTTTCTCCAAAACTATAACAGATGCAAGCTTGTCCTGTTTGGTGGAGATGATATTTAATAAAATAAGTAGAAATCCACTAAAAGTTTTGTTTGGTTATCTTGCAATCCCGAGATAATCGTCTCCATGCTCCAAATCCATTTTAAAGCCATTTTTAAGGCATTTCGCGCATACATGAAATGAACACATTTTTCTCCAAAACTATAACAGATGCAAGCTTGTCCTGTTTGGTGGAGATGATATTTAATAAAATAAGTAGAAATCCACTAAAAGTTTTGTTTGGTTATCTTGCAATCCCGAGATAATCGTCTCCATGCTCCAAATCCATTTTAAAGCCATTTTTAAGGCATTTCGCGCATACATGAAATGAACACATTTTTCTCCAAAACTATAACAGATGCAAGCTTGTCCTGTTTGGTGGAGATGATATTTAATAAAATAAGTAGAAATCCACTAAAAGTTTTGTTTGGTTATCTTGCAATCCCGAGATAATCGTCTCCATGCTCCAAATCCATTTTAAAGCCATTTTTAAGGCATTTCGCGCATACATGAAATGAACACATTTTTCTCCAAAACTATAACAGATGCAAGCTTGTCCTGTTTGGTGGAGATGATATTTAATAAAATAAGTAGAAATCCACTAAAAGTTTTGTTTGGTTATCTTGCAATCCCGAGATAATCGTCTCCATGCTCCAAATCCATTTTAAAGCCATTTTTAAGGCATTTCGCGCATACATGAAATGAACACATTTTTCTCCAAAACTATAACAGATGCAAGCTTGTCCTGTTTGGTGGAGATGATATTTAATAAAATAAGTAGAAATCCACTAAAAGTTTTGTTTGGTTATCTTGCAATCCCGAGATAATCGTCTCCATGCTCCAAATCCATTTTAAAGCCATTTTTAAGGCATTTCGCGCATACATGAAATGAACACATTTTTCTCCAAAACTATAACAGATGCAAGCTTGTCCTGTTTGGTGGAGATGATATTTAATAAAATAAGTAGAAATCCACTAAAAGTTTTGTTTGGTTATCTTGCAATCCCGAGATAATCGTCTCCATGCTCCAAATCCATTTTAAAGCCATTTTTAAGGCATTTCGCGCATACATGAAATGAACACATTTTTCTCCAAAACTATAACAGATGCAAGCTTGTCCTGTTTGGTGGAGATGATATTTAATAAAATAAGTAGAAATCCACTAAAAGTTTTGTTTGGTTATCTTGCAATCCCGAGATAATCGTCTCCATGCTCCAAATCCATTTTAAAGCCATTTTTAAGGCATTTCGCGCATACATGAAATGAACACATTTTTCTCCAAAACTATAACAGATGCAAGCTTGTCCTGTTTGGTGGAGATGATATTTAATAAAATAAGTAGAAATCCACTAAAAGTTTTGTTTGGTTATCTTGCAATCCCGAGATAATCGTCTCCATGCTCCAAATCCATTTTAAAGCCATTTTTAAGGCATTTCGCGCATACATGAAATGAACACATTTTTCTCCAAAACTATAACAGATGCAAGCTTGTCCTGTTTGGTGGAGATGATATTTAATAAAATAAGTAGAAATCCACTAAAAGTTTTGTTTGGTTATCTTGCAATCCCGAGATAATCGTCTCCATGCTCCAAATCCATTTTAAAGCCATTTTTAAGGCATTTCGCGCATACATGAAATGAACACATTTTTCTCCAAAACTATAACAGATGCAAGCTTGTCCTGTTTGGTGGAGATGATATTTAATAAAATAAGTAGAAATCCACTAAAAGTTTTGTTTGGTTATCTTGCAATCCCGAGATAATCGTCTCCATGCTCCAAATCCATTTTAAAGCCATTTTTAAGGCATTTCGCGCATACATGAAATGAACACATTTTTCTCCAAAACTATAACAGATGCAAGCTTGTCCTGTTTGGTGGAGATGATATTTAATAAAATAAGTAGAAATCCACTAAAAGTTTTGTTTGGTTATCTTGCAATCCCGAGATAATCGTCTCCATGCTCCAAATCCATTTTAAAGCCATTTTTAAGGCATTTCGCGCATACATGAAATGAACACATTTTTCTCCAAAACTATAACAGATGCAAGCTTGTCCTGTTTGGTGGAGATGATATTTAATAAAATAAGTAGAAATCCACTAAAAGTTTTGTTTGGTTATCTTGCAATCCCGAGATAATCGTCTCCATGCTCCAAATCCATTTTAAAGCCATTTTTAAGGCATTTCGCGCATACATGAAATGAACACATTTTTCTCCAAAACTATAACAGATGCAAGCTTGTCCTGTTTGGTGGAGATGATATTTAATAAAATAAGTAGAAATCCACTAAAAGTTTTGTTTGGTTATCTTGCAATCCCGAGATAATCGTCTCCATGCTCCAAATCCATTTTAAAGCCATTTTTAAGGCATTTCGCGCATACATGAAATGAACACATTTTTCTCCAAAACTATAACAGATGCAAGCTTGTCCTGTTTGGTGGAGATGATATTTAATAAAATAAGTAGAAATCCACTAAAAGTTTTGTTTGGTTATCTTGCAATCCCGAGATAATCGTCTCCATGCTCCAAATCCATTTTAAAGCCATTTTTAAGGCATTTCGCGCATACATGAAATGAACACATTTTTCTCCAAAACTATAACAGATGCAAGCTTGTCCTGTTTGGTGGAGATGATATTTAATAAAATAAGTAGAAATCCACTAAAAGTTTTGTTTGGTTATCTTGCAATCCCGAGATAATCGTCTCCATGCTCCAAATCCATTTTAAAGCCATTTTTAAGGCATTTCGCGCATACATGAAATGAACACATTTTTCTCCAAAACTATAACAGATGCAAGCTTGTCCTGTTTGGTGGAGATGATATTTAATAAAATAAGTAGAAATCCACTAAAAGTTTTGTTTGGTTATCTTGCAATCCCGAGATAATCGTCTCCATGCTCCAAATCCATTTTAAAGCCATTTTTAAGGCATTTCGCGCATACATGAAATGAACACATTTTTCTCCAAAACTATAACAGATGCAAGCTTGTCCTGTTTGGTGGAGATGATATTTAATAAAATAAGTAGAAATCCACTAAAAGTTTTGTTTGGTTATCTTGCAATCCCGAGATAATCGTCTCCATGCTCCAAATCCATTTTAAAGCCATTTTTAAGGCATTTCGCGCATACATGAAATGAACACATTTTTCTCCAAAACTATAACAGATGCAAGCTTGTCCTGTTTGGTGGAGATGATATTTAATAAAATAAGTAGAAATCCACTAAAAGTTTTGTTTGGTTATCTTGCAATCCCGAGATAATCGTCTCCATGCTCCAAATCCATTTTAAAGCCATTTTTAAGGCATTTCGCGCATACATGAAATGAACACATTTTTCTCCAAAACTATAACAGATGCAAGCTTGTCCTGTTTGGTGGAGATGATATTTAATAAAATAAGTAGAAATCCACTAAAAGTTTTGTTTGGTTATCTTGCAATCCCGAGATAATCGTCTCCATGCTCCAAATCCATTTTAAAGCCATTTTTAAGGCATTTCGCGCATACATGAAATGAACACATTTTTCTCCAAAACTATAACAGATGCAAGCTTGTCCTGTTTGGTGGAGATGATATTTAATAAAATAAGTAGAAATCCACTAAAAGTTTTGTTTGGTTATCTTGCAATCCCGAGATAATCGTCTCCATGCTCCAAATCCATTTTAAAGCCATTTTTAAGGCATTTCGCGCATACATGAAATGAACACATTTTTCTCCAAAACTATAACAGATGCAAGCTTGTCCTGTTTGGTGGAGATGATATTTAATAAAATAAGTAGAAATCCACTAAAAGTTTTGTTTGGTTATCTTGCAATCCCGAGATAATCGTCTCCATGCTCCAAATCCATTTTAAAGCCATTTTTAAGGCATTTCGCGCATACATGAAATGAACACATTTTTCTCCAAAACTATAACAGATGCAAGCTTGTCCTGTTTGGTGGAGATGATATTTAATAAAATAAGTAGAAATCCACTAAAAGTTTTGTTTGGTTATCTTGCAATCCCGAGATAATCGTCTCCATGCTCCAAATCCATTTTAAAGCCATTTTTAAGGCATTTCGCGCATACATGAAATGAACACATTTTTCTCCAAAACTATAACAGATGCAAGCTTGTCCTGTTTGGTGGAGATGATATTTAATAAAATAAGTAGAAATCCACTAAAAGTTTTGTTTGGTTATCTTGCAATCCCGAGATAATCGTCTCCATGCTCCAAATCCATTTTAAAGCCATTTTTAAGGCATTTCGCGCATACATGAAATGAACACATTTTTCTCCAAAACTATAACAGATGCAAGCTTGTCCTGTTTGGTGGAGATGATATTTAATAAAATAAGTAGAAATCCACTAAAAGTTTTGTTTGGTTATCTTGCAATCCCGAGATAATCGTCTCCATGCTCCAAATCCATTTTAAAGCCATTTTTAAGGCATTTCGCGCATACATGAAATGAACACATTTTTCTCCAAAACTATAACAGATGCAAGCTTGTCCTGTTTGGTGGAGATGATATTTAATAAAATAAGTAGAAATCCACTAAAAGTTTTGTTTGGTTATCTTGCAATCCCGAGATAATCGTCTCCATGCTCCAAATCCATTTTAAAGCCATTTTTAAGGCATTTCGCGCATACATGAAATGAACACATTTTTCTCCAAAACTATAACAGATGCAAGCTTGTCCTGTTTGGTGGAGATGATATTTAATAAAATAAGTAGAAATCCACTAAAAGTTTTGTTTGGTTATCTTGCAATCCCGAGATAATCGTCTCCATGCTCCAAATCCATTTTAAAGCCATTTTTAAGGCATTTCGCGCATACATGAAATGAACACATTTTTCTCCAAAACTATAACAGATGCAAGCTTGTCCTGTTTGGTGGAGATGATATTTAATAAAATAAGTAGAAATCCACTAAAAGTTTTGTTTGGTTATCTTGCAATCCCGAGATAATCGTCTCCATGCTCCAAATCCATTTTAAAGCCATTTTTAAGGCATTTCGCGCATACATGAAATGAACACATTTTTCTCCAAAACTATAACAGATGCAAGCTTGTCCTGTTTGGTGGAGATGATATTTAATAAAATAAGTAGAAATCCACTAAAAGTTTTGTTTGGTTATCTTGCAATCCCGAGATAATCGTCTCCATGCTCCAAATCCATTTTAAAGCCATTTTTAAGGCATTTCGCGCATACATGAAATGAACACATTTTTCTCCAAAACTATAACAGATGCAAGCTTGTCCTGTTTGGTGGAGATGATATTTAATAAAATAAGTAGAAATCCACTAAAAGTTTTGTTTGGTTATCTTGCAATCCCGAGATAATCGTCTCCATGCTCCAAATCCATTTTAAAGCCATTTTTAAGGCATTTCGCGCATACATGAAATGAACACATTTTTCTCCAAAACTATAACAGATGCAAGCTTGTCCTGTTTGGTGGAGATGATATTTAATAAAATAAGTAGAAATCCACTAAAAGTTTTGTTTGGTTATCTTGCAATCCCGAGATAATCGTCTCCATGCTCCAAATCCATTTTAAAGCCATTTTTAAGGCATTTCGCGCATACATGAAATGAACACATTTTTCTCCAAAACTATAACAGATGCAAGCTTGTCCTGTTTGGTGGAGATGATATTTAATAAAATAAGTAGAAATCCACTAAAAGTTTTGTTTGGTTATCTTGCAATCCCGAGATAATCGTCTCCATGCTCCAAATCCATTTTAAAGCCATTTTTAAGGCATTTCGCGCATACATGAAATGAACACATTTTTCTCCAAAACTATAACAGATGCAAGCTTGTCCTGTTTGGTGGAGATGATATTTAATAAAATAAGTAGAAATCCACTAAAAGTTTTGTTTGGTTATCTTGCAATCCCGAGATAATCGTCTCCATGCTCCAAATCCATTTTAAAGCCATTTTTAAGGCATTTCGCGCATACATGAAATGAACACATTTTTCTCCAAAACTATAACAGATGCAAGCTTGTCCTGTTTGGTGGAGATGATATTTAATAAAATAAGTAGAAATCCACTAAAAGTTTTGTTTGGTTATCTTGCAATCCCGAGATAATCGTCTCCATGCTCCAAATCCATTTTAAAGCCATTTTTAAGGCATTTCGCGCATACATGAAATGAACACATTTTTCTCCAAAACTATAACAGATGCAAGCTTGTCCTGTTTGGTGGAGATGATATTTAATAAAATAAGTAGAAATCCACTAAAAGTTTTGTTTGGTTATCTTGCAATCCCGAGATAATCGTCTCCATGCTCCAAATCCATTTTAAAGCCATTTTTAAGGCATTTCGCGCATACATGAAACTGAACACATTTTTCTCCAAAACTATAACAGATGCAAGCTTGTCCTGTTTGGTGGAGATGATATTTAATAAAATAAGTAGAAATCCACTAAAAGTTTTGTTTGGTTATCTTGCAATCCCGAGATAATCGTCTCCATGCTCCAAATCCATTTTAAAGCCATTTTTAAGGCATTTCGCGCATACATGAAATGAACACATTTTTCTCCAAAACTATAACAGATGCAAGCTTGTCCTGTTTGGTGGAGATGATATTTAATAAAATAAGTAGAAATCCACTAAAAGTTTTGTTTGGTTATCTTGCAATCCCGAGATAATCGTCTCCATGCTCCAAATCCATTTTAAAGCCATTTTTAAGGCATTTCGCGCATACATGAAATGAACACATTTTTCTCCAAAACTATAACAGATGCAAGCTTGTCCTGTTTGGTGGAGATGATATTTAATAAAATAAGTAGAAATCCACTAAAAGTTTTGTTTGGTTATCTTGCAATCCCGAGATAATCGTCTCCATGCTCCAAATCCATTTTAAAGCCATTTTTAAGGCATTTCGCGCATACATGAAATGAACACATTTTTCTCCAAAACTATAACAGATGCAAGCTTGTCCTGTTTGGTGGAGATGATATTTAATAAAATAAGTAGAAATCCACTAAAAGTTTTGTTTGGTTATCTTGCAATCCCGAGATAATCGTCTCCATGCTCCAAATCCATTTTAAAGCCATTTTTAAGGCATTTCGCGCATACATGAAATGAACACATTTTTCTCCAAAACTATAACAGATGCAAGCTTGTCCTGTTTGGTGGAGATGATATTTAATAAAATAAGTAGAAATCCACTAAAAGTTTTGTTTGGTTATCTTGCAATCCCGAGATAATCGTCTCCATGCTCCAAATCCATTTTAAAGCCATTTTTAAGGCATTTCGCGCATACATGAAATGAACACATTTTTCTCCAAAACTATAACAGATGCAAGCTTGTCCTGTTTGGTGGAGATGATATTTAATAAAATAAGTAGAAATCCACTAAAAGTTTTGTTTGGTTATCTTGCAATCCCGAGATAATCGTCTCCATGCTCCAAATCCATTTTAAAGCCATTTTTAAGGCATTTCGCGCATACATGAAATGAACACATTTTTCTCCAAAACTATAACAGATGCAAGCTTGTCCTGTTTGGTGGAGATGATATTTAATAAAATAAGTAGAAATCCACTAAAAGTTTTGTTTGGTTATCTTGCAATCCCGAGATAATCGTCTCCATGCTCCAAATCCATTTTAAAGCCATTTTTAAGGCATTTCGCGCATACATGAAATGAACACATTTTTCTCCAAAACTATAACAGATGCAAGCTTGTCCTGTTTGGTGGAGATGATATTTAATAAAATAAGTAGAAATCCACTAAAAGTTTTGTTTGGTTATCTTGCAATCCCGAGATAATCGTCTCCATGCTCCAAATCCATTTTAAAGCCATTTTTAAGGCATTTCGCGCATACATGAAATGAACACATTTTTCTCCAAAACTATAACAGATGCAAGCTTGTCCTGTTTGGTGGAGATGATATTTAATAAAATAAGTAGAAATCCACTAAAAGTTTTGTTTGGTTATCTTGCAATCCCGAGATAATCGTCTCCATGCTCCAAATCCATTTTAAAGCCATTTTTAAGGCATTTCGCGCATACATGAAATGAACACATTTTTCTCCAAAACTATAACAGATGCAAGCTTGTCCTGTTTGGTGGAGATGATATTTAATAAAATAAGTAGAAATCCACTAAAAGTTTTGTTTGGTTATCTTGCAATCCCGAGATAATCGTCTCCATGCTCCAAATCCATTTTAAAGCCATTTTTAAGGCATTTCGCGCATACATGAAATGAACACATTTTTCTCCAAAACTATAACAGATGCAAGCTTGTCCTGTTTGGTGGAGATGATATTTAATAAAATAAGTAGAAATCCACTAAAAGTTTTGTTTGGTTATCTTGCAATCCCGAGATAATCGTCTCCATGCTCCAAATCCATTTTAAAGCCATTTTTAAGGCATTTCGCGCATACATGAAATGAACACATTTTTCTCCAAAACTATAACAGATGCAAGCTTGTCCTGTTTGGTGGAGATGATATTTAATAAAATAAGTAGAAATCCACTAAAAGTTTTGTTTGGTTATCTTGCAATCCCGAGATAATCGTCTCCATGCTCCAAATCCATTTTAAAGCCATTTTTAAGGCATTTCGCGCATACATGAAATGAACACATTTTTCTCCAAAACTATAACAGATGCAAGCTTGTCCTGTTTGGTGGAGATGATATTTAATAAAATAAGTAGAAATCCACTAAAAGTTTTGTTTGGTTATCTTGCAATCCCGAGATAATCGTCTCCATGCTCCAAATCCATTTTAAAGCCATTTTTAAGGCATTTCGCGCATACATGAAATGAACACATTTTTCTCCAAAACTATAACAGATGCAAGCTTGTCCTGTTTGGTGGAGATGATATTTAATAAAATAAGTAGAAATCCACTAAAAGTTTTGTTTGGTTATCTTGCAATCCCGAGATAATCGTCTCCATGCTCCAAATCCATTTTAAAGCCATTTTTAAGGCATTTCGCGCATACATGAAATGAACACATTTTTCTCCAAAACTATAACAGATGCAAGCTTGTCCTGTTTGGTGGAGATGATATTTAATAAAATAAGTAGAAATCCACTAAAAGTTTTGTTTGGTTATCTTGCAATCCCGAGATAATCGTCTCCATGCTCCAAATCCATTTTAAAGCCATTTTTAAGGCATTTCGCGCATACATGAAATGAACACATTTTTCTCCAAAACTATAACAGATGCAAGCTTGTCCTGTTTGGTGGAGATGATATTTAATAAAATAAGTAGAAATCCACTAAAAGTTTTGTTTGGTTATCTTGCAATCCCGAGATAATCGTCTCCATGCTCCAAATCCATTTTAAAGCCATTTTTAAGGCATTTCGCGCATACATGAAATGAACACATTTTTCTCCAAAACTATAACAGATGCAAGCTTGTCCTGTTTGGTGGAGATGATATTTAATAAAATAAGTAGAAATCCACTAAAAGTTTTGTTTGGTTATCTTGCAATCCCGAGATAATCGTCTCCATGCTCCAAATCCATTTTAAAGCCATTTTTAAGGCATTTCGCGCATACATGAAATGAACACATTTTTCTCCAAAACTATAACAGATGCAAGCTTGTCCTGTTTGGTGGAGATGATATTTAATAAAATAAGTAGAAATCCACTAAAAGTTTTGTTTGGTTATCTTGCAATCCCGAGATAATCGTCTCCATGCTCCAAATCCATTTTAAAGCCATTTTTAAGGCATTTCGCGCATACATGAAATGAACACATTTTTCTCCAAAACTATAACAGATGCAAGCTTGTCCTGTTTGGTGGAGATGATATTTAATAAAATAAGTAGAAATCCACTAAAAGTTTTGTTTGGTTATCTTGCAATCCCGAGATAATCGTCTCCATGCTCCAAATCCATTTTAAAGCCATTTTTAAGGCATTTCGCGCATACATGAAATGAACACATTTTTCTCCAAAACTATAACAGATGCAAGCTTGTCCTGTTTGGTGGAGATGATATTTAATAAAATAAGTAGAAATCCACTAAAAGTTTTGTTTGGTTATCTTGCAATCCCGAGATAATCGTCTCCATGCTCCAAATCCATTTTAAAGCCATTTTTAAGGCATTTCGCGCATACATGAAATGAACACATTTTTCTCCAAAACTATAACAGATGCAAGCTTGTCCTGTTTGGTGGAGATGATATTTAATAAAATAAGTAGAAATCCACTAAAAGTTTTGTTTGGTTATCTTGCAATCCCGAGATAATCGTCTCCATGCTCCAAATCCATTTTAAAGCCATTTTTAAGGCATTTCGCGCATACATGAAATGAACACATTTTTCTCCAAAACTATAACAGATGCAAGCTTGTCCTGTTTGGTGGAGATGATATTTAATAAAATAAGTAGAAATCCACTAAAAGTTTTGTTTGGTTATCTTGCAATCCCGAGATAATCGTCTCCATGCTCCAAATCCATTTTAAAGCCATTTTTAAGGCATTTCGCGCATACATGAAATGAACACATTTTTCTCCAAAACTATAACAGATGCAAGCTTGTCCTGTTTGGTGGAGATGATATTTAATAAAATAAGTAGAAATCCACTAAAAGTTTTGTTTGGTTATCTTGCAATCCCGAGATAATCGTCTCCATGCTCCAAATCCATTTTAAAGCCATTTTTAAGGCATTTCGCGCATACATGAAATGAACACATTTTTCTCCAAAACTATAACAGATGCAAGCTTGTCCTGTTTGGTGGAGATGATATTTAATAAAATAAGTAGAAATCCACTAAAAGTTTTGTTTGGTTATCTTGCAATCCCGAGATAATCGTCTCCATGCTCCAAATCCATTTTAAAGCCATTTTTAAGGCATTTCGCGCATACATGAAATGAACACATTTTTCTCCAAAACTATAACAGATGCAAGCTTGTCCTGTTTGGTGGAGATGATATTTAATAAAATAAGTAGAAATCCACTAAAAGTTTTGTTTGGTTATCTTGCAATCCCGAGATAATCGTCTCCATGCTCCAAATCCATTTTAAAGCCATTTTTAAGGCATTTCGCGCATACATGAAATGAACACATTTTTCTCCAAAACTATAACAGATGCAAGCTTGTCCTGTTTGGTGGAGATGATATTTAATAAAATAAGTAGAAATCCACTAAAAGTTTTGTTTGGTTATCTTGCAATCCCGAGATAATCGTCTCCATGCTCCAAATCCATTTTAAAGCCATTTTTAAGGCATTTCGCGCATACATGAAATGAACACATTTTTCTCCAAAACTATAACAGATGCAAGCTTGTCCTGTTTGGTGGAGATGATATTTAATAAAATAAGTAGAAATCCACTAAAAGTTTTGTTTGGTTATCTTGCAATCCCGAGATAATCGTCTCCATGCTCCAAATCCATTTTAAAGCCATTTTTAAGGCATTTCGCGCATACATGAAATGAACACATTTTTCTCCAAAACTATAACAGATGCAAGCTTGTCCTGTTTGGTGGAGATGATATTTAATAAAATAAGTAGAAATCCACTAAAAGTTTTGTTTGGTTATCTTGCAATCCCGAGATAATCGTCTCCATGCTCCAAATCCATTTTAAAGCCATTTTTAAGGCATTTCGCGCATACATGAAATGAACACATTTTTCTCCAAAACTATAACAGATGCAAGCTTGTCCTGTTTGGTGGAGATGATATTTAATAAAATAAGTAGAAATCCACTAAAAGTTTTGTTTGGTTATCTTGCAATCCCGAGATAATCGTCTCCATGCTCCAAATCCATTTTAAAGCCATTTTTAAGGCATTTCGCGCATACATGAAATGAACACATTTTTCTCCAAAACTATAACAGATGCAAGCTTGTCCTGTTTGGTGGAGATGATATTTAATAAAATAAGTAGAAATCCACTAAAAGTTTTGTTTGGTTATCTTGCAATCCCGAGATAATCGTCTCCATGCTCCAAATCCATTTTAAAGCCATTTTTAAGGCATTTCGCGCATACATGAAATGAACACATTTTTCTCCAAAACTATAACAGATGCAAGCTTGTCCTGTTTGGTGGAGATGATATTTAATAAAATAAGTAGAAATCCACTAAAAGTTTTGTTTGGTTATCTTGCAATCCCGAGATAATCGTCTCCATGCTCCAAATCCATTTTAAAGCCATTTTTAAGGCATTTCGCGCATACATGAAATGAACACATTTTTCTCCAAAACTATAACAGATGCAAGCTTGTCCTGTTTGGTGGAGATGATATTTAATAAAATAAGTAGAAATCCACTAAAAGTTTTGTTTGGTTATCTTGCAATCCCGAGATAATCGTCTCCATGCTCCAAATCCATTTTAAAGCCATTTTTAAGGCATTTCGCGCATACATGAAATGAACACATTTTTCTCCAAAACTATAACAGATGCAAGCTTGTCCTGTTTGGTGGAGATGATATTTAATAAAATAAGTAGAAATCCACTAAAAGTTTTGTTTGGTTATCTTGCAATCCCGAGATAATCGTCTCCATGCTCCAAATCCATTTTAAAGCCATTTTTAAGGCATTTCGCGCATACATGAAATGAACACATTTTTCTCCAAAACTATAACAGATGCAAGCTTGTCCTGTTTGGTGGAGATGATATTTAATAAAATAAGTAGAAATCCACTAAAAGTTTTGTTTGGTTATCTTGCAATCCCGAGATAATCGTCTCCATGCTCCAAATCCATTTTAAAGCCATTTTTAAGGCATTTCGCGCATACATGAAATGAACACATTTTTCTCCAAAACTATAACAGATGCAAGCTTGTCCTGTTTGGTGGAGATGATATTTAATAAAATAAGTAGAAATCCACTAAAAGTTTTGTTTGGTTATCTTGCAATCCCGAGATAATCGTCTCCATGCTCCAAATCCATTTTAAAGCCATTTTTAAGGCATTTCGCGCATACATGAAATGAACACATTTTTCTCCAAAACTATAACAGATGCAAGCTTGTCCTGTTTGGTGGAGATGATATTTAATAAAATAAGTAGAAATCCACTAAAAGTTTTGTTTGGTTATCTTGCAATCCCGAGATAATCGTCTCCATGCTCCAAATCCATTTTAAAGCCATTTTTAAGGCATTTCGCGCATACATGAAATGAACACATTTTTCTCCAAAACTATAACAGATGCAAGCTTGTCCTGTTTGGTGGAGATGATATTTAATAAAATAAGTAGAAATCCACTAAAAGTTTTGTTTGGTTATCTTGCAATCCCGAGATAATCGTCTCCATGCTCCAAATCCATTTTAAAGCCATTTTTAAGGCATTTCGCGCATACATGAAATGAACACATTTTTCTCCAAAACTATAACAGATGCAAGCTTGTCCTGTTTGGTGGAGATGATATTTAATAAAATAAGTAGAAATCCACTAAAAGTTTTGTTTGGTTATCTTGCAATCCCGAGATAATCGTCTCCATGCTCCAAATCCATTTTAAAGCCATTTTTAAGGCATTTCGCGCATACATGAAATGAACACATTTTTCTCCAAAACTATAACAGATGCAAGCTTGTCCTGTTTGGTGGAGATGATATTTAATAAAATAAGTAGAAATCCACTAAAAGTTTTGTTTGGTTATCTTGCAATCCCGAGATAATCGTCTCCATGCTCCAAATCCATTTTAAAGCCATTTTTAAGGCATTTCGCGCATACATGAAATGAACACATTTTTCTCCAAAACTATAACAGATGCAAGCTTGTCCTGTTTGGTGGAGATGATATTTAATAAAATAAGTAGAAATCCACTAAAAGTTTTGTTTGGTTATCTTGCAATCCCGAGATAATCGTCTCCATGCTCCAAATCCATTTTAAAGCCATTTTTAAGGCATTTCGCGCATACATGAAATGAACACATTTTTCTCCAAAACTATAACAGATGCAAGCTTGTCCTGTTTGGTGGAGATGATATTTAATAAAATAAGTAGAAATCCACTAAAAGTTTTGTTTGGTTATCTTGCAATCCCGAGATAATCGTCTCCATGCTCCAAATCCATTTTAAAGCCATTTTTAAGGCATTTCGCGCATACATGAAATGAACACATTTTTCTCCAAAACTATAACAGATGCAAGCTTGTCCTGTTTGGTGGAGATGATATTTAATAAAATAAGTAGAAATCCACTAAAAGTTTTGTTTGGTTATCTTGCAATCCCGAGATAATCGTCTCCATGCTCCAAATCCATTTTAAAGCCATTTTTAAGGCATTTCGCGCATACATGAAATGAACACATTTTTCTCCAAAACTATAACAGATGCAAGCTTGTCCTGTTTGGTGGAGATGATATTTAATAAAATAAGTAGAAATCCACTAAAAGTTTTGTTTGGTTATCTTGCAATCCCGAGATAATCGTCTCCATGCTCCAAATCCATTTTAAAGCCATTTTTAAGGCATTTCGCGCATACATGAAATGAACACATTTTTCTCCAAAACTATAACAGATGCAAGCTTGTCCTGTTTGGTGGAGATGATATTTAATAAAATAAGTAGAAATCCACTAAAAGTTTTGTTTGGTTATCTTGCAATCCCGAGATAATCGTCTCCATGCTCCAAATCCATTTTAAAGCCATTTTTAAGGCATTTCGCGCATACATGAAATGAACACATTTTTCTCCAAAACTATAACAGATGCAAGCTTGTCCTGTTTGGTGGAGATGATATTTAATAAAATAAGTAGAAATCCACTAAAAGTTTTGTTTGGTTATCTTGCAATCCCGAGATAATCGTCTCCATGCTCCAAATCCATTTTAAAGCCATTTTTAAGGCATTTCGCGCATACATGAAATGAACACATTTTTCTCCAAAACTATAACAGATGCAAGCTTGTCCTGTTTGGTGGAGATGATATTTAATAAAATAAGTAGAAATCCACTAAAAGTTTTGTTTGGTTATCTTGCAATCCCGAGATAATCGTCTCCATGCTCCAAATCCATTTTAAAGCCATTTTTAAGGCATTTCGCGCATACATGAAATGAACACATTTTTCTCCAAAACTATAACAGATGCAAGCTTGTCCTGTTTGGTGGAGATGATATTTAATAAAATAAGTAGAAATCCACTAAAAGTTTTGTTTGGTTATCTTGCAATCCCGAGATAATCGTCTCCATGCTCCAAATCCATTTTAAAGCCATTTTTAAGGCATTTCGCGCATACATGAAATGAACACATTTTTCTCCAAAACTATAACAGATGCAAGCTTGTCCTGTTTGGTGGAGATGATATTTAATAAAATAAGTAGAAATCCACTAAAAGTTTTGTTTGGTTATCTTGCAATCCCGAGATAATCGTCTCCATGCTCCAAATCCATTTTAAAGCCATTTTTAAGGCATTTCGCGCATACATGAAATGAACACATTTTTCTCCAAAACTATAACAGATGCAAGCTTGTCCTGTTTGGTGGAGATGATATTTAATAAAATAAGTAGAAATCCACTAAAAGTTTTGTTTGGTTATCTTGCAATCCCGAGATAATCGTCTCCATGCTCCAAATCCATTTTAAAGCCATTTTTAAGGCATTTCGCGCATACATGAAATGAACACATTTTTCTCCAAAACTATAACAGATGCAAGCTTGTCCTGTTTGGTGGAGATGATATTTAATAAAATAAGTAGAAATCCACTAAAAGTTTTGTTTGGTTATCTTGCAATCCCGAGATAATCGTCTCCATGCTCCAAATCCATTTTAAAGCCATTTTTAAGGCATTTCGCGCATACATGAAATGAACACATTTTTCTCCAAAACTATAACAGATGCAAGCTTGTCCTGTTTGGTGGAGATGATATTTAATAAAATAAGTAGAAATCCACTAAAAGTTTTGTTTGGTTATCTTGCAATCCCGAGATAATCGTCTCCATGCTCCAAATCCATTTTAAAGCCATTTTTAAGGCATTTCGCGCATACATGAAATGAACACATTTTTCTCCAAAACTATAACAGATGCAAGCTTGTCCTGTTTGGTGGAGATGATATTTAATAAAATAAGTAGAAATCCACTAAAAGTTTTGTTTGGTTATCTTGCAATCCCGAGATAATCGTCTCCATGCTCCAAATCCATTTTAAAGCCATTTTTAAGGCATTTCGCGCATACATGAAATGAACACATTTTTCTCCAAAACTATAACAGATGCAAGCTTGTCCTGTTTGGTGGAGATGATATTTAATAAAATAAGTAGAAATCCACTAAAAGTTTTGTTTGGTTATCTTGCAATCCCGAGATAATCGTCTCCATGCTCCAAATCCATTTTAAAGCCATTTTTAAGGCATTTCGCGCATACATGAAATGAACACATTTTTCTCCAAAACTATAACAGATGCAAGCTTGTCCTGTTTGGTGGAGATGATATTTAATAAAATAAGTAGAAATCCACTAAAAGTTTTGTTTGGTTATCTTGCAATCCCGAGATAATCGTCTCCATGCTCCAAATCCATTTTAAAGCCATTTTTAAGGCATTTCGCGCATACATGAAATGAACACATTTTTCTCCAAAACTATAACCAAGCTTGTCCTGTTTGGTGGAGATGATATTTAATAAAATAAGTAGAAATCCACTAAAAGTTTTGTTTGGTTATCTTGCAATCCCGAGATAATCGTCTCCATGCTCCAAATCCATTTTAAAGCCATTTTTAAGGCATTTCGCGCATACATGAAATGAACACATTTTTCTCCAAAACTATAACAGATGCAAGCATGTCCTGTTTGGTGGAGATGATATTTAATAAAATAAGTAGAAATCCACTAAAAGTTTTGTTTGGTTATCTTGCAATCCCGAGATAATCGTCTCCATGCTCCAAATCCATTTTAAAGCCATTTTTAAGGCATTTCGCGCATACATGAAATGAACACATTTTTCTCTCCAAAACTATAACAGATGCAAGCTTGTCCTGTTTGGTGGAGATGATATTTAATAAAATAAGTAGAAATCCACTAAAAGTTTTGTTTGGTTATCTTGCAATCCCGAGATAATCGTCTCCATGCTCCAAATCCATTTTAAAGCCATTTTTAAGGCATTTCGCGCATACATGAAATGAACACATTTTTCTCCAAAACTATAACAGATGCAAGCTTGTCCTGTTTGGTGGAGATGATATTTAAAAAAATAAGTAGAAATCCACTAAAAGTTTTGTTTGGTTATCTTGCAATCCCGAGATAATCGTCTCCATGCTCCAAATCCATTTTAAAGCCATTTTTAAGGCATTTCGCGCATACATGAAATGAACACATTTTTCTCCAAAACTATAACAGATGCAAGCTTGTCCTGTTTGGTGGAGATGATATTTAATAAAATAAGTAGAAATCCACTAAAAGTTTTGTTTGGTTATCTTGCAATCCCGAGATAATCGTCTCCATGCTCCAAATCCATTTTAAAGCCATTTTTAAGGCATTTCGCGCATACATGAAATGAACACATTTTTCTCCAAAACTATAACAGATGCAAGCTTGTCCTGTTTGGTGGAGATGATATTTAATAAAATAAGTAGAAATCCACTAAAAGTTTTGTTTGGTTATCTTGCAATCCCGAGATAATCGTCTCCATGCTCCAAATCCATTTTAAAGCCATTTTTAAGGCATTTCGCGCATACATGAAATGAACACATTTTTCTCCAAAACTATAACAGATGCAAGCTTGTCCTGTTTGGTGGAGATGATATTTAATAAAATAAGTAGAAATCCACTAAAAGTTTTGTTTGGTTATCTTGCAATCCCGAGATAATCGTCTCCATGCTCCAAATCCATTTTAAAGCCATTTTTAAGGCATTTCGCGCATACATGAAATGAACACATTTTTGTCTCCAAAACTATAACAGATGCAAGCTTGTCCTGTTTGGTGGAGATGATATTTAATAAAATAAGTAGAAATCCACTAAAAGTTTTGTTTGGTTATCTTGCCAATCCCGAGATAATCGTCTCCATGCTCCAAATCCATTTTAAAGCCATTTTTAAGGCATTTCGCGCATACATGAAATGAACACATTTTTCTCCAAAACTATAACAGATGCAAGCTTGTCCTGTTTGGTGGAGATGATATTTAATAAAATAAGTAGAAATCCACTAAAAGTTTTGTTTGGTTATCTTGCAATCCCGAGATAATCGTCTCCATGCTCCAAATCCATTTTAAAGCCATTTTTAAGGCATTTCGCGCATACATGAAATGAACACATTTTTCTCCAAAACTATAACAGATGCAAGCTTGTCCTGTTTGGTGGAGATGATATTTAAAAAATAAGTAGAAAATCCACTAAAAGTTTTGTTTGGTTATCTTGCAATCCCGAGATAATCGTCTCCATGCTCCAAATCCATTTTAAAGCCATTTTTAAGGCATTTCGCGCATACATGAAATGAACACATTTTTCTCCAAAACTATAACAGATGCAAGCTTGTCCTGTTTGGTGGAGATGATATTTAATAAAATAAGTAGAAATCCACTAAAAGTTTTGTTTGGTTATCTTGCAATCCCGAGATAATCGTCTCCATGCTCCAAATCCATTTTAAAGCCATTTTTAAGGCATTTCGCGCATACATGAAATGAACACATTTTTCTCCAAAACTATAACAGATGCAAGCTTGTCCTGTTTGGTGGAGATGATATTTAATAAAATAAGTAGAAATCCACTAAAAGTTTTGTTTGGTTATCTTGCAATCCCGAGATAATCGTCTCCATGCTCCAAATCCATTTTAAAGCCATTTTTAAGGCATTTCGCGCATACATGAAATGAACACATTTTTCTCCAAAACTATAACAGATGCAAGCTTGTCCTGTTTGGTGGAGATGATATTTAATAAAATAAGTAGAAATCCACTAAAAGTTTTGTTTGGTTATCTTGCAATCCCGAGATAATCGTCTCCATGCTCCAAATCCATTTTAAAGCCATTTTTAAGGCATTTCGCGCATACATGAAATGAACACATTTTTCTCCAAAACTATAACAGATGCAAGCTTGTCCTGTTTGGTGGAGATGATATTTAATAAAATAAGTAGAAATCCACTAAAAGTTTTGTTTGGTTATCTTGCAATCCCGAGATAATCGTCTCCATGCTCCAAATCCATTTTAAAGCCATTTTTAAGGCATTTCGCGCATACATGAAATGAACACATTTTTCTCCAAAACTATAACAGATGCAAGCTTGTCCTGTTTGGTGGAGATGATATTTAATAAAATAAGTAGAAATCCACTAAAAGTTTTGTTTGGTTATCTTGCAATCCCGAGATAATCGTCTCCATGCTCCAAATCCATTTTAAAGCCATTTTTAAGGCATTTCGCGCATACATGAAATGAACACATTTTTCTCCAAAACTATAACAGATGCAAGCTTGTCCTGTTTGGTGGAGATGATATTTAATAAAATAAGTAGAAATCCACTAAAAGTTTTGTTTGGTTATCTTGCAATCCCGAGATAATCGTCTCCATGCTCCAAATCCATTTTAAAGCCATTTTTAAGGCATTTCGCGCATACATGAAATGAACACATTTTTCTCCAAAACTATAACAGATGCAAGCTTGTCCTGTTTGGTGGAGATGATATTTAATAAAATAAGTAGAAATCCACTAAAAGTTTTGTTTGGTTATCTTGCAATCCCGAGATAATCGTCTCCATGCTCCAAATCTATTTTAAAGCCATTTTTAAGGCATTTCGCGCATACATGAAATGAACACATTTTTCTCCAAAACTATAACAGATGCAAGCTTGTCCTGTTTGGTGGAGATGATATTTAATAAAATAAGTAGAAATCCAGTAAAAGTTTTGTTTGGTTATCTTGCAATCCCGAGATAATCGTCTCCATGCTCCAAATCCATTTTAAAGCCATTTTTAAGGCATTTCGCGCATACATGAAATGAACACATTTTTCTCCAAAACTATAACAGATGCAAGCTTGTCCTGTTTGGTGGAGATGATATTTAATAAAATAAGTAGAAATCCACTAAAAGTTTTGTTTGGTTATCTTGCAATCCCGAGATAATCGTCTCCATGCTCCAAATCCATTTTAAAGCCATTTTTAAGGCATTTCGCGCATACATGAAATGAACACATTTTTCTCCAAAACTATAACAGATGCAAGCTTGTCCTGTTTGGTGGAGATGATATTTAATAAAATAAGTAGAAATCCACTAAAAGTTTTGTTTGGTTATCTTGCAATCCCGAGATAATCGTCTCCATGCTCCAAATCCATTTTAAAGCCATTTTTAAGGCATTTCGCGCATACATGAAATGAACACATTTTTCTCCAAAACTATAACAGATGCAAGCTTGTCCTGTTTGGTGGAGATGATATTTAATAAAATAAGTAGAAATCCACTAAAAGTTTTGTTTGGTTATCTTGCAATCCCGAGATAATCGTCTCCATGCTCCAAATCCATTTTAAAGCCATTTTTAAGGCATTTCGCGCATACATGAAATGAACACATTTTTCTCCAAAACTATAACAGATGCAAGCTTGTCCTGTTTGGTGGAGATGATATTTAATAAAATAAGTAGAAATCCACTAAAAGTTTTGTTTGGTTATCTTGCAATCCCGAGATAATCGTCTCCATGCTCCAAATCCATTTTAAAGCCATTTTTAAGGCATTTCGCGCATACATGAAATGAACACATTTTTCTCCAAAACTATAACAGATGCAAGCTTGTCCTGTTTGGTGGAGATGATATTTAATAAAATAAGTAGAAATCCACTAAAAGTTTTGTTTGGTTATCTTGCAATCCCGAGATAATCGTCTCCATGCTCCAAATCCATTTTAAAGCCATTTTTAAGGCATTTCGCGCATACATGAAATGAACACATTTTTCTCCAAAACTATAACAGATGCAAGCTTGTCCTGTTTGGTGGAGATGATATTTAATAAAATAAGTAGAAATCCACTAAAAGTTTTGTTTGGTTATCTTGCAATCCCGAGATAATCGTCTCCATGCTCCAAATCCATTTTAAAGCCATTTTTAAGGCATTTCGCGCATACATGAAATGAACACATTTTTCTCCAAAACTATAACAGATGCAAGCTTGTCCTGTTTGGTGGAGATGATATTTAATAAAATAAGTAGAAATCCACTAAAAGTTTTGTTTGGTTATCTTGCAATCCCGAGATAATCGTCTCCATGCTCCAAATCCATTTTAAAGCTATTTTTAAGGCATTTCGCGCATACATGAAATGAACACATTTTTCTCCAAAACTATAACAGATGCAAGCTTGTCCTGTTTGGTGGAGATGATATTTAATAAAATAAGTAGAAATCCACTAAAAGTTTTGTTTGGTTATCTTGCAATCCCGAGATAATCGTCTCCATGCTCCAAATCCATTTTAAAGCCATTTTTAAGGCATTTCGCGCATACATGAAATGAACACATTTTTCTCCAAAACTATAACAGATGCAAGCTTGTCCTGTTTGGTGGAGATGATATTTAATAAAATAAGTAGAAATCCACTGAAAGTTTTGTTTGGTTATCTTGCAATCCCGAGATAATCGTCTCCATGCTCCAAATCCATGGATAGAGACGTGCATGAGGGCCTCAAAACATTAAGTGTCCATTGTCAGGAAGTGGGTCTTTTGTAGTATAGCCCTTTGGCAGGGCAGCCAAAAATTGGGAGGCTCCACGTTGTCCCTGGATAGAGACGTGCATGAGGGCCTCAAAACATTAAGTGTCCATTGTCAGGAAGTGGGTGTATTATAGTATAGCCCTTAGGCAGGGCAGCCAAAAATTGGGAGGCTCCACGTTGTCCCTGGATAGAGACGTGCATGAGGGCCTCAAAACATTAAGTGTCCATTGTCAGGAAGTGGGTCTTTTGTAGTATAGCCCTTTGGCAGGGCAGCCAAAAATTGGGAGGCTCCACGTTGTCCCTGGATAGAGACGTGCATGAGGGCCTCAAAACATTAAGTGTCCATTGTCAGGAAGTGGGTGTATTATAGTATAGCCCTTTGGCAGGGCAGCCAAAAATTGGGAGGCTCCACGTTGTCCCTGCATAGAGACGTGCATGAGGGCCTCAAAACATTGTTCCCATTGCAAAGGAGCGGGTCTCCTGTCGTTGTAATGTCCATTCTGCAAAGAATGGGCGAAAAAAATTTACCACTGGGGGTATACCTGAAACAAAGGCCTAACTCTTGTAACGGTCATCATGGTGGCGCATGAGGAGAAGGAGGAGCAGTCCAGCGATTATCCAAAGTCCAGAAGTGTGTACCCATGGGTGACTGGAGGTACATGGCAAATTCCCGTTACAAACTTTAAATTCCGCTCTCATTTGCTGGTGGTGTGGTGAAGTGTGGCCCAATCCAACCCTTGTTCATCTTGATCAGAGTCAGCCTGTCAGCATTTTCAGTTGACAGGCGGGTGCGTTTATCTGTAATGATTCCACCTGCGGCACTAAAAACACGCTCTGACAAAACGCTAGCGGCAGGGCAGGCCAGGACTTCCAAGGCGTAGAGAGCCAATTCATGCCACGTGTCCACCTTGGATACCCAATAATTGTAAGGCACAGAGGAATGTCGGGAGTACAGTTGTTCGATCTGCAAGGTACTCCTTGAGCATCTGGGCAAACTTAGGATTTCTTGTGGCACTACCCCGCACCTCAGGGGCTGTGGTACGTGAGGGGCTGAGAAAACTGTCCCACATCTTAAAGACTGTTCCCCTACCTCTGGCGGATTGGACTTGTGCCTCTCTCGGCTGTACGCCTTGGTTGTCCACTGATTCCTGACCTATGCCGCTAGCGTTTTGTGAGGGGAATGCTTTGCCTACTTCCGTGACTATGGCCTTCCGGAACTGCTGCATTTTGGTTGACCTCTCCGCCTCGGGAATAAGAGACATAAAGTTCTCCTTGTAGCGTGGGTCTAACAGTGTTACCAACCAGTAATGATTGTCGGCCAAGATGTTCTTAACGCGAGGGTCACGAGACAGGCAGCTTACCATAAAGTCAGCCATGTGCGCCAGACTCTTAACAGCCAGGACTTCAGTAGCCTGACCAACACGTTGACTGAACATGCTGTCCTCTCTCCTCCTCCTCCTCCTCCTCCTCATCTACCCTGTCCTCTGGCCAGCCACGCTGAACCGAGGATATGACTGGTGTGCATGTCATATCCTCAATTTGGCCGGAGATTTGCTCCATGTCTTCATCCTCCTCCTCGTCATAGTCCTCCACTGCACGTTGTGATGAGACGAGGCTGGGCTGTGTGTTATCACCCACACCCACTACTGTTTCTTGCTGCAACTCATCGCGCTCCGCCTGCAATGCATCATGTTTGGTTTTGAGCAGAGACCGTTTAGAAGGCAGAGTAGCGGTATGTGACGCTAATAATGGCGTCATCTTATACCTTTATGATGTTATTGTTTATTCTAAAGCAAACAAGATTTTAGGGTGTATAAAAAGGGAGATTAGATCCGGTGATCCCAACGTATTGTTAACCCTCTATAAATCACTTGTAAGGTCCACATCTGGAATATGGGGTAAAGTCCTGAGCAGGTTGATAACCATTGGTTTGAGCATGGTAGGGTGTAGTGCGCATCTTCCTGCATCCGCCATAACCTTCCCTTAGGATATACTGTGCCCTTATCAGATTGGTTGTACAAAGGTTGCTTCTCTTATTGGATGGATTTCAAGCTGCATGGATAATGTTCATTTAAATGATGTGGATAGAAAGACTGAAGATATCTACATGTAGTCTGAAATCCATCATGAATCAATACTATTTTACACAGTCATAAGCAGCCCATGGGCATTCACCTGCATTCAAACCAATAACAGCTCATAGACCAGACAATCCATCTACCACTGGACCAAAGACAGGAAGTTAAATCCACTGCCTGCGGTAACCAACTTAATCCTATAGGCTACTCACACAACAAACCCAACAGAAAGGAAAAAAACATGGCTTCGATTATCCATCCAATGAAAACGCATAACCATTGTGAGCCATTGGACAATGCAATTGGACACTTGGTGACATGGTGCACGGCCCAATGAATCAAGTCTTTACTTCATATTCACGGTTTAAGCCCTTGGGTTCTAATGTGCCCAGAGTACATATCCAGAAAGATTCTCTTTCTTTGAGCTAAACACAAGTCAACAATACATTGTAAGCAGATTCTATTACCAGTCCCACACCATTTTGTGACGCATAATCACACAGTGATCCAATTAACATTCCAAGTCATCGAACATGTCCAAGCCATACGCAGAGGAGGCAATAGAATTAGGAAGCTCAAAGAAAGGGAATCTTTCTGGATATATACTCTGGGCACATTGGGAACCCAAAGGCTTAAACCATGAATATGAAGTACAGACTTGATTCATTGGGCCATGCATGGACATAATGGACATAATTCTAATAGGCAGGACAGGTAATAAGGAGCACAAGTTATATGCTAAAATGTGTTGTGTGACAAGACAGACACAGGAAAGGACATGATAACAGGTGTAGGGACCAACAAGGTGAGACAAGGGGTATCAGGATAGGGTCAAGTAGGTATGAATGTAGTAATGGGGCAGGCATAGAGAATTGTATGTGAATGTGAATTACAATAAATCACTAAGGAAAGGAATATGTGAGTGTGTGCCTAATGTAAACTAATATTGTACTGGCAAAATTATAGATGGAAAGGGAGAAGGGGAGGGGGGGAGAGAGGAGGCTGTAATTGACTACAAGGGTATGAGTTATGAGTGATCATAGGGATAGTGTTACATAAGTGGAAATACCTATGGAGGACCGGATGTGTAAGCGCATACCTTATACAAACCTATAGAGTGCTGATGGGTGAGAGTGTGATGTTAGATATAAGACATCCTATAGTGAATAGTGAGCCGTAATCAAGTGCAACAGGGATATTTCACGTGACTATGGGAACCTGGAAGGTAAAGAAAGGGGAGAAAAAACTGTTAGACAAGGTAATCAGACATAATGTAACCAGTTGATCAGACATGATCACCTGGTTTGAGACCCCCTGCCTTACACTATATAGATATCATGTTCATTCCCCATCTATCTTGCTCAGGAGAGCATCTCCCTCCCCGGCACCAAGAGCAGCTCATACTGAATTGTTACATTGACTAGTAACACTGCACACAGAAAATGCACCTTAATATTCCACTGTTAACCCTTTCCTCCTAGCAGTAACACACAACTCCTCACCTTGATATCATGGTGATTTATGGTCAGAATGACTTCAATGCGATCAGTGATTTTCTATTCTAGCTCTGCTCACATAGATTTTATATCCACACTCAACTATAGGCCGTTCTTCATATTTTGGGGGCTTTTAGTCAGATATACTAGTTTGTGCCTGTATAGTATTGGTGTAGATGGGAGTGTAGGGCATGGGTTACATGGCACTGTGGTGGAATACTGATGGGAGGTATTGGTGCTGTGTTTGATGCTTCTACTGGGTATTTTCCTACAAATACTGGAACAGCTCACTGCTTAGAATGATCCTTCCCAGCTCTATAATATATTATATATACCCCACAATGCAGGCTCACACACACATTTGTCTCAAGTGTGTTGTAGGGACACAGATACAGTCTTGGTCATGTGACTAAAGGCTACTTTACACACTGCGATATCGGTCCCGATATCGCTAGTGTGGGTACCCGCCCCCATCTGTTGCGCGACACGGGCAAATCGCTGCCCATTGCCGCACAACACCGACCAGACCCGTCACACATACTTACCTGCCCGGCGACGTCGCTGTGTCCGGCGAACCGCCTCCTTTCTAAGGGGGCGGTCCGTGCCGGCGTCACAGCGACGTCACTGAGCGACCGGCCCAATAGCAGCGGAGGGGCGGAGATGAGTGGCCGGAACATCCCGCCCACTCTCCTTCCTTCCTCAGTAGCGGCTGGGAGGCAGGTAAGGAGAGGTTCCTCGTTTCTGCGGTGTCACACGGAGCGATGTGTGCTACGCAGGAGCGACGAACTACATCGTTACTGCTGCAGTAACGATAATCGAGAATGGAGACCCATGTCACCGATGAGCGATTTTGCACGTTTTTGCAACGATGCAAAATCGCTCATCGGTATCACACGCAGCAACATCGCTAATGCGGCCGGATGTGCGTCACAAATTCCGTGACCCCAACGACTCCGCATTAGCGATGTCGCAGCGTGTAAAGCCCCCTTTAGTGGGAGTGGTGTACAGGGTCTTAGCAGTAAAGAGTATTCCATATTTCTGCCAGATACCCACAGAGATATTGAAATCTGAAAAAAGAGACTTCTGCTCATTGAAGGTAAGAACTGCTCACATAGCGTTCAACTCCACAGCAAACGAGTGCTCTAGCACTGGCATCTCAGCAGGGATATTCCCCTACTACACATGTGTGTCTAGGTCACTGTGACAGTTTACAGGACATAACTCAGGGCACCTAGACAGAAGGCAGAGGGACTACTTTCTATTTCTGGTGTAGAGCTTAGTACAATATATATATATTTATACTATTACATGGGACACATGTACCTTGTATTACCATTATTCGCTGTATATGAACCCCTTTTCTCCGGGCATTATTTGTCTATAGCATTTTTCACGAACCTGAGGCAACTGAGAACCCTTCAGTGAAGGAATTCCACTAACCCTCACAATACCTACCAGGGGCCTCCCTGCAGTAACTCAGGTAGTTGTACCCATTCTCTTTCCGCATTCTATGTGTTCTTCTTCTTTCTTCTTTTTTTTCTTTTTTCTTCTTTTTATTTCTATCATGTAGTTCAGGGGTTTATAGATATATGTCCTGCATCTCATATTTCCTTTAGTGGTGCTTCTTACCCATTCTCATATCATTTACCCTAGTATTTCATGATCCTGAGGCGACTGAGAACCCTTTAATAAAGGAATCCTTTTTCACCTGAATTGTCAAGTGATACTTACCAGTGACTATCACGTAATGTTACAGGTAGTTCCATTTTCTTCCTCTTCTTTCTCTCCTTTCTTCTTTGTCACACGGTCCATTGTGTTATAGCCCACGTGTCATGATAACACTTGTACCATCTTTTCATTTAGATTCCACCTACAATTATTTACCGATTCCAGTTCTGGAATAGGCTTTCATCATCTACTCACTAGAATTCTCAAGTTCATAAGGTACTGAGACATATACATGTTCACACCATTATAAAGAACAAAGTATAAACATTGAGGTTTTTCTCACACCCATGTTCCTGTGTTCTTTGATATGATATGTGTTCATTTCCTTCACTATATAGGATTGCAAGTTTTCCATTTGTACCTTAATGGCAATGACGCTATACAATTGAACACATATCATCCTGTTATCCATATAGGTGTGTATTTACCTGCTTGACTATTTTTGGTTGTTTGATCCAGAATGTTTCTCCAGATAGGTCATGTGGAAATTTTCTTTCCTCAGTACAAATGTTTTCACTATGGCTTTGGAAAATTTTTTTGTATGTGCATCATGGTCATTTGACCCATTGTACTCTCAAGTAGCAATATATTGTACTGTTATGTTGTACTATGTACTAATTACGTGTTTATATGGTTTTGTAACCCTTTATGATCTTAGATAACTTTATCCTTGATAAAGACCTAAAAACAAGCTCGAAACGTTGGATGAATTATCCTTTTGCATAAATAAAGAATTTTCAGCATTCTAAGAGTTCTTTTCTTACGTTATTGATCACTATAGTGTGCCAGAGCTATTTCTATTGAATTGACTCTTATTTTTTCTGAGCACCTGCTATATACACAGTGAGCCAGACATATTCAATTTTCATTCAGAAGGCAGAGGGAAGCCTTAGCAGCTGAGCCTATATCTTGGCTTGTGAGCATTAGAACAGGCCGGCGATTACAGGGTAACATGAAAAATGTCCAGCTTGCATTATGACTAGAACATGACAATATCCTTTTAAGTACTAACCTATGATGCGTTCCTAAGCAGTTGATGTTATATGTTCTACATTTCATTTTCTGCATACTTTCCAAGTAGTAGAATTTGCTTTGATATAGGCAACTGGATTTTCACAATGAAAAGGCAAAGGATAACGCCCGAAAAAGACGCCATACATTATGTCAGTGCCATCACTGACAAACCTGGATTGACCATGAAATACATCAATCCCCTTAAAGGTGAGTTAAAACAAGTTTTAACTAAATTGCCTTAATATTGTCATGCATTAGAATGACTGTCTTAGGTAATGATAAATATTTTCTACAGGAAGAGGAGTGTTTGCTGAAACTGAAATCGAAAAAGGGAGTTTTGTTGCAGAATATCGAGGTGAGCTCACGTATGCACTTACGATGGTAGACAACTACTCGAGATTTATGGTTGTGGTACAAGTCAAAGATCTAATGGCCCATACTGCAGCGAAGGTCTTCCAAGCACACTTATGCAGACCTCATGGCTACTCAGAGAGAGTCCTCACAGATCAAGGCACTGCCTTTGAAGCGGAAATCTTCAAGGACTTCTGCAGCTTTTACCGATGCAGGAAGATGCGTACTACACCCTACCATGCTCAAACCAATGGTTATCAACCTGCTCAGGACTTTACCCCATATTCCAGATGTGGCCTTACAAGTGATTTATAGAGGGGTAACAATACGTTGGGATCATCGGATCTAATCTCCCTTTTTATACACCCTAAAATCTTGTTTGCGTTAGAATAAACAATAACATCATAAAGGTATAGCAGTACCGTTTCAAAGTTTCGGTGTCCCAAGCAGCATTCCATCAGCCTCTGGAAGGTTCCTGGCAAATTGCACAGCTCGAAGGGCATGCTTTTGAACTCGCAGAGACCCATCGGGGTGGCAAAGGCGGTCTTCTCCCGGTCTGCCTCAGCAACGGACACTTGCCAATAGTGACTAGTGAGATCAAGGGTAGAAAAATAATTTGCAGTTGTCAATGCAGCTAGCTATTCCTCAATACAGGGGAGTGGTGCTGTCCTTCTTCTTTAACAGGACCAACGGAGCTGCCCAGAGGCTACAACTGTCACGGATAACCCCAGCCTCCTTCATGTTGCTCAACATGTCCTTGGTACACTGGTAATGTGCAGGTAGATTTGGCTTATATCTCTCTTTGATGGGTGGGTGTGCACTTGTGGGGATGTAGTGTTTGACCCCTTTTATTTTTCAAAAGTCTAGCGGATGTTTGCTGAAGACTTGCTCGTATTCTTGCACTAGCCTGTAGACCCCCTTCTTGTGATGTGAAGGTGTGGAGTCAGTGCCTACGTGTAATTCCTTACACCACTCCTCTGGCTGACTTGGTGAGCTGTCACTGAATGGGTGGGCTGAAGCAATGGTGGATGCTGCTGTTTGGATAGCATGTGTATCTACTGAGAACAGCTTATCAATGGTGGCAAATCGGAGCAGCTTAATCTTTTGCTCTCCGCAGTTCAACACTCTCATGGGCACTCTTCCCTTCCATATTAATGAATAAAACTATGATGTAAATAGCATATAGATACCCCACAAATGCAGATAAAAGTAGGTTATGGGAAAAGGGGGAAGAGAGAAACAGGAAAATAGTGGAATAAAGTATACCTTCCAGGTGGGAGAGGAAATGGCAGCACAGCCAGTGGAGGTGAAGCAAGGGGAGCCTGCAACTAAAGAGTTGAGAGCGTTATCACATGGTGACTGAGCCTGATTGTAACGGGAGCATAGAGGTGCCGATCCTGTCTTACCTGCGTTGGTGTAGAAGTGGGTGTCCTGTGGTGGAGTCAGCTATGTGCAGTGGTGGCCGTGGGTTCTTTTATGTGCGACCGTAGTAATAGCTGTGCCCACTTCCTGTATGGGAGTGGAATGCAGTGAGGCTAATGGAACGCACGCCTGCGCATTTGTGTTTAACGTCGCGCATGTGCAGAACGGAGAAAAGGCTGCGCTCACTTCCTAATGAAAGGGAGTGAGACGCAGCTGGGAAGGGAAGGGAAAAGATTAGGGTTTGGGGATGATGAAAGGGCTTTCTACGGGCAAGGATGGCAAAGGGTGGCAGTGACGGAAAGTCAGGCAGATGGTCCTGTCCTGTCCTGTCCGTCCGTCTTTTTGTATCATGAATTGGAAAGACTGCAAGGGGGAGGGGAGGTGCTTGTGCCCAAAAGGAGGAGTTATTCAGATTCATTGCAGTGGGCGGCGGCTGCAAAAAGCACCATTCTCCTTGTTTTTGCTCTGCAAAACAGCCTTTTCAAGGGTTTGGCTTGGGTGACAAAATGTCTTCTGTAGGCGTGGGTTTGTCTCCCTCTCCCTAAGATGTGTCCGGTATAGGCCAGGGTGCCACTCAAGGCCGTAACCAATTCGGGTTATAGCTTCTCGGCCTTTTGGCTAAGATCAAGTGTAGTTTCGGAGGACGCTACCTTGGTCGGTACTGGAAGGTGCCTGGGATTGCACGTCTGCCGGCCTTGAGGGAGTGTGTGCGCCTTCTGGTGACACATAGCCCTCTTGTGCCTGGACGGTTCCCAGGCAACGGGAGGCGATCACCTTTGTTATTTTGAAGTCCTACTGATAAACAGAAAAAAAATGAAAATCCAGTTGCCTATATCAAAGCAAATTCTACTACTTGTAAAGTATGCAGAAAATGAAATGTAGAACATATAACATCAACTGCTTAGGAACGCATCATAGGTTAGTACTTAAAAGGATATTGTCATGTTCTAGTCATAATGCAAGCTGGACATTTTTCATGTTACCCTGTAATCGCCGGCCTGTTCTAATGCTCACAAGCCAAGATATAGGCTCAGCTGCTAAGGCTTCCCTCTGCCTTCTGAATGAAAATTGAATATGTCTGGCTCACTGTGTATATAGCAGGTGCTCAGAAAAAATAAGAGTCAATTCAATAGAAATAGCTCTGGCACACTATAGTGATCAATAACGTAAGAAAAGAACTCTTAGAATGCTGAAAATTCTTTATTTGTGCAAAAGGATAATTCATCCAACGTTTCGAGCTTGTTTTTAGGTCTTTATCAAGGATAAAGTTATCTAAGATCATAAAGGGTTACAAAACCATATAAACACGTAATTAGTACATAGTACAACATAACAGTACAATATATTGCTACTTGAGAGTACAATGGGTCAAATGACCATGATGCACATACAAAAAAATTTTCCAAAGCCATAGTGAAAACATTTGTACTGAGGAAAGAAAATTTCCACATGACCTATCTGGAGAAACATTCTGGATCAAACAACCAAAAATAGTCAAGCAGGTAAATACACACCTATATGGATAACAGGATGATATGTGTTCAATTGTATAGCGTCATTGCCATTAAGGTACAAATGGAAAACTTGCAATCCTATATAGTGAAGGAAATGAACACACATGGGTTTGTTGTGTGAGGGTGTGAGAAAAACCTCAATGTTTATACTTTGTTCTTTATAATGGTGTGAACATGTATATGTCTCAGTACCTTATGAACTTGAGAATTCTAGTGAGTAGATGATGAAAGCCTATTCCAGAACTGGAATCGGTAAATAATTGTAGGTGGAATCTAAATGAAAAGATGGTACAAGTGTTATCATGACACGTGGGCTATAACACAATGGACCGTGTGACAAAGAAGAAAGGAGAGAAAGAAGAGGAAGAAAATGGAACTACCTGTAACATTACGTGATAGTCACTGGTAAGTATCACTTGACAATTCAGGTGAAAAAGGATTCCTTTATTAAAGGGTTCTCAGTCGCCTCAGGATCATGAAATACTAGGGTAAATGATATGAGAATGGGTAAGAAGCACCACTAAAGGAAATATGAGATGCAGGACATATATCTATAAACCCCTGAACTACATGATAGAAATAAAAAGAAGAAAAAAGAAAAAAAAGAAGAAAGAAGAAGAACACATAGAATGCGGAAAGAGAATGGGTACAACTACCTGAGTTACTGCAGGGAGGCCCCTGGTAGGTATTGTGAGGGTTAGTGGAATTCCATCACTGAAGGGTTCTCAGTTGCCTCAGGTTCGTGAAAAATGCTATAGACAAATAATGCCCGGAGAAAAGGGGTTCATATACAGCGAATAATGGTAATACAAGGTACATGTGTCCCATGTAATAGTATAAATATATATATATTGTACTAAGCTCTACACCAGAAATAGAAAGTAGTCCCTCTGCCTTCTGTCTAGGTGCCCTGAGTTATGTCCTGTAAACTGTCACAGTGACCTAGACACACATGTGTAGTAGGGGAATATCCCTGCTGAGATGCCAGTGCTAGAGCACTCGTTTGCTGTGGAGTTGAACGCTATGTGAGCAGTTCTTACCTTCAATGAGCAGAAGTCTCTTTTTTCAGATTTCAATATCTCTGTGGGTATCTGGCAGAAATATGGAATACTCTTTACTGCTAAGACCCTGTACACCACTCCCACTAAAGGGGGCTTTACACGCTGCGACATCGCTAATGCGGAGTCGTTGGGGTCACGGAATTTGTGACGCACATCCGGCCGCATTAGCGATGTTGCTGCGTGTGATACCGATGAGCGATTTTGCATCGTTGCAAAAACGTGCAAAATCGCTCATCGGTGACATGGGTCTCCATTCTCGATTATCGTTACTGCAGCAGTAACGATGTAGTTCGTCGCTCCTGCGGTAGCACACATCGCTCCGTGTGACACCGCAGAAACGAGGAACCTCTCCTTACCTGCCTCCCAGCCGCTATGAGGAAGGAAGGAGGTGGGCGGGATGTTCCGGCCACTCATCTCCGCCCCTCCGCTGCTATTGGGCGGTCGCTCAGTGACGTCGCTGTGACGCCGCACGGACCGCCCCCTTAGAAAGGAGGCGGTTCGCTGGACACAGCGACGTCGCCGGGCAGGTAAGTATGTGTGACGGGTCTGGTCGGTGTTGTGCGGCATGGGCAGCGATTTGCCCGTGTCGCGCAACAGATGGGGGCGGGTACCCACACTAGCGATATCGGGACCGATATCGCAGTGTGTAAAGTAGCCTTTAGTCACATGACCAAGACTGTATCTGTGTCCCTACAACACACTTGAGACAAATGTGTGTGTGAGCCTGCATTGTGGGGTATATATAATATATTATAGAGCTGGGAAGGATCATTCTAAGCAGTGAGCTGTTCCAGTATTTGTAGGAAAATACCCAGTAGAAGCATCAAACACAGCACCAATACCTCCCATCAGTATTCCACCACAGTGCCATGTAACCCATGCCCTACACTCCCATCTACACCAATACTATACAGGCACAAACTAGTATATCTGACTAAAAGCCCCCAAAATATGAAGAACGGCCTATAGTTGAGTGTGGATATAAAATCTATGTGAGCAGAGCTAGAATAGAAATCACTGATCGCATTGAAGTCATTCTGACCATAAATCACCATGATATCAAGGTGAGGAGTTGTGTGTTACTGCTGGGAGGAAAGGGTTAACAGTGGAATATTAAGGTGCATTTCTGTGTGCAGTGTTACTAGTCAATGTAACAATTCAGTATGAGCTGCTCTTGGTGCCGGGGGAGGGAGATGCTCTCCTGAGCAAGATAGATGGGGAATAAACATGATATCTATATAGTGTAAGGCAGGGGGTCTCAAACCAGGTGATCATGTCTGATCAACTGGTTACATTATGTCTGATTACCTTGTCTAACAGTTTTTTCTCCCCTTTCTTTACCTTCCAGGTTCCCATAGTCACGTGAAATATCCCTGTTGCACTTGATTACGGCTCACTATTCACTATAGGATGTCTTATATCTAACATCACACTCTCACCCATCAGCACTCTATAGGTTTGTATAAGGTATGCGCTTACACATCCGGTCCTCCATAGGTATTTCCACTTATGTAACACTATCCCTATGATCACTCATAACTCATACCCTTGTAGTCAATTACAGCCTCCTCTCTCCCCCCTCCCCTTCTCCCTTTCCATCTATAATTTTGCCAGTACAATATTAGTTTACATTAGGCACACACTCACATATTCCTTTCCTTAGTGATTTATTGTAATTCACATTCACATACAATTCTCTATGCCTGCCCCATTACTACATTCATACCTACTTGACCCTATCCTGATACCCCTTGTCTCACCTTGTTGGTCCCTACACCTGTTATCATGTCCTTTCCTGTGTCTGTCTTGTCACACAACACATTTTAGCATATAACTTGTGCTCCTTATTACCTGTCCTGCCTATTAGAATTATGTCCATTATGTCCATGCATGGCCCAATGAATCAAGTCTGTACTTCATATTCATGGTTTAAGCCTTTGGGTTCCAATGTGCCCAGAGTATATATCCAGAAAGATTCCCTTTCTTTGAGCTTCCTAATTCTATTGCCTCCTCTGCGTATGGCTTGGACATGTTCGATGACTTGGAATCTTAATTGGATCACTGTGTGATTATGCGTCACAAAATGGTGTGGGACTGGTAATAGAATCTGCTTACAATGTATTGTTGACTTGTGTTTAGCTCAAAGAAAGAGAATCTTTCTGGATATGTACTCTGGGCATATTAGAACCCAAGGGCTTAAACCGTGAATATGAAGTAAAGACTTGATTCATTGGGCCGTGCACCATGTCACCAAGTGTCCAATTGCATTGTCCAATGGCTCACAATGGTTATGCGTTTTCATTGGATGGATAATCGAAGCCATGTTTTTTTCCTTTCTGTTGGGTTTGTTGTGTGAGTAGCCTATAGGATTAAGTTGGTTACCGCAGGCAGTGGATTTAACTTCCTGTCTTTGGTCCAGTGGTAGATGGATTGTCTGGTCTATGAGCTGTTATTGGTTTGAATGCAGGTGAATGCCCATGGGCTGCTTATGACTGTGTAAAATAGTATTGATTCATGATGGATTTCAGACTACATGTAGATATCTTCAGTCTTTCTATCCACATCATTTAAATGAACATTATCCATGCAGCTTGAAATCCATCCAATAAGAGAAGCAACCTTGTACAACCAATCTGATAAGGGCACAGTATATCCTAAGGGAAGGTTATGGCTATAAAAGGGGACTTCTTGGAGTCACCAGGTTGTTGATGGATGTTGCATGATCTAGTCTAAGCTCTTAGGAGCTGGCTAGGGGATCAGAACCAGGATGCCTTGTGGACTCGGTCTAGGGACTTTGGCTTCAACTAGAGGATCACTTGGCTACATGGCTTCAATCTAGGGGCTCCAATTCCGATTGGAGATCATAACCGCAATCTAGGGATTTCGACTCCGGCTGCCAGGATTATACCATATCATCATACCAGAGACTACTTAAGGAAGAAACCCAGGTTGGACAATTTTGTCACCTGGCTACAGACTTTGCAGACCTCAGCCAGCTTCCTAAATCTGGCGCTATTCTATTGTCGGTGGGTGCCCGACAAATTACACAGCTATGTAAAATTTTGGTTTATGAAACTTCAAATCCAGTGACTGATTATTATGTTTTCTAATGTCCTGATTTAAAAAAAAAAATAAATATTTTTTTTTAACCATCAAATATTGATTTTGTACAATCCATGTGTGAAGTTACATACAAGTGACATGAACAAGAAAAATACTTATTGTAACCAAAAATATTCACAATTTTATATATAAAATACATTTATTTATTGTACAGTCATTCTGCAACTTTATTAGAAATTTATTCTTGCACTTTTTCCTTTTCTCTAGATCCCCCTTTTCTCTTATAGAAGGCCTGTGGATCTTCTCTGTGAAGCATCCGGCAATCATGTTCACGTTTCATTTACTTTGGTATCGTCGTTCCATCTCCTTGATATTCCGATGAAAACCTTCTTGTTCTTCCCACCAGCACCAAGGTTTTCAGACAAGTAGTCCAAATAGGAATGTAAAAAATGTAACTTCAAATTCATTAGACAACCCAAGGCTTTGAAACGTTTCAGCATGTTCTCCACGATGGACTTAAATTTTGATTCTTTGTTGTTACCTAGAAACGTATTTATTGCTTCTTTCAAAGAGTCCCAAGCCCTTTTTTCAACAGTTTTCATTATTGTTTAAAACACGTCATCCTTCATTCATGGGTTTCTGAATATCCGAACCCACAAAAATGCTTTTGTGCTGCCCCTGTGCCAGCAGCCGCCGTTGGTCGGATCCAGACCTTCTAAGAGAGTGGCTCGACCCGGGGGTCTCGCGGACATGTCGAATAAAAGGAGGAATGTAGATGTATGGGCTAGGCCGTATTAAGTTTGTGACGCCACCAACGGTGTGTGGTGAGGTGGGACACCACCGCTGCCGTTATGGGATACCCGGGAGAGATGTAGTGGCAGCTGGATGTTAACCCCTCCGTGTGTAGGGATGATTGCCCCGGGGCCCAGTGTCTTTGTGCAGGGTATGGTGATGGCAAGGGCCGGCGCGCCTGAGCAAGCAGGGGGATGTTTGGTTACTCACAGTAAATGAATCACACGAGTCTTTCGGTAAACCAAAGGTGCTGGTGGCCTGCCGCCCCGGCCGGTTGCATTCAGGTCCCCCACCCAGGCTGGTGGTCGCTGTCCTTTACTCTGCACTTGTTTTTGTGTATGGTGGACTGCCTGGTCTGGAACTCAGGAGTCCGCTCCCGGCTGGATATGGCCTAAGGAGCCGTGCCCGCAGGCGCTGGCCCGTGGGATCTAAGGGCCCTGGCGGTGGCCTTATCCCTATCAGTGGGCTGTTGTCTTCTTTGAGGGACTTTAGGTGGGATAGGACCTATAATCCTGCCCTCAATCATTTAATTAGCTAGGCCGCTGTTTTCGGTCCTGGCTTCAGGGTCCTAGGTGACTAGGGTTTCAGGTCGGCTGTGTGTTTCCTAAGTGAGGAAAGGTGTTGTGCGGGGGCCTATCTGTAACTACCTGGTTTTGCCAGGGCATCACACCTTCCTTCAGACTTGATTCTGACAGTCCCTGAAACTTGGTACACAGGTACTTAAACATCTCTCCTTCTTTCAGTAGCGCTTTCACAAACAGCTTCATCAGTCCAAGCTTACAGTGGAGTGGTGGCAAGAGAACTTTAGGTGGGATCAACTAAGCTTTATGCAACAATGTTCTTGAGTCCCGGTTACAAAGATGTTCTTGTTGGCCAATTTTTTTTGCTCCAGTGAAGAGTCCTAACCTGGCTTTCCAATTCACACAAAAAGCATGTGTTCTGCCTTCTTTTACGTAATGCTGTGAATCTCTAGCATACAGCTAAACCCTAGTTCACATTTCAAATAAACAGACTGTGGAGTTCAATAGCCTTGATTTATTAGCTGGTAACGTGAACTTGATTGCAGTATACATGGAATATACAGTGAATATAGGAATATCCAAGATGCAGTTGAAGACAGAATACGGTATATCCAAGATACTGTTTTATACGGGTAAAAACTATAACAAGAAAATGATTACAGTCAGTACAGTGTTAATACAGAGTTAACATAGCATAACAGTACATGAGATGCAGTTCTTACGAGAATGTAGGTGAAAGGTCACTGCATCTGCAATACATAGAAATCTTATCTAGACAAACAAGACAGGGATGACACTAAAGGTGTAGAAGTACAATGTACAATGCATTTACTACACTCTTCCATCTAGGATTCTATCACTAACACATGTAATTTGCTTTGCTCACCGGATTACACTAGGCAGGGGTGAATGTACAGAGAGGTAAGTCGGCATGTCCTTTCCTGACAAATCCAAAGAGAAAATGGCTGCAGGCTTCTTCTCAGCTCAGGGAGGCATTCCTTACCCAGAATACATTTAGCTTAAAGGGAAACTCAGCAATTCAAAAGAATAACAATGACCTCTAGGGGTTGTAACAGAAATTTTAATGAATGACTATTAGCAGGCTGCCATGAGGCAGAACAGCATGGGTATTTAATATATCCTCCTTGCTGCCCAAGAAGCAATGAGAACATTTTTAGACCACCACATATTGACCATCCATGCTCCTTGTAGTTAAGTTTCTTGAGAATAAAGTCTAAATTCTCACAGCTTTCTTCCAAGTGCATAGCATGTGTGACGCCCTGGACTAGCCAGGTAGTCACAAACACAAAATCACACACACCCCCTCCCCTGGATAGTCTACATCAGTCACACAAAATCCTTGTTGCCTCCTCCAGGGTCTGATGTCCACACCAGGTGGGGCGGAGCCAGGCGGTTGGCCCCACCCACCGAGGAGTTCACAGGCCTGGAGGCGGGAAAAAGCAGTTAGTTTAGTTTTGTAGTGGAAAGTGAGAGGACAGAAACTGTTAGTGTCTGGGTAGGAGCCCAGGCACTGTCAGCAAGGTCGGCAGACGGTGGTGGCCGTCTGCAGGAGGTGGTACAAGTCAGCTGAACCGTAGGATCGGGGACGGGCGGTGACCCGAAGGGAACTGAACCGGTGAGCGGATCTGTACCAAGCACAAAGGCAGGGCCATTGGACCCTGACCAGGCTAGGAGCCGCCGACAATGGTCAAATCCGAGAGTGACCGGAATCCCAGGGGTTCCCTAACACCCAAGACCCGACAGAAGGCAACCGTCCACACCGTGAGGATAAAAAGCCACCGCCATAGGCTAGAGATCCAAGGGCCAGCGCCTGCGGGCAAACGGGCTCCCTCGGTACGTACACCCCAGCCATCCAGCCTCCCCGTACCGCCACCGGGCCCCGGGATCACCAACCCCTACCCACGGAGGGGGAACCAACATCCTAGCTGCTCCCTGCCATCGCTCCCGGGATCCCCGTCACCAGCAGTGGTGGTGCCCATTATCACCACGACCTGTGGGTGACGTCACTAACTATCTCCCCAAACAAACCACCCCCTTTTCACTCGTGGGCGAGGAGCGCTGCTCGAGTCCCCGGATCTGGCCCTCCGCTCGAGCCACCGAGCAGCAGCAGCAGCAGAAGTCCCCGAACCCGAGCGTAGCGTGCGTGGCCCCTCTGCCCGCGACACATGCCCTACACACACTGAAGAATACTTACTGCCATTGAGCAGTAGCACAGCTTTCAGACTTTTTGGATGAAACAATGACGTGTCTCCACTCGCTCACATTGTACTTAATGTTACATTTTCCATCAGCACAGGAACATCGCTTGAATACACTAGAGCACCATCTTCAGAAAAGTATGGAGGGAATCTTTTCAGAATTCTAACCTTTTGGAAACCTATTGTCACGCTCTCCGGGTCCCCTGCTCTGCCCCCCGGCTCACCTGCCACGCTCCCCGGCTTCCCTGCTTCGCTCCCCGGCTCCTCTGGCAGACATCCCCCGCTCCACGGTCTCCAGCCTCCACCACCTGCGGTCCCCAGGCGGCCCGGTCCCCACTCCCGGCGCCCGTCGGCAGCCCTGCTCCAGGCCGGCTCCCCTGCTTCCTATACACCGCTCCCTGCCCTGGCTTCTGGCACCCGGGCCTCGCGCATGCGCATTAGGGCGCGCGCGCGGTCATTGACCCTCTCTTAAAGGGCCAGCGTCCACTGACAGGAAATTGAACACACAGGTACAGGGTATAAAGGGGTTTAATGTCCAAGTGGGCGGGGCCTGTTCTTCGTGTTTCCTAAGCTAGGAGTCAGGTCTCCTTGTGTCTCTGTGATATACTTACCTATCTCTCTTCTAGAGCCGCTCCTGCCTCGCCATCCGGTCCTGCCGATTCCCGAACCCCGAACGCTGACTATCTGCCATCCCGTCAGTCCGTACCATCTCTGATCCCTGTGGTGACCCGTCCTCTCGCTCCATCGGTTCCGGACTCTGCCTGACATCTCGGCCTCCGAACCTGAGCTCCGTCACCCGGACTACCATCAGTGACTCCGTGGTCCCAGGGACTTCTCCATTCCACTCTTTTGCACGGACTGTCCTGCTACCCGTAGTGCTCCGGCTACCGGACCCCTTGCCTTCATTAAGGTGTTCGGCCCAGTGGATCCACCTCCTGGGTCTGCCCGTCCACCTGGCCCTAACACCTATAGAATCAGTGTTTGTGAAAAAACTGTACGTGATGATATTTTTTCAATATTTTTACTGAGTCCAATGATCAAAAGTATGAAAAAAATCACATCTTTCAAAAATTTTTACCCTTGGAAACCTGTGTTATTATTACTATGCACGAGCCCTAAATTGTCTGAAAAACAACAAATATGCTGGTTGGATAGACCTTGACCCAACAATTCAACGGCCACAATTAAGGAGAAAAGTGCTAAGAGAGTTAAATTTGCCCCTGAAATAACCCATGATACGGGCCAAGGAGGGACACACCATTTTGATCCGAAAATAGCCCAACACCATGAGAGACGGGCAAATCCGTGAAAAGACAAAGTTCCAAGCTACAACTGACGCAGGATCTACAGCACATACGCCCATTGTAATTGTTCATGATTTCCGGCCACTACGCATTTCAGCCTTCAGGGACCTGGTAATTCGAATGCTATGTCCAGGAGTAGAGATGAGCGAACCGGTCCCGGTTTGGCTCGAGGTTGGTTCGCCGAACGGAGCTCCCGTTCGAGTTCGGCTCGTCGAACGTTCGACGAACCGAACTCGAGCCAATAGGAAACAATGGCAGGCAATCACAAACACAGTAAAACACCTAGAAAACACCCTCAAAGGTGTCCAAAAGGTGACAAACAACTCACAACACAACACAAACACATGGGAAAGTGACAAGGACATATACTCATGCGAAAACAAAACAGCTGGACAAGGAAAAAGAGGAGGACACACAGATATAGGCATGGCACGCCATTCTAAAATCATGTAAAACACCGCAAGGTGACTCCAAGCGGAGTCTCCCTTTTTTCCAAAAATTGGGCCCCACACACACCCACCCATTCAGTGGCAGCAGTTGTGCCCCAGTTGTACACTTCACAGCTACATTTGCATCAAGCACATTCAAAAATACGCTATTCTTAACCGTCCCCAGGATGACACCGGGGTAGGTAGCAAAGTCTTTCCTGATCCCAGCTCTGTTCATCTTGGCTTCAAGCACATTCAAAAATACGCCATTCTTATCCGTCCCCAGGATGACACCGGGGTAGGTAGATAAAGTTTTTGCTGACCATGACTTGTTCATCTTGGCTTCTTTTAAAAACACAGCAAGCAAGGGTTACTCCAAGCGGAGTCTCCCTTTTTTCCAAAAATTGGGCCACACAGACACCCACCCCATCAGTGGCAGCACTTGGGCCCTAGTTGCAAACAGGATGTTTTGATTTGCATCAAGCACATTCAAAAATACGCCATAATTAACCGTCCCCAGGATGACACCGGGGTAGGTAGCAAAGTCTTTCCTGATCCCAGCTCTGTTCATCTTGGCTTCTTTTAAAAACACAGCAAGCAAGGGTTACTCCAAGCGGAGTCTCCCTTTTTTCCAAAAATTGGGCCACACAGACACCCACCCCATCAGTGGCAGCACTTGGGCCCTAGTTGCAAACAGGATGTTTTGATTTGCATCAAGCACATTCAAAAATACGCCATAATTAACCGTCCCCAGGATGACACCGGGGTAGGTAGCAAAGTCTTTCCTGATCCCAGCTCTGTTCATCTTGGCTTCTTTTAAAAACACAGCAAGCAAGGGTTACTCCAAGCGGAGTCTCCCTTTTTTCCAAAAATTGGGCCACACAGACACCCACCCCATCAGTGGCAGCACTTGGGCCCTAGTTGCAAACAGGATGTTTTGATTTGCATCAAGCACATTCAAAAATACGCCATTCTTATCCGTCCCCAGGATGACACCGGGGTAGGTAGATAAAGTCTTTGCTGACCCATGACTTGTTCATCTTGGCTTCTTTTAAAAACACAGCAAGCAAGGGTTACTCCAAGCGGAGTCTCCCTTTTTTCCAAAAATTGGGCCACACAGACACCCACCCCATCAGTGGCAGCACTTGGGCCCTAGTTGCAAACAGGATGTTTTGATTTGCATCAAGCACATTCCAAAATTCGCCATAATTAACCGTCCCCAGGATGACACCGGGGTAGGTAGCAAAGTCTTTCCTGATCCCAGCTCTGTTCATCTTGGCTTCTTTTAAAAACACAGCAAGCAAGGGTTACTCCAAGCGGAGTCTCCCTTTTTTCCAAAAATTGGGCCACACAGACACCCACCCCATCAGTGGCAGCACTTGGGCCCTAGTTGCAAACAGGATGTTTTGATTTGCATCAAGCACATTCAAAAATACGCCATAATTAACCGTCCCCAGGATGACACCGGGGTAGGTAGCAAAGTCTTTCCTGATCCCAGCTCTGTTCATCTTGGCTTCTTTTAAAAACACAGCAAGCAAGGGTTACTCCAAGCGGAGTCTCCCTTTTTTCCAAAAATTGGGCCACACAGACACCCACCCCATCAGTGGCAGCACTTGGGCCCTAGTTGCAAACAGGATGTTTTGATTTGCATCAAGCACATTCAAAAATACGCCATAATTAACCGTCCCCAGGATGACACCGGGGTAGGTAGCAAAGTCTTTCCTGATCCCAGCTGTGTTCATCTTGGCTTCTTTTAAAAACACAGCAAGCAAGGGTTACTCCAAGCGGAGTCTCCCTTTTTTCCAAAAATTGGGCCCCACACACACCCACCCCTTCAGTGGCAGCAGTTGTGCCCCAGTTGTACACTTCACAGCTACATTTGCATCAAGCACATTCAAAAATACGCTATTCTTAACCGTCCCCAGGATGACACCGGGGTAGGTAGCAAAGTCTTTCCTGATCCCAGCTCTGTTCATCTTGGCTTCTTTTAAAAACACAGCAAGCAAGGGTTACTCCAAGCGGAGTCTCCCTTTTTTCCAAAAATTGGGCCACACAGACACCCACCCCATCAGTGGCAGCACTTGGGCCCTAGTTGCAAACAGGATGTTTTGATTTGCATCAAGCACATTCAAAAATACGCCATAATTAACCGTCCCCAGGATGACACCGGGGTAGGTAGCAAAGTCTTTCCTGATCCCAGCTCTGTTCATCTTGGCTTCTTTTAAAAACACAGCAAGCAAGGGTTACTCCAAGCGGAGTCTCCCTTTTTTCCAAAAATTGGGCCACACAGACACCCACCCCATCAGTGGCAGCACTTGGGCCCTAGTTGCAAACAGGATGTTTTGATTTGCATCAAGCACATTAAAAAATACGCCATAATTAACCGTCCCCAGGATGACACCGGGGTAGGTAGCAAAGTCTTTCCTGATCCCAGCTCTGTTCATCTTGGCTTCTTTTAAAAACACAGCAAGCAAGGGTTACTCCAAGCGGAGTCTCCCTTTTTTCCAAAAATTGGGCCCCACACACACCCACCCCTTCAGTGGCAGCAGTTGTGCCCCAGTTGTACACTTCACAGCTACATTTGCATCAAGCACATTCAAAAATACGCTATTCTTAACCGTCCCCAGGATGACACCGGGGTAGGTAGCAAAGTCTTTCCTGATCCCAGCTCTGTTCATCTTGGCTTCTTTTAAAAACACAGCAAGCAAGGGTTACTCCAAGCGGAGTCTCCCTTTTTTCCAAAAATTGGGCCACACAGACACCCACCCCATCAGTGGCAGCACTTGGGCCCTAGTTGCAAACAGGATGTTTTGATTTGCATCAAGCACATTCAAAAATACGCCATAATTAACCGTCCCCAGGATGACACCGGGGTAGGTAGCAAAGTCTTTCCTGATCCCAGCTCTGTTCATCTTGGCTTCTTTTAAAAACACAGCAAGCAAGGGTTACTCCAAGCGGAGTCTCCCTTTTTTCCAAAAATTGGGCCCCACACACACCCACCCCTTCAGTGGCAGCAGTTGTGCCCCAGTTGTACACTTCACAGCTACATTTGCATCAAGCACATTCAAAAATACGCTATTCTTAACCGTCCCCAGGATGACACCGGGGTAGGTATGTCCAGGAGTAGAGATGAGCGAACCGGTCCCGGTTCGGCTCGAGGTCGGTTCGCCGAACGGAGCTCCCGTTCGAGTTCGGCTCGTCGAACGTTCGACGAACCGAACTCGAGCCAATAGGAAACAATGGCAGGCAATCACAAACACAGTAAAACACCTAGAAAACACCCTCAAAGGTGTCCAAAAGGTGACAAACAACTCACAACACAACACAAACACATGGGAAAGTGACAAGGACATATACTCATGCGAAAACAAAACAGCTGGACAAGGAAAAAGAGGAGGACACACAGATATAGGCATGGCACGCCATTCTAAAATCATGTAAAACACCGCAAGGTGACTCCAAGAGGAGTCTCCCTTTTTTCCAAAAATTGGGCCCCACACACACCCACCCCTTCAGTGGCAGCAGTTGTGCCCCAGTTGTACACTTCACAGCTACATTTGCATCAAGCACATTCAAAAATACGCTATTCTTAACCGTCCCCAGGATGACACCGGGGTAGGTAGCAAAGTCTTTCCTGATCCCAGCTCTGTTCATCTTGGCTTATTTTAAAAACACAGCAAGCAAGGGTTACTCCAAGCGGAGTCTCCCTTTTTTCCAAAAATTGGGCCACACAGACACCCACCCCATCAGTGGCAGCACTTGGGCCCTAGTTGCAAACAGGATGTTTTGATTTGCATCAAGCAAAATCAAAAATACGCCATAATTAACCGTCCCCAGGATGACACCGGGGTAGGTAGCAAAGTCTTTCCTGATCCCAGCTCTGTTCATCTTGGCTTCTTTTAAAAACACAGCAAGCAAGGGTTACTCCAAGCGGAGTCTCCCTTTTTTCCAAAAATTGGGCCACACAGACACCCACCCCATCAGTACTTTACCCTCCACACCAGTCCCAAGCTGGAAGCACTGCAGCACTGCCTCGGCGAAGCGGCAACAGGCTGTGCTGCAGCTAATCTGCATAGGTGACAAACCCCACAATGCAGAAGAGGTGTGGACAGCTCTAAAACAGCATGCAGATCACTGGCTCACACCTCTGAACCTAAAGCCAGGAAAGGTTGTGTGTGACAATGGCCGGAACCTGGTGGCGGCTTTGAGGCGAGGCCAGCTGACACATGTTCCATGCGTGGCCCATGTGCTCAACCTCGTGGTTCAGCGGTTTCTAAACTCATACCCAGAGCTGTCTGATCTGCTGGTAAAAGTTCGCCGCCTGTCTGCACATTTTCGAAAGTCACCTACTGCTTCAGCCGGCCTTGCCGGCTTTCAGCGTCATTTGCATCTTCCGGCTCACAGACTGGTGTGTGATGTCCCCACGCATTGCTGATATGTGCCCGTTCAAGTGTCTCGGGAATTTTCAACAGATCCGTCCGAAGGTGGATGGCCCCTTATTATGTCACGAGGATGGGTCCTTTTTATCGAGATACCAATTTGTGAGTGTTTTTAGGGCATGTTTGAAGTCGTTGGGGTTAGATCCGAAGTCTTTCGGATTGGGGCAGCGAAGGAGGCCTCTATATGCGGCCTACCGGAGGAGACAGTTAAGCAGATTGGTAGGTGGAAGTCGCAGCGCTTTAAGTCGTATGTACGTCCCCAGGTGGTTGTTGGCAATTGAGGGGAAAAGGGGGGGGTATTAGGGTAGCAATGGGGGGGTGAGAGTGTGTGTTTTTTGTCAATTTGGTTTGGTGAGGCAATAAAATGGTGTCGTCTGTACATTTTGTATTGCAGAAGCACCCCCCCTTCCTTCCCTGGTCTGGATCCTTGGCCACTCTTATGTGTATTGGGGAGCCCGACGAGCGGACGCGAGATGGAACGGGAGACAGCTAGGTTTTGAGAAGGACCTGGCTCTCGTGCGATGGCTCGGTGTTCGGGGGTTAGGGTGGAACAGGGTGTTGCAGGAGGTGCATAGATACGCCCGGTTGGACAGACCTCCTGACATCTTAGTGTTGCATGCCGGGGGGAATGATTTGGGTGGGCGTCCTTTTCGAATCTTGATAACGGACATCAAACATGATTTGTTACGGTTATGGGTGTCGTTTCCAGGTCTAACGATAGTCTGGTCGGAGATAGTAGCGAGAAAGAGTTGGCAGAAAGCGCGGTCAGTTGACAGGTTGAACAAGGCGCGGGCGAAGGTTAATAGGGCGATCTCGAAGTTTGTTAGTCGGAACGGGGGTATAGCAATACGGCATGTTGAGTTGGAAAGGACGGAAGAGGAATTTTGGTTGGCTGACGGGGTACACCTTAATGCGGTGGGAACTGACTTATGGGCTCTTGGCTTGCAGGGAGGTATTGAGAGGGCCCTTTGCTTGCGGGGGGTCTCAGGCACTTGAAGGGTTTCAAGGTGCCTTCGTTGTGGTGTTGTTTATTGGTGGGTCCTTGAAGTTGGTTTAAAATTGGTTCGGGGATTCATCCGGGTATGGATCCCCTCATTGGCAGAATTGATGGTCCCCTAGTGATTTTGGGGGGGAACCCCGACGGGGTATGTCGGGGCCCCTGGGGGTGTGGTTGGGGTTGACGGAGGATTAACCCTAACCATTTGGTGCTACTGAGTCAGTGTGGGTAACGGCTGGGAGCAAGTTGAGGTTTTTTATTGCTCGGTTATGGGAATCACCAGGGTTTTGGTAGCTTCAAGGACCTTACCACATTGCAAATTTTATTGGTTATGTATTCTTGTTAATAAAATGGCTGCTATGGCCAAAATTATCCAAAGATAAATTTGTGTCTGTGTAATTACTTTTAAATAAGAAATGGGAATGGAGGTGTGGGGTATGAAAGGAAGACCGGAGTCAACAATTCCAGGGTCAAGCATGTTTATTTGCGTAAGCTTCGTTCCAGGGTAGAAAGGGTAAGAGTGCCTTTCAGAATTCGAAGTGGTCGGACTGTACGGACCACCAAGAACTGCAGGAGAGCTTGAACATCTTCCCATGGATGTGCGACATCCTCCCTCATCAGTTACGTAGGTAAGCAGGTTCTCAGCATTGCAGCCCATTTGTTGTCTTAAGTTAGTTAAGCGGGGTTAACTAACCTGTCAGTTCAGCCTCAGGTCTAAAGCAGAGGCCTGGACTCCACTCCTTACTCCTCACTCCACAACTCTCCTTAAAAACAACTGACTCCTTTTTCCTGCCCCGGGGTCTCCAGACCCTTAGGTGGGCGTTTCCTTCCGTCTGGTCCTGCCCACTGGTGTGCCTGTCTTTCCCTGGGGGAGGTGACTAGGGTTTTCTGGTTGGCTTTGTGTGACTTAGGTGAGGGAAGTTGTTATGCGGGGGCCTATGTGTGACTACCTGCAGTGTCAGGGCGTCACATATGTATGTGTGTATGTCTGCTAAAGGAATCCGCACCGTCATATTTACAAACACAAAATTTTGACTCTATGCACAGAAGAGAGTCATGCTATTTACATGATTTGTGTTTTTTTACCTTTTAAAACTATCATTAAATGTTAAGTTTTAGTTAGGGATTTATGCTTCTGTCTGTCTCTCTCCCAGTCTCTGTCATCTGTCTGTCTCTGTGTGTCTCTATCTCTATCCATGTCTCTCTGTCTCTCTATCTCTGTCTGTCTCTCTGTGTCTGTCTGTCTTTCTCTCTTTGTGGCTGTCTGTTTCTATGTCTGTCTGTCTCTTTTCCAGGTCTGTCTCTTTTCCAGGTCTGTCTCTTTCCCTGTCTGTCTGTCTCTTCCCCTGTCTGTCTCTTCCCCTGTCTGTCTCTTCCCCTGTCTGTCTCTGTATTTCTTTGTCTGTCTCTGTCTGTCTCTTCCCCTGTCTGTCTCTTTCCCTGTCTCTCTCTGCCTGTCTCTCTTTGTCTCTCTCTGTCTGACTCATTCCCCGTTTGTCTCTTTCCCTGTCTATCTCTGTATTTCTTTGTCTGTCTCTATCTGTCTGTCTCTCTCTGTCTGTCTCTTCCCCTGTCTGTCTGTTTCCCTGTCGGTCTGCCTTTTCTCCTGCCTGTCTCTGTATGTTTGTCTTTGTCTGTTTCCCTATCTGCCTCTGTCTCTTTCTCTGTCTCTGTCTGTCTGCCTTTTTTCCCTGTCTATCTCTGTCTGTCTCTTTCCCTGTCTGCCTCTGTCTGTTTGTCTCTGTCTCTTTCCCTGTCTGTCTATGCCTATCTGTCTCTGTCTGTTTGTCTCTCAGTCTGTGTCTGTCTCTCTCTATCTGTCTCCCCACTGACATCATATTATCTCACACATAAGCTTCTTATACTATGAATGTCCTTTGTTCCTATAGCAACCAATCACAGCTGCTATTAATAACTTGCAGCTCCCACCTCCATTCAGTTTAATGGAGGCAGGTTTTTTGGAGAGTAACTGTAAAGGTTAAATATTCCTGTTAAAACATAGTCTACAACGTTCCCTGAGTCACATGAGGTGTCTGCAAAATTTTGTGTTTGTAAATATGACGGTGCGGATTCCTTTAGCAGACATACACACATACATATGTGACGCCCTGACACTGCAGATAGTCACACATAGGCCCCCGCATAACAACTTCCCTCACCTAAGTCACACAAAGCCAACCAGAAAACCCTAGTCACCTCCCCTAGGGAAAGACAGGCACACCAGTGGGCAGGACCAGACGGAAGGAAACGCCCACCTAGGGGTCTGGAGACCCCGGGGCAGGAAAAAGGAGTCAGTTGTTTTTAAGGAGAGTTGTGGAGTGAGGAGTAAGGAGTGGAGTCCAGGCCTCTGCTTTAGACCTGAGGCTGAACTGACAGGTTAGTTAACCCCGCTTAACTAACTTAAGACAACAAATGGGCTGCAATGCTGAGAACCTGCTTACCTACGTAACTGATGAGGGAGAATGTCGCAAATCCATGGGAAGATGTTCAAGCTCTCCTGCAGTTCTTGGTGGTCCGTACAGTCTGACCACTTCGAATTCTGAAAGGCACTCTTACCCTTTCTACCCTGGAACGAAGCTTACGCAAATAAACATGCTTGACCCTGGAATTGTTGACTCCGGTCTTCCTTTCATACCCCACACCTCCATTCCCATTTCTTATTTAAAAGTAATTACACAGACACAAATTTATCTTTGGATAATTTTGGCCATAGCAGCCATTTTATTAACAAGAATACATAACCAATTAAATTTGCAATGTGGTAAGGTCCTTGAAGCTACCAAAACCCTGGTGATTCCCATAACCGAGCAATAAAAAACCTCAACTTGCTCCCAGCCGTTACCCACACTGGCTCAGGAGCACCAAATTATAAGGGTTAATCCTCCGTCAACCCCAACCACACCCCCAGGGGCCCCGACATACCCCGTCGGGGTTCCCCCCCAAAATCACCAGGGGACCATCAATTCTGCCAATGAGGGGATCCATACCCGGATGAATCCCCGAACCAATTTTAAACCAACTTCAAGGACCCACCAATAAACAACACCACAACGAAGGCACCTTGAAACCCTTCAAGTGCCTGAGACCCCCCGCAAGCAAAGGGCCCTCTCAATACCTCCCTGCAAGCCAAGAGCCCATAAGTCAGTTCCCACCGCATTAAGGTGTACCCCGTCAGCCAACCAAAATTCCTCTTCCGTCCTTTCCAACTCAACATGCCGTATTGCTATACCCCCGTTCCGACTAACAAACTTCGAGATCGCCCTATTAACCTTCGCCCGCGCCTTGTTCAACCTGTCAACTGACCGCGCTTTCTGCCAACTCTTTCTCGCTACTATCTCTGACCAGACTATCGTTAGACCTGGAAACGACGCCCATAACCGTAACAAATCATGTTTGATGTCCTTTATCAAGATTCGAAAAGGACGCCCACCCAAATCATTCCCCCCGGCATGCAACACTAAGATGTCAGGAGGTCTGTCCAACCAGGCGTATCTATGCACCTCCTGCACCCTAACCCCCGAACACCGAGCCATCGCACGAGAGCCAGGTCCTTCTCAAAACCTAGCTGTCTCCAGTTCCATCTCGCGTCCGCTCGTCGGGCTCCCCAATACACATAAGAGTGGCCAAGGATCCAGACCAGGGAAGGAAGGGGGGGTGCTTCTGCAATACAAAATGTACAGACGACACCATTTTATTGCCTCACCAAACCAAATTGACAAAAAACACACACTCTCACCCCCCCCATTGCTACCCTAATACCCTAATACCCCCCCCTTTTCCCCTCAATTGCCAACAACCACCTGGGGACGTACATACGACTTAAAGCGCTGCGACTTCCACCTACCAATCTGCTTAACTGTCTCCTCCGGTAGGCCGCATATAGAGGCCTCCGTCGCTGCCCCAATCCGAAAGACTTCGGATCTAACCCCAACGACTTCAAACATGCCCTAAAAACACTCACAAATTGGTATCTCGATAAAAAGATATATGTAATAAGGGGCCATCCACCTTCGGACGGATCTGTTGAAAATTCCCGAGACACTTGAACGGGCACATATCAGATGCCACAACCATCCCCAAACGGACTAGTCTACCCACACCTCTCTGATCAGTTTTCGATTTCCTAATCCAAAATTCAACTCCGTTTTCCACTGACATAATGTCACCCCAATCCAAGCCCCCGGGGAACGCCTTACTGGGCGATACCAACTCCCCAACCCGCAGGGCTCCAAAAAACGCCAAAGAAAAGGCTAACTTAAACAAACTCACCTCAAACGGAGATAGACAAACCCCCCACAACGCCCTACCCAGCCGGGTAGGGACCCAGCCCAGCCCAGCTGGGACCCAGTTTGAGCGAGGAACGGAACAAGTCCTTCCCACACCAAGGTTTGCAGGCCCTACCTCAGTCAGGGTTTCACCCACACTCTACAGCTCCGGAATGTCATGCTCTTCAGCCTCCTCCTCCTCCTGCGCATCCTCATCCACTTTACCCTCCACACCAGTCCCAAGCTGGAAGCACTGCAGCACTGCCTCGGCGAAGCGGCAACAGGCTGTGCTGCAGCTAATCTGCATAGGTGACAAACCCCACAATGCAGAAGAGGTGTGGACAGCTCTAAAACAGCATGCAGATCACTGGCTCACACCTCTGAACCTAAAGCCAGGAAAGGTTGTGTGTGACAATGGCCGGAACCTGGTGGCGGCTTTGAGGCGAGGCCAGCTGACACATGTTCCATGCGTGGCCCATGTGCTCAACCTCGTGGTTCAGCGGTTTCTAAACTCATACCCAGAGCTGTCTGATCTGCTGGTAAAAGTTCGCCGCCTGTCTGCACATTTTCGAAAGTCACCTACTGCTTCAGCCGGCCTTGCCGGCTTTCAGCGTCATTTGCATCTTCCGGCTCACAGACTGGTGTGTGATGTCCCCACGCATTGGAATTCAACTCTGCACATGTTGATCAGGATATGTGAGCAGAAGAGGGCAGTTGTTGAGTACCTGCATCACCTAAGCCATCGGGAAATGGGTCAAACTCCACACATAACACCTGAGGAGTGGAGATGGATGTCCGACCTATGTACCATCCTCCAAAACTTTGAGGACTCCACCAAGATGGTGAGCGGCGATGACGCCATTATTAGCGTCACCATACCGCTTCTCTGCCTTCTAAAACGGTCTCTGCTCAAAACCAAACATGATGCATTGCAGGCGGAACACGATGAGTTGGAGCAAGAAACAGTAGTGGGTGTGGGTGATAACACACAGCCCAGCCTCGTCTCATCACAACGTGCAGTGGAGGACTATGACGAGGAGGAAGATGAAGACATGGAGCAACTCTCCGACCAAATTGAGGATATGACATGCATACCAGTCATATGCTCAGTTCAGCGTGGCTGGCCAGAGGACAGGGTAGATGAGGAGGAGGAGGAGGAGGAGAAGGAGGAGGACAGCATGTTCAGTCATCGTGTTGGTCTGGATATTGAAGTGATGGCTGTTAAGAGTCTGGCGCACATGGATGACTTTATGGTAAGCTGCCTGTCTCGTAACCCTCGCGTTAAGAACATCTTGGCCGACAATCATTACTGGTTGGTAACACTGTTAGACCCACGCTACAAGGAGAACTTTATGTCTCTTATTCCCGAGGCGGAGAGGTCAGCCAAAATGCAGCAGTTCTGGAAGGCCATAGTCACGGAAGTAGGCAAAGCATTCCCTTCACAAAACGCTAGCTTCATAATTGTAACACTATTAGTTAAAAGAAAGGGATAAACTGTAAAAAAAACAAAATAAGGCATAACTTTTTTTTAACATCAATTTTTTTTTTTTAGATTTAACCAAAGAATGTGCACATTTGTTATAATAAACAAGTGAAAAATGTTGAAAATCAGTCATCCAAAGGTGTGTGAAAAAAAAATATATATATGGTACCAATAAATATGTCACTTTGTCCTGCAAAGAATGCAGCCCCCCACATTATTTTTTTCCTCTGTGCGGCCCATACACCCAGCCGAGTTTGAGACCCCCTGCCTTACACTATATAGATATCATGTTCATTCCCCATCTATCTTGCTCAGGAGAGCATCTCCCTCCCCCGGCACCAAGAGCAGCTCATACTGAATTGTTACAATGACTACATTGACACCCCCATACTTTGCACTGACGAGGGGCAAGCACCCCGAAACACCGTGTCTGCAAATTGGGATTCTGATCTGGCTTATATATCCTGAGTCATATTGCAATGGATTGTTGAAAATCCACTTGTGACTTTTAGGATCGCTACTTCCAATAGGTGGCGCTGTGCTAGAGTTTGTCTCCTTTACTGGAGAGACAATTTGTACATTGACTAGTAACACTGCACACAGAAATGCACCTTAATATTCCACTGTTAACCCTTTCCTCCCAGCAGTAACACACAACTCCTCACCTTGATATCATGGTGATTTATGGTCAGAATGACTTCAATGCGATCAGTGATTTCTATTCTAGCTCTGCTCACATAGATTTTATATCCACACTCAACTATAGGCCGTTCTTCATATTTTGGGGGTTTTTAGTCAGATATACTAGTTTGTGCCTGTATAGTATTGGTGTAGATGGGAGTGTAGGGCATGGGTTACATGGCACTGTGGTGGGATACTGATGGGAGGTATTGGTGCTGTGTTTGAGGCTTCTACTGGGTATTTTCCTACAAATACTGGAACAGCTCACTGCTTAGAATGATCCTTCCCAGCTCTATAATATATTATATATACCCCACAATGCAGGCTCACACACACATTTGTCTCAAGTGTGTTGTAGGGACACAGATACAGTCTTGGTCATGTGACTAAAGGCTACTTTACACACTGCGATATCGGTCCTGATATCGCTAGTGTGGGTACCCGCCCCCATCTGTTGCGCGACACGGGCAAATTGCTGCCCATGCTGCACAACACCGAACAGAACCAGTCACACATACTTACCTGCCCGGCGACGTCGCTGTGACCGGCGAACCGCCTCCTTTCTAAGGGGGCGGTTCGTGCGGCGTCACAGCAACGTCACTGAGCGACCGCCCAATAGCAGTGGAGGGGCGGAGATGAGTGGCCGGAACATCCCGCCCACCTCCTTCCTTCCTCATAGCGGCTTTGAGGCAGGTAAGGAGAGGTTCCTCGTTTCTGCGGTGTCACACGGAGCAATGTGTGCTGCCGCAGGAGCGACGAACTACATCGTTACTGCTGCAGTAACGATAATCGAGAATGGAGACCCATGTCACCGATGAGCGATTTTGCACGTTTTTGCAACGATGCAAAATCGCTCATCGGTGTCACACGCAGCAACATCGCTAATGCGGCCGGATGTGCGTCACAAATTCCGTGACCCCAACGACTCCGCATTAGCGATGTCGCAGCGTGTAAAGCCCCCTTTAGTGGGAGTGGTGTACAGGGTCTTAGCAGTAAAGAGTATTCCATATTTCTGCCAGATACCCACAGAGATATTGAAATCTGAAAAAAGAGACTTCTGCTCATTGAAGGTAAGAACTGCTCACATAGCGTTCAACTCCACAGCAAACGTGTGCTCTAGCACTGGCATCTCAGCAGGGATATTCCCCTACTACACATGTGTGTCTGGGTCGCTGTGACAGTTTACAGGACATAACTCAGGGCACCTAGACAGAAGGCAGAGGGACTACTTTCTATTTCTGGTGTAGAGCTTAGTACAATATATATATATATACTATTACATGTGACACATGTACCTTGTATTACCATTATTCGCTGTATATGAACCCCTTTTCTCCGGGCATTATTTGTCTATAGCATTTTTCACGAACCTGAGGCAACTGAGAACCCTTCAGTGAAGGAATTCCACTAACCCTCACAATACCAACCAGGGGCCTCCCTGCAGTAACTCAGGTAGTTGTACCCATTCTCTTTCCGCATTCTATGTGTTCTTCTTCTTTCTTCTTTTTTTTCTTTTTTCTTCTTTTTATTTCTATCATGTAGTTCAGGGGTTTATAGATATATGTCCTGCATCTCATATTTCCTTTAGTGGTGCTTCTTACCCATTCTCATATCATTTACCCTAGTATTTCATGATCCTGAGGCGACTGAGAACCCTTTAATAAAGGAATCCTTTTTCACTTGAATTGTCAAGTGATACTTACCAGTGACTATCACGTAATGTTACAGGTAGTTGCATTTTCTTCCTCTTCTTTCTCTCCTTTCTTCTTTGTCACACGGTCCATTGTGTTATAGCCCACGTGTCATGATAACACTTGTACCATCTTTTCATTTAGATTCCACCTACAATTATTTACCGATTCCAGTTCTGAAATAGGCTTTCATCATCTACTCACTAGAATTCTCAAGTGCATAAGGTACTGAGACATATACATGTTCACACCATTATAAAGAACAAAGTATAAACATTGAGGTTTTTCTCACACCCATGTTCCTGTGTTCTTTGATATGATATGTGTTCATTTCCTTCACTATATAGGATTGCAAGTTTTCCATTTGTACCTTAATGGCAATGACGCTATACAATTGAACACATATCATCCTGTTATCCATATAGGTGTGTATTTACCTGCTTGACTATTTTTGGTTGTTTGATCCAGAATGTTTCTCCAGATAGGTCATGTGGAAATTTTCTTTCCTCAGTACAAATGTTTTCACTATGGCTTTGGAAAAATTTTTTGTATGTGCATCATGGTTATTTGACCCATTGTACTCTCAAGTAGCAATATATTGTACTGTTATGTTGTACTATGTACTAATTACGTGTTTATATGGTTTTGTAACCCTTTATGATCTTAGATAACTTTATCCTTGATAAAGACCTAAAAACAAGGTCGAAACGTTGGATGAATTATCCTTTTGCACAAATAAAGAATTTTCAGCATTCCAAGAGTTCTTTTCTTACGTTATTGATCACTATAGTGTGCCAGAGCTATTTCTATTGAATTGACTCTTATTTTTTCTGAGCACCTGCTATATACACAGTGAGCCAGACATATTCAAGTTTCATTCAGAAGGCAGAGGGAAGCCTTAGCAGCTGAGCCTATATCTTGGCTTGTGAGCATTAGAACAGGCCGGCGATTACAGGGTAACATGAAAAATGTCCAGCTTGCATTATGACTAGAACATGACAATATCCTTTTAAGTACTAACCTATGATGCGTTCCTAAGCAGTTGATGTTATATGTTCTACATTTCATTTTCTGCATACTTTACAAGTAGTAGAATTTGCTTTGATATAGGCAACTGGATTTTCACAATGAAAAGGCAAAGGATAACGCCCGAAAAAGACGCCATACATTATGTCAGTGCCATCACTGACAAACCTGGATTGACCATGAAATACATCAATCCCCTTAAAGGTGAGTTAAAACAAGTTTTAACTAAATTGCCTTAATATTGTCATGCATTAGAATGACTGTCTTAGGTAATGATAAATATTTTCTACAGGAAGAGGAGTGTTTGCTGAAACTGAAATCGAAAAAGGGAGTTTTGTTGCAGAATATCGAGGCGAGCTCACGTATGCACTTACGATGGTAGACAACTACTCGAGATTTATGGTTGTGGTACAAGTCAAAGATCTAATGGCCCATACTGCAGCGAAGGTCTTCCAAGCACACTTATGCAGACCTCATGGCTACTCAGAGAGAGTCCTCACAGATCAAGGCACTGCCTTTGAAGCGGAAATCTTCAAGGACTTCTGCAGCTTTTACCGATGCAGGAAGATGCGCACTACACCCTACCATGCTCAAACCAATGGTTATCAACCTGCTCAGGACTTTACCCCATATTCCAGATGTGGCCTTACAAGTGATTTATAGAGGGTTAACAATACGTTGGGATCACCGGATCTAATCTCCCTTTTTATACACCCTAAAATCTTGTTTGCTTTAGAATAAACAATAACATCATAAAGGTATAGCAGTACCGTTTCAAAGTTTCGGTGTCCCAAGCAGCATTCCATCAGCCTCTGGAAGGTTCCTGGCAAATTGCACAGCTCGAAGGGCATGCTTTTGAACTCGCAGAGACCCATCGGGGTGGCAAAGGCGGTCTTCTCCCGGTCTGCCTCAGCAACGGACACTTGCCAATAGCGACTAGTGAGATCAAGGGTAGAAAAATAATTTGCAGTTCTCAATGCAGCTAGCTATTCCTCAATACAGGGGAGTGGTGCTGTCCTTCTTCTTTAACAGGACCAACGGAGCTGCCCAGAGGCTACAACTGTCACGGATAACCCCAGCCTCCTTCATGTTGCTCAACATGTCCTTGGTACACTGGTAATGTGCAGGTAGTTTTGGCTTATATCTCTCTTTGATGGGTGGGTGTGCACTTGTGGGGATGTAGTGTTTGACCCCTTTTATTCTTCAAAAGTCTAGCGGATGTTTGCTGAAGACTTGCTCGTATTCTTGCACTAGCCTGTAGACCCCCTTCTTGTGATGTGAAGGTGTGGAGTCAGTGCCTACGTGTAATTCCTTACACCACTCCTCTGGCTGACTTGGTGAGCTGTCACTGAATGGGTGGGCTGAAGCAATGGTGGATGCTGCTGTTTGGATAGCATGTGTATCTACTGAGAACAGCTTATCAATGGTGGCAAATCGGAGCAGCTTAATCTCTTGCTCTCCGCAGTTCAACACTCTCATGGGCACTCTTCCCTTCCATATTAATGAATAAAACTATGATGTAAATAGCATATAGATACCCCACAAATGCAGATAAAAGTAGGTTATGGGAAAAGGGGGAAGAGAGAAACAGGAAAATAGTGGAATAAAGTATACCTTCCAGGTGGGAGAGGAAATGGCAGCACAGCCAGTGGAGGTGAAGCAAGGGGAGCCTGCAACTAAAGAGTTGAGAGCGTTATCACATGGTGACTGAGCCTGATTGTAACGGGAGCATAGAGGTGCCGATCCTGTCTTACCTGCGTTGGTGTAGAAGTGGGTGTCCTGTGGTGGAGTCAGCTGTGTGCAGTGGTGGCCGTGGGTTCTTTTATGTGCGACCGTAGTAATAGCTGCGCCCACTTCCTGTATGGGAGTGGAATGCAGTGAGGCTAATGGAACGCACGCCTGCGCATTTGTGTTTAACGTCGCGCATGTGCAGAACGGAGAAAAGGCTGCGCTCACTTCCTAATGAAAGGGAGTGAGACGCAGCTGGGAAGGGAAGGGAAAAGATTAGGGTTTGGGGATGATGAAAGGGCTTTCTACGGGCAAGGATGGCAAAGGGTGGCAGTGACGGAAAGTCAGGCAGCCTGTCCTGTCCTGTCCTGTCCGTCCGTCTTTTTGTATCATGAATTGGAAAGACTGCAAGGGGGAGGGGAGGTGCTTGGAGGAGGAGGAGTTATTCAGATTAATTGCAGTGGGCGGCGGCTGCAAAAAGCATCATTCTTCTTGTTTTTGCTCTGCAAAACAGCCTTTTCAAGGGTTGGCTTGGGTGAAAAAATGTCTTCTGTAGGCGTGGGTTTGTCTCCCTCTCCCTAAGATGTGTCCGGTATAGGCCAGGGTGCCACTCAAGGCCGTAACCAATTCGGGTTATAGCTTCTCGGCCTTTTGGCTAAGATCAAGTGTAGTTTCGGAGGACGCTACCTTGGTCGGTACTGGAAGGTGCCTGGGATTGCACGTCTGCCGGCCTTGAGGAAGTGTGTGCGCCTTCTGGTGACACATAGCCCTCTTGTGCCTGGACGGTTCCCAGGCAACGGGAGGCGATCACCTTTGTTATTTTGAAGTCCTACTGATAAACAGAAAAAAAAAAAAATTAAATCTGTTCTTATCAGTTTAATATCTGATACGTCCCCTCTCTGGGGACCATATATTTAATGGATTTTTAGAACAAGGAGATGGAAAAAATCTTGCTCTGTCCACTCCACGCATTGACCTGGTATTGCAGTACCTCCAGGACCGGTGCACCCCTTCTTAACCCAGTTTCCAAAAGCAGAACTCAATTCACCTGATTCAAATGAGCCCCATTAGTGAATTGAAAGAAAGCAAAAACTTTATATGCACCTCAATTTGGCCAATTCACTTTTCACACTTTCACCCTTTTTTTTATCTTTCACACCTTTTACTTGCTTTATTGATGCAAAAGCTGTGCCAAATAGCAAACTCATCTCCACTCAACTTGACCAACTCTGCTATGTCCCGTGCAGTATCTTATTCTCAGTCTTATCTAGATCATTTGCAATTGAATAGAATAGATCCCTTTTGGACACATTGGATTCAGCTGCTGCAGTGACTGCAGGTGTTAGAAGATGCAGACTTGGCATCAGGTGCTGTCTATCAGATTCCACTCCAATTAAAGCTTCCATTGTTTTTCGGTGTTTTCTTTGAGCAATGATGATGTCTTTAGTGATCTGTTGGCTCCCTCTCCTGGAGGAAGAGTTTGCTTGCTCTTGGACTTTCAAAAAGAGAGGTCATGATAGACATTTAGCTTCTGAGCCCAATTGGGGACAGTCATGGGTGATGAATGTTTTGCAACCTGCTGCGAAGCCTGATACCGCAATATAAGGAACGTCAAATACTAAGAATGGGCGGCCTATGAAAGAATTAGTACTTTCATTAAGCATACTTAAACGGCTAATTGGGAATAGACAAACTGTAAAAAGCCCTCTGAGAAAGCCCCTCTCTAACCTTTGTTAGTAAGCTTTTCTGTAGTCTGCCTGTTGATGTATTTTCCGTTTGAACAGTGCACAACATGAAGTGACGGAACACTGGCTTGTCACAATGTCCCCCGCTGACATCACGATAGCGCTGCTGCCTAGAAAGCCAGCTGCGCAGCAGAAGTTGCTCTTTGGGTGGGATGGTGGGCTAATGTATCTATTCCTGCTTGGTGTGAGTTTGACATGATCTAGAGCAACGAGTTCCAGCGGCTAGCGGTTGATTATTGGCTGTAATGGGGCTTTCTGGCTGGTGCCAGCCTTTCTTCTTAGCACACAGGAACCACAATCCCTACACCATGCTTCGATGGATTCTCTCATCCCAGCCCAGTAAAACTACATATTTCACACAGTTATAAGCAGCCCATGGGCATTCACCTGGATTAAAACCCATAACAGCTCATAGACCAAACAATCAATCTACCACTGGACCAAAGACAGGAAGCTAAATCCACTGCCTGCGGTAACTAACTTAATCCTATAGTCTACTCACACAACAAACCCAAGAGAAAGGAAAAAAACATGGCTTCGATTATCCATCCAATGAAAACGCATAACCATTGTGAGCCATTGGACAATGCAATTGCACACATGGTGACATGGTGCACGGCCCAATGAATCAAGTCTGTACTTCATATTCACGGTTTAAGCCCTTGGGTTCTAATGTGTCCAGAGTACATATCCAGAAAGATTCCCTTTCTTTGTGCTAAGCACAAGTCAACAATACGTTGTAAGCAGATTCTATTACCAGTCCCACACCATTTTGTGACGCATAATCGCACAGTGGCCCAATTAAGATTCCAAGTCATCGAACATGTCCCAGCCATACGCAGAGGAGGCGATAGAATTAGGAAGCTCAAAGAAAGGGAATCTTTCTGGATATATACTCTGGGCACGTTGGAACCCAAGGGCTTAAACCATGAATATGAAGAACCGACTTGATTCATTGGGCCGTGCACATTTTTTCTAACGCCCGGTTCTTTTTCGTGTTCACACTATATATGGTTCCAGTATGTATGGAGTTCCATTCTTCCTTGTTTTTTATTTGTCATGTTTGTCTGATTACCTTGTCTAACAGTTTTTTCTCCCCTTTCTTTACCTTCCAGGTTCCCATAGTCACGTGAAATATCCCTGTTGCACTTGATTACGGCTCACTATTCACTATAGGATGTCTTATATCTAACATCACACTCTCACCCATCAGCACTCTATAGGTTTGTATAAGGTATGCGCTTACACATCCGGTCCTCCATAGGTATTTCCACTTATGTAGCACTATCCCTATGATCACTCATAACTCATACCCTTGTAGTCAATTACAGCCTCCTCTCTCCCCTCTCCCCTTCTCCCTTTCCATCTATAATTTTGCCAGTACAATATTAGTTTACATTAGGCACACACTCACATATTCCTTTCCTTAGTGACTTATTGTAATTCACATTCGCATACAATTCTCTATGCCTGCCCCATTACTACATTCATACCTACTTGACCCTATCCTGATACCCCTTGTCTCACCTTGTTGGTCCCTACACCTGTTATCATCTCCTTTCCTGTGTCTGTCTTGTCACACAACACATTTTAGCATATTCCTTGTGCTCCTTATTACCTGTCCTGCCTATTAGAATTATGTCCATTATGTCCATGCATGGCCCAATGAATCAAGTCTGTACTTCATATTCATGGTTTAAGCCTTTGGGTTCCAATGTGCCCAGAGTATATATCCAGAAAGATTCCCTTTCTTTGAGCTTCCTAATTCTATTGCCTCCTCTACGTATGGCTTGGACATGTTCGATGACTTGGAATCTTAATTGGATCACTGTGTGATTATGCGTCACAAAATGGTGTGGGACTGGTAATAGAATCTGCTTACAATGTATTGTTGACTTGTGTTTAGCTCAAAGAAAGAGAATCTTTCTGGATATGTACTCTGGGCACATTAGAACCCAAGGGCTTAAACCGTGAATATGAAGTAAAGACTTGATTCATTGGGCCGTGCACCATGTCACCATGTGTCCAATTGCATTGTCCAATGGCTCACAATGGTTATGCGTTTTCATTGGATGGATAATCGAAGCCATGTTTTTTTCCTTTCTGTTGGGTTTGTTGTGTGAGTAGCCTATAGGATTAAGTTGGTTACCGCAGGCAGTGGATTTAACTTCCTGTCTTTGGTCCAGTGGTAGATGGATTGTCTGGTCTATGAGCTGTTATTGGTTTGAATGCAGGTGAATGCCCATGGGCTGCTTATGACTGTGTAAAATATGTAGTTTTACTGGGCTGGGATGAGAGAATCCATTGAAGCATGGTGTAGGGATTGTGGTTCCTGTGTGCTAAGAAGAGAGGCTGGCACCAGCCAGAAAGCCCCATTGCAGCCAATAATCACTTAATAACTTTTTCAACTTGTCATCATATGGGAGGCCTTCCATTCCTTGTAGTAGTCTAGTTGCCCACCTTTGAACTGACTCTAACTTCTGAATGTCCTTTTTAAAATGTGGAGCCCAAAACTGGTTCCCATATTCCAGATGTAGCCTTACAAGTGATTTATAGAGGTTGATCATCTTTACTTATCATTTAAAACTTTCAAACTGGTACACTCAACACATAAAGCCCCCCCCTTTTAAAGAGTAGTTTCCCTGTACCTAAGTGGGGGTCTACCTAGGTTGGAGCGAGTGGACCTTCGGGGTCCGGTGTCAGTGGTGACAGGCAGTGGGGCAGAGGGAACAGTCAGTTCCTCCTCCCTGCTATCATGTGGGGCAGGCGGAGGCGTAGGGGAGCTGGGTACAGGTACATCCCTGGGCACTGGCTCGCGGTTAACCGTTTCCATCATTTCTTCATCCACGGGTTGTGGGAACAGTATCACTGGAAGGATCACCGCACCGTTCTGTGTAGGCCAGTCTGCTGGAAAATCACCCATCATGGTGTGGATTACCTCTTTTTCCTTCTCCACTGGACTGGGAACTGGAGCCTCATCCGCTACTCTCAATGCTGGTGGGCACTTCTTCAGGTGGTCTCGGGAAACCGTGGCCAAAGTCCCCCCCTGGTCACGGCTGATCTGGTAGGCCTTCCCATTCTCCCATCCTGTGGGCTGGACTACATACGGGGTTTTTTCCCATTGATCATCCAGCTTGTGGGCCCTTCTTTTCCGCTTCAGCACTACATCCCCAGGTTGGAAGGAACCGGCAGGCGCCTTCTTGTTGAAGCACTGCTCCTGTTGTCCCCGACTCCGGCACAAGTTCTTTTCAACATACTCCTGGACCTGTCGGTACTGTGTCCTCCGCCGAGTGTCCCATTCAGCTGTCGACAGGAGTGCTTCTGAAGCTTCCAAGCCCATTTCCAGATCCACTGGTAGCCGGCCGGGACGAGCTCTCATCAGGTATGCTGGAGTGCATTTCGTAGAGCTGGAAGGGATGTTGTTGTACATATCGACCAGGTCAGGTAGCTTCTCCAGCCACAGGTTCCGCTCTTCCAGTGGTAACGTCTTGAGGAGGCCCAGGACCAAGTGGTTCATCTTTTCACAAATGCCATTGGTTTGGGCGTGGTAAGGCGTGGTCCGGATTTTCTTGCAGCCGTACAACTGGCAGAATTCCTGGAATACCTCTGCTTCAAAGGCCGGACCCTGGTCGGTAAGCACCCTCTCCGGGTACCAATGCGGTCAACAGAAATAAGCCTGGAAAGCCTTAGCAGCGGTGCGGCCGGTTAAGTCCTTAACTGGGACAACCACCAGGAACCTCGAGTAGTGGTCTACGATGGTCAGAGCGTAGGTGTACCCACTTCGGCTGGGGGTGAGCTTTACATGGTCAAGGGGAACCAGCTCCAGCGGTTGGTGTGTAATGATCGGGTGTAGGGGTGCCTTCTGGCTGGCCTCGTCCTTCCTTCTCAATGCGCAAGGGCCACATTCTCGGCACCAGGCCTCCACAGATTCCCGCATTCCACTCCAATAGAACCGCTCTCTTAACAACATCTCTAGCTTCTTCCACCCGAAGTGCACTGCACCATCATGGTATGCTTGCAGGACGGTGGGCACTTTAGCCTGGGGAATCACCAGCTGGCGGATCTTCTCGTGAGTCTTTGGATTAATCAGCTCGCGATACAACTTCCCCTGGTGTAGGTATAGCCGGGTCCGTTCTTGCCACAGACGTTGGGCTTCGGCAGGGGCAGCAGGGTCTATCCCAGCAGAACCCTGTTCCACTAGAGTCTTGACCAGGCGGACAGCAGGTGCCTGGTCCTGAGCTTCCTGCCAGTCCTGTCGGGGCAGCGGATCCAGGTTCACCCGTTGTTGGTAGACGTGCACCTTCTCAGTGAATGGCCGGTGAAATGCAGGCAACTCGATCTCTTCGAGGTCATCATCCTCTGGCCCCTCTTCCGACAGGTGGGGCATCCGGGAGAGTGCATTGGCATTGACGTTGGTACGGCCGGCCCGGTACTTGATGGTGAAATCGTAGTTGGCTAACCTGGTCACCCACCGCTGCTCCAACGCGCCCAGCTTGGCCGTATCTAGATGGGTCAGCAGGTTATTGTCTGTGTACGCGGTGAACTTGGCTGCTGCCAGGTAATGGCGGAAACGCTCGGTGATAGCCCACACCAGTGCCAAGAGCTCAAGCTTGAAGGAGATGTAGTTCTCAGGGTTCCTCTCAGTCGGTCGGAGTTTTCGGCTAGCATAAGCTATTACCTTTTCCCTTCTGTCTTGGACCTGGGATAGAACAGCCCCCAAGCCCACATTGCTGGCGTCGGTGTAGAGGATGAATGGGCGGCTGTAGTCAGGGTACGCTAGGATTTCCTCTCCGGTCAGGGCTGTTCTCAGCTGGCGGAAGGATTCCTCATGCTTTTCTTCCCACACCAATGGGGCTACTAGGGATCTACCACCCTTGGTCTGTCCTACGAGGAGGTCTTGCATGGGGGCAGCCATCTTTGTGTACCCCTTAATGAAGCGACGGAAACTGCCTCACTTCCCTCACTGTGGTCGGTCTCGGCCAGTCTTGGATGGCGGTGATCTTCTCGGGGTTGGGGGCGACACCTTCCGCACCAACCACATGTCCTAGGTACTGCACTCTGGGTTTCAGCAGATGACACTTTGAGGGCTTCAACTTCATCCCATACTTGGCAAGGGACGCGAACACCTCGGCTAGGTGCTCCAGGTGGGCTTCATACGTCTGTGAGTACACAATCACATCATCCAAGTACAGCAAAACGGTCCCATAGGCAGTCTTCTCTCGGTCTTCCGGTGCCACGGCCACCTGCCAGTACCCGCTGGTGAGGTCAAGGGTGGAGAAGTAGTTAGCGGTTCTCAGCGAGGCCAGGGACTCTTTGATGCGGGGCAGAGGGTAAGCATCCTTATGCGTTATCTGGTTAATCTTCCGGTAATCCACACACATCCGCATGGTGCCATCCTTCTTCTTAACCAGCACCAACGGAGCGGCCCAGGGACTACAGCTGTCCCTAATAACCTCTGCCTCCTTCATGTTCCTCAACATGTCTTTGGCGCATTGGTAGTGCGCAGGGGGAATAGGCCTGTATCTCTCTTTAATAGGGGAGTGTGTACCGGTAGGGATGTGGTGTTGAACCCCTTTAATCTGCCCAAAATCTAGAGGGTGCTTGCTAAAAACCCGCTCATACTCCTGTACCACCCGGTATACCCCTTCCTTGTGGTGTATGGGGGTATCATCAGTGCCGACATGTAGCTCTCGATACCACTCGCCTAACTCCCCCAGGGATGAGTGGGAACCGGCAGCAGGCGGTGTGACCGGGGGAACGGCTTCATGGATCGTGTGGGGATCTAGAGTGAACAATTTGGCAAGGGTAGCGTACCGGGTGGTGCATGAATGCACACATATTGGTTTTATAATCTTATTGTATTACTTTATATTCTTATTTCACTTGTGCATATCTCCACCATAATCCTGGCTAAGAAATATAGCTTTTTTTGGGGTACACAGGTAGTAAGGTCTTCTTTCTATTTCTTTAGGGGTGATATAGCCTGGTGGAACTCTAGACCTCTAACATTATATATGCACCCTTTTTCTTTATGGTTCTTGGACACCTTATAACATTCTTCCATACATATATATCTTTCTCATAAATTATAAATAATTAGGCATTTTTATATATTTTATTTACATTTTCATAAATAACTTTTTACAAAGCATGGGGGACATTCTCACATACATATAATTTTCATGTACGCATTCTGAAAATTTACGCATAAACCGTACACACTCCTTTTTGTAACAATTTCTATAACTCATTCGCTGAACTCTCATCCCGGATATTCATTCTTACACCGAATTTCCTGTTATAACACAACATTCATGATTTTTATTCAATTTATTTTTATTTTTTAGGTTTATTAGTAGTGATGAGCGAGTACTAAAAAGCTCGGGTGCTCGAAGCTCGGGCCGAGCCTCCCAAGATACTCGTGTACTCGGCCCGAGCACCGAGCCCAATGTTATCCTATGGGAGACCCGAGTATTTTTGTGAAATGACCACCGGCAGCATGTAGAAACCCTAAAAATGGCACAAAAGTCTCCGAAGAGTGCTCAAATGACATGGCAACAGCATGGGGAAGACCCCTTGAAGCATTTATCACTCAAAAGTCACAGCTGTGAATAATTTTGTCCACGTTTTACGCCATTTTTACGGACTCACCAGAAAACCTTCCAAAATGACACCAAAATGATTTTTCATAGCGGAAATGTTAAGGGCACATACCCAATAGTGAGATAGAGCTAATGTATGTTACTTTTTGAGATCAATACATGAAAGATTTTACGTAAAACATTGTGTGGCACTCCGATGTCCCTGAGAAGAGACGTGCATAAAGGCCTCTGAGTCTAATGTGCCCATTTTGAGGAACTGAGTCTTTGTAGTATTTTCCTTTGCCAGGGCAGTCCAAAATTGTGAGGTTCACCAATGCCCCTGCATACAGACGTGCATGATGGCCTGTAAACCTGAAGTGCCCATTGTAAGGAAGTGGGTCTATTGTAGTATAGCCCTTAGGCAGGGCAGCCAAAAATTGGGAGGCTCCACGTTGTCCCTGGATAGAGACGTGCATGAGGGCCTCAAAACATTAAGTGTCCAGTGTCAGGAAGTGGGTGTATTATAGTATAGCCCTTAGGCAGGGCAGCCAAAAATTGGGAGGCTCCACGTTGTCCCTGGATAGAGACGTGCATGAGGGCCTGTAAACCTGAAGTGCCCATTGGAAGGAAGTGGGTCTTTTGTAGTATAGCCCTTTGGCAGGGCAGCCAAAAATTGGGAGGCTCCACGTTGTCCCTGGATAGAGACGTGCATGAGGGCCTGTAAACCTGAAGTGCCCATTGGAAGGAAGTGGGTCTTTTGTAGTATAGCCCTTTGGCAGGGCAGCCAAAAATTGGGAGGCTCCACGTTGTCCCTGGATAGAGACATGCATGAGGGCCTCAAAACATTAAGTGTCCATTGTCAGGAAGTGGGTGTATTATAGTATAGCCCTTAGGCAGGGCAGCCAAAAATTGGGAGGCTCCACGTTGTCCCTGGATAGAGACGTGCATGAGGGCCTGTAAACCTGAAGTGCCCATTGGAAGGAAGTGGGTCTTTTGTAGTATAGCCCTTTGGCAGGGCAGCCAAAAATTGGGAGGCTCCACGTTGTCCCTGGATAGAGACGTGCATGAGGGCCTCAAAACATTAAGTGTCCATTGTCAGGAAGTGGGTGTATTATAGTATAGCCCTTTGGCAGGGCAGCCAAAAATTGGGAGGCTCCACGTTGTCCCTGGATAGAGACGTGCATGAGGGCCTCAAAACATTAAGTGTCCATTGTCAGGAAGTGGGTGTATTATAGTATAGCCCTTAGGCAGGGCAGCCAAAAATTGGGAGGCTCCACGTTGCCCCTGGATAGAGACGTGCATGAGGGCCTCAAAACATTAAGTGTCCATTGTCAGGAAGTGGGTCTTTTGTAGTATAGCCCTTTGGCAGGGCAGCCAAAAATTGGGAGGCTCCACGTTGTCCCTGGATAGAGACGTGCATGAGGGCCTCAAAACATTAAGTGTCCATTGTCAGGAAGTGGGTGTATTATAGTATAGCCCTTAGGCAGGGCAGCCAAAAATTGGGAGGCTCCACGTTGTCCCTGGATAGAGACGTGCATGAGGGCCTCAAAACATTAAGTGTCCATTGTCAGGAAGTGGGTCTTTTGTAGTATAGCCCTTTGGCAGGGCAGCCAAAAATTGGGAGGCTCCACGTTGTCCCTGGATAGAGACGTGCATGAGGGCCTCAAAACATTAAGTGTCCATTGTCAGGAAGTGGGTGTATTATAGTATAGCCCTTTGGCAGGGCAGCCAAAAATTGGGAGGCTCCACGTTGTCCCTGCATAGAGACGTGCATGAGGGCCTCAAAACATTGTTCCCATTGCAAAGGAGCGGGTCTCCTGTCGTTGTAATGTCCATTCTGCAAAGAATGGGCGAAAAAATTTACCACTGGGGGTATACCTGAAACAAAGGCCTAACTCTTGTAACGGTCATCATGGTGGCGCATGAGGAGAAGGAGGAGCAGTCCAGCGATTATCCAAAGTCCAGAAGTGTGTACCCATGGGTGACTGGAGGTACATGGCAAATTCCCGTTACAAACTTTAAATTCCGCTCTCATTTGCTGGTGGTGTGGTGAAGTCTGGCCCAATCCAACCCTTGTTCATCTTGATCAGAGTCAGCCTGTCAGCATTTTCAGTTGACAGGCGGGTGCGTTTATCTGTAATGATTCCACCTGCGGCACTAAAAACATGCTCTGACAAAACGCTAGCGGCAGGGCAGGCCAGGACTTCCAAGGCGTAGAGAGCCAATTCATGCCACGTGTCCACCTTGGATACCCAATAATTGTAAGGCACAGAGGAATGTCGGAGTACAGTTGTTCGATCTGCAAGGTACTCCTTGAGCATCTGGGCAAACTTAGGATTTCTTGTGGCACTACCCCGCACCTCAGGGGCTGTGGTACGTGAGGGGCTGAGAAAACTGTCCCACATCTTAAAGACTGTTCCCCTACCTCTGGCGGATTGGACTTGTGCCTCTCTCGGCTGTACGCCTTGGTTGTCCACTGATTCCTGACCTATGCCGCTAGCGTTTTGTGAGGGGAATGCTTTGCCTACTTCCGTGACTATGGCCTTCCGGAACTGCTGCATTTTGGTTGACCTCTCCGCCTCGGGAATAAGAGACATAAAGTTCTCCTTGTAGCGTGGGTCTAACAGTGTTACCAACCAGTAATGATTGTCGGCCAAGATGTTCTTAACGCGAGGGTCACGAGACAGGCAGCTTACCATAAAGTCAGCCATGTGCGCCAGACTCTTAACAGCCAGGACTTCAGTAGCCTGACCAACACGTTGACTGAACATGCTGTCCTCCTCCTCCTCCTCCTCCTCCTCATCTACCCTGTCCTCTGGCCAGCCACGCTGAACCGAGGATATGACTGGTGTGCATGTCATATCCTCAATTTGGCCGGAGATTTGCTCCATGTCTTCATCCTCCTCCTCGTCATAGTCCTCCACTGCACGTTGTGATGAGACGAGGCTGGGCTGTGTGTTATCACCCACACCCACTACTGTTTCTTGCTGCAACTCATCGCGCTCCGCCTGCAATGCATCATGTTTGGTTTTGAGCAGAGACCGTTTTAGAAGACAGAGTAGCGGTATGGTGACGCTAATAATGGCGTCATCTTATACCTTTATGATGTTATTGTTTATTCTAAAGCAAACAAGATTTTAGGGTGTATAAAAAGGGAGATTAGATCCGGTGATCCCAACGTATTGTTAACCCTCTATAAATCACTTGTAAGGCCACATCTGGAATATGGGGTAAAGTCCTGAGCAGGTTGATAACCATTGGTTTGAGCATGGTAGGGTGTAGTGCGCATCTTCCTGCATCCGCCATAACCTTCCCTTAGGATATACTGTGCCCTTATCAGATTGGTTGTACAAGGTTGCTTCTCTTATTGGATGGATTTCAAGCTGCATGGATAATGTTCATTTAAATGATGTGGATAGAAAGACTGAAGATATCTACATGTAGTCTGAAATCCATCATGAATCAATACTATTTTACACAGTCATAAGCAGCCCATGGGCATTCACCTGCATTCAAACCAATAACAGCTCATAGACCAGACAATCCATCTACCACTGGACCAAAGACAGGAAGTTAAATCCACTGCCTGCGGTAACCAACTTAATCCTATAGGCTACTCACACAACAAACCCAACAGAAAGGAAAAAAACATGGCTTCGATTATCCATCCAATGAAAACGCATAACCATTGTGAGCCATTGGACAATGCAATTGGACACTTGGTGACATGGTGCACGGCCCAATGAATCAAGTCTTTACTTCATATTCACGGTTTAAGCCCTTGGGTTCTAATGTGCCCAGAGTACATATCCAGAAAGATTCTCTTTCTTTGAGCTAAACACAAGTCAACAATACATTGTAAGCAGATTCTATTACCAGTCCCACACCATTTTGTGACGCATAATCACACAGTGATCCAATTAACATTCCAAGTCATCGAACATGTCCAAGCCATACGCAGAGGAGGCAATAGAATTAGGAAGCTCAAAGAAAGGGAATCTTTCTGGATATATACTCTGGGCACATTGGAACCCAAAGGCTTAAACCATGAATATGAAGTACAGACTTGATTCATTGGGCCATGCATGGACATAATGGACATAATTCTAATAGGCAGGACAGGTAATAAGGAGCACAAGTTATATGCTAAAATGTGTTGTGTGACAAGACAGACACAGGAAAGGACATGATAACAGGTGTAGGGACCAACAAGGTGAGACAAGGGGTATCAGGATAGGGTCAAGTAGGTATGAATGTAGTAATGGGGCAGGCATAGAGAATTGTATGTGAATGTGAATTACAATAAATCACTAAGGAAAGGAATATGTGAGTGTGTGCCTAATGTAAACTAATATTGTACTGGCAAAATTATAGATGGAAAGGGAGAAGGGGAGGGGGGGAGAGAGGAGGCTGTAATTGACTACAAGGGTATGAGTTATGAGTGATCATAGGGATAGTGTTACATAAGTGGAAATACCTATGGAGGACCGGATGTGTAAGCGCATACCTTATACAAACCTATAGAGTGCTGATGGGTGAGAGTGTGATGTTAGATATAAGACATCCTATAGTGAATAGTGAGCCGTAATCAAGTGCAACAGGGATATTTCACGTGACTATGGGAACCTGGAAGGTAAAGAAAGGGGAGAAAAAACTGTTAGACAAGGTAATCAGACATAATGTAACCAGTTGATCAGACATGATCACCTGGTTTGAGACCCCCTGCCTTACACTATATAGATATCATGTTCATTCCCCATCTATCTTGCTCAGGAGAGCATCTCCCTCCCCCGGCACCAAGAGCAGCTCATACTGAATTGTTACATTGACTAGTAACACTGCACACAGAAATGCACCTTAATATTCCACTGTTAACCCTTTCCTCCCAGCAGTAACACACAACTCCTCACCTTGATATCATGGTGATTTATGGTCAGAATGACTTCAATGCGATCAGTGATTTCTATTCTAGCTCTGCTCACATAGATTTTATATCCACACTCAACTATAGGCCGTTCTTCATATTTTGGGGGCTTTTAGTCAGATATACTAGTTTGTGCCTGTATAGTATTGGTGTAGATGGGAGTGTAGGGCATGGGTTACATGGCACTGTGGTGGAATACTGATGGGAGGTATTGGTGCTGTGTTTGATGCTTCTACTGGGTATTTTCCTACAAATACTGGAACAGCTCACTGCTTAGAATGATCCTTCCCAGCTCTATAATATATTATATATACCCCACAATGCAGGCTCACACACACATTTGTCTCAAGTGTGTTGTAGGGACACAGATACAGTCTTGGTCATGTGACTAAAGGCTACTTTACACACTGCGATATCGGTCCCGATATCGCTAGTGTGGGTACCCGCCCCCATCTGTTGCGCGACACGGGCAAATCGCTGCCCATGCCGCACAACACCGACCAGACCCGTCACACATACTTACCTGCCCGGCGACGTCGCTGTGTCCGGCGAACCGCCTCCTTTCTAAGGGGGCGGTCCGTGCGGCGTCACAGCGACGTCACTGAGCGACCGCCCAATAGCAGCGGAGGGGCGGAGATGAGTGGCCGGAACATCCCGCCCACCTCCTTCCTTCCTCATAGCGGCTGGGAGGCAGGTAAGGAGAGGTTCCTCGTTTCTGCGGTGTCACACGGAGCGATGTGTGCTACCGCAGGAGCGACGAACTACATCGTTACTGCTGCAGTAACGATAATCGAGAATGGAGACCCATGTCACCGATGAGCGATTTTGCACGTTTTTGCAACGATGCAAAATCGCTCATCGGTATCACACGCAGCAACATCGCTAATGCGGCCGGATGTGCGTCACAAATTCCGTGACCCCAACGACTCCGCATTAGCGATGTCGCAGCGTGTAAAGCCCCCTTTAGTGGGAGTGGTGTACAGGGTCTTAGCAGTAAAGAGTATTCCATATTTCTGCCAGATACCCACAGAGATATTGAAATCTGAAAAAAGAGACTTCTGCTCATTGAAGGTAAGAACTGCTCACATAGCGTTCAACTCCACAGCAAACGAGTGCTCTAGCACTGGCATCTCAGCAGGGATATTCCCCTACTACACATGTGTGTCTAGGTCACTGTGACAGTTTACAGGACATAACTCAGGGCACCTAGACAGAAGGCAGAGGGACTACTTTCTATTTCTGGTGTAGAGCTTAGTACAATATATATATATTTATACTATTACATGGGACACATGTACCTTGTATTACCATTATTCGCTGTATATGAACCCCTTTTCTCCGGGCATTATTTGTCTATAGCATTTTTCACGAACCTGAGGCAACTGAGAACCCTTCAGTGAAGGAATTCCACTAACCCTCACAATACCTACCAGGGGCCTCCCTGCAGTAACTCAGGTAGTTGTACCCATTCTCTTTCCGCATTCTATGTGTTCTTCTTCTTTCTTCTTTTTTTTCTTTTTTCTTCTTTTTATTTCTATCATGTAGTTCAGGGGTTTATAGATATATGTCCTGCATCTCATATTTCCTTTAGTGGTGCTTCTTACCCATTCTCATATCATTTACCCTAGTATTTCATGATCCTGAGGCGACTGAGAACCCTTTAATAAAGGAATCCTTTTTCACCTGAATTGTCAAGTGATACTTACCAGTGACTATCACGTAATGTTACAGGTAGTTCCATTTTCTTCCTCTTCTTTCTCTCCTTTCTTCTTTGTCACACGGTCCATTGTGTTATAGCCCACGTGTCATGATAACACTTGTACCATCTTTTCATTTAGATTCCACCTACAATTATTTACCGATTCCAGTTCTGGAATAGGCTTTCATCATCTACTCACTAGAATTCTCAAGTTCATAAGGTACTGAGACATATACATGTTCACACCATTATAAAGAACAAAGTATAAACATTGAGGTTTTTCTCACACCCATGTTCCTGTGTTCTTTGATATGATATGTGTTCATTTCCTTCACTATATAGGATTGCAAGTTTTCCATTTGTACCTTAATGGCAATGACGCTATACAATTGAACACATATCATCCTGTTATCCATATAGGTGTGTATTTACCTGCTTGACTATTTTTGGTTGTTTGATCCAGAATGTTTCTCCAGATAGGTCATGTGGAAATTTTCTTTCCTCAGTACAAATGTTTTCACTATGGCTTTGGAAAATTTTTTTGTATGTGCATCATGGTCATTTGACCCATTGTACTCTCAAGTAGCAATATATTGTACTGTTATGTTGTACTATGTACTAATTACGTGTTTATATGGTTTTGTAACCCTTTATGATCTTAGATAACTTTATCCTTGATAAAGACCTAAAAACAAGCTCGAAACGTTGGATGAATTATCCTTTTGCACAAATAAAGAATTTTCAGCATTCTAAGAGTTCTTTTCTTACGTTATTGATCACTATAGTGTGCCAGAGCTATTTCTATTGAATTGACTCTTATTTTTTCTGAGCACCTGCTATATACACAGTGAGCCAGACATATTCAATTTTCATTCAGAAGGCAGAGGGAAGCCTTAGCAGCTGAGCCTATATCTTGGCTTGTGAGCATTAGAACAGGCCGGCGATTACAGGGTAACATGAAAAATGTCCAGCTTGCATTATGACTAGAACATGACAATATCCTTTTAAGTACTAACCTATGATGCGTTCCTAAGCAGTTGATGTTATATGTTCTACATTTCATTTTCTGCATACTTTCCAAGTAGTAGAATTTGCTTTGATATAGGCAACTGGATTTTCACAATGAAAAGGCAAAGGATAACGCCCGAAAAAGACGCCATACATTATGTCAGTGCCATCACTGACAAACCTGGATTGACCATGAAATACATCAATCCCCTTAAAGGTGAGTTAAAACAAGTTTTAACTAAATTGCCTTAATATTGTCATGCATTAGAATGACTGTCTTAGGTAATGATAAATATTTTCTACAGGAAGAGGAGTGTTTGCTGAAACTGAAATCGAAAAAGGGAGTTTTGTTGCAGAATATCGAGGTGAGCTCACGTATGCACTTACGATGGTAGACAACTACTCGAGATTTATGGTTGTGGTACAAGTCAAAGATCTAATGGCCCATACTGCAGCGAAGGTCTTCCAAGCACACTTATGCAGACCTCATGGCTACTCAGAGAGAGTCCTCACAGATCAAGGCACTGCCTTTGAAGCGGAAATCTTCAAGGACTTCTGCAGCTTTTACCGATGCAGGAAGATGCGTACTACACCCTACCATGCTCAAACCAATGGTTATCAACCTGCTCAGGACTTTACCCCATATTCCAGATGTGGCCTTACAAGTGATTTATAGAGGGGTAACAATACGTTGGGATCATCGGATCTAATCTCCCTTTTTATACACCCTAAAATCTTGTTTGCGTTAGAATAAACAATAACATCATAAAGGTATAGCAGTACCGTTTCAAAGTTTCGGTGTCCCAAGCAGCATTCCATCAGCCTCTGGAAGGTTCCTGGCAAATTGCACAGCTCGAAGGGCATGCTTTTGAACTCGCAGAGACCCATCGGGGTGGCAAAGGCGGTCTTCTCCCGGTCTGCCTCAGCAACGGACACTTGCCAATAGTGACTAGTGAGATCAAGGGTAGAAAAATAATTTGCAGTTGTCAATGCAGCTAGCTATTCCTCAATACAGGGGAGTGGTGCTGTCCTTCTTCTTTAACAGGACCAACGGAGCTGCCCAGAGGCTACAACTGTCACGGATAACCCCAGCCTCCTTCATGTTGCTCAACATGTCCTTGGTACACTGGTAATGTGCAGGTAGATTTGGCTTATATCTCTCTTTGATGGGTGGGTGTGCACTTGTGGGGATGTAGTGTTTGACCCCTTTTATTTTTCAAAAGTCTAGCGGATGTTTGCTGAAGACTTGCTCGTATTCTTGCACTAGCCTGTAGACCCCCTTCTTGTGATGTGAAGGTGTGGAGTCAGTGCCTACGTGTAATTCCTTACACCACTCCTCTGGCTGACTTGGTGAGCTGTCACTGAATGGGTGGGCTGAAGCAATGGTGGATGCTGCTGTTTGGATAGCATGTGTATCTACTGAGAACAGCTTATCAATGGTGGCAAATCGGAGCAGCTTAATCTTTTGCTCTCCGCAGTTCAACACTCTCATGGGCACTCTTCCCTTCCATATTAATGAATAAAACTATGATGTAAATAGCATATAGATACCCCACAAATGCAGATAAAAGTAGGTTATGGGAAAAGGGGGAAGAGAGAAACAGGAAAATAGTGGAATAAAGTATACCTTCCAGGTGGGAGAGGAAATGGCAGCACAGCCAGTGGAGGTGAAGCAAGGGGAGCCTGCAACTAAAGAGTTGAGAGCGTTATCACATGGTGACTGAGCCTGATTGTAACGGGAGCATAGAGGTGCCGATCCTGTCTTACCTGCGTTGGTGTAGAAGTGGGTGTCCTGTGGTGGAGTCAGCTATGTGCAGTGGTGGCCGTGGGTTCTTTTATGTGCGACCGTAGTAATAGCTGTGCCCACTTCCTGTATGGGAGTGGAATGCAGTGAGGCTAATGGAACGCACGCCTGCGCATTTGTGTTTAACGTCGCGCATGTGCAGAACGGAGAAAAGGCTGCGCTCACTTCCTACTGAAAGGAAGTGAGACGCAGCTGGGATGGGAAGGGAAAAGATTAGGGTTTGGGGATGATGAAAGGGCTTTCTACGGGCAAGGATGGCAAAGGGTGGCAGTGACGGAAAGTCAGGCAGATGGTCCTGTCCTGTCCTGTCCGTCCGTCTTTTTGTATCATGAATTGGAAAGACTGCAAGGGGGAGGGGAGGTGCTTGTGCCCAAAAGGAGGAGTTATTCAGATTCATTGCAGTGGGCGGCGGCTGCAAAAAGCACCATTCTCCTTGTTTTTGCTCTGCAAATTCTACTACTTGGAAAGTATGCAGAAAATGAAATGTAGAACATATAACATCAACTGCTTAGGAACGCATCATAGGTTAGTACTTAAAAGGATATTGTCATGTTCTAGTCATAATGCAAGCTGGACATTTTTCATGTTACCCTGTAATCGCCGGCCTGTTCTAATGCTCACAAGCCAAGATATAGGCTCAGCTGCTAAGGCTTCCCTCTGCCTTCTGAATGAAAATTGAATATGTCTGGCTCACTGTGTATATAGCAGGTGGTCAGAAAAAATAAGAGTCAATTCAATAGAAATAGCTCTGGCACACTATAGTGATCAATAACGTAAGAAAAGAACTCTTAGAATGCTGAAAATTCTTTATTTGTGCAAAAGGATAATTCATCCAACGTTTCGAGCTTGTTTTTAGGTCTTTATCAAGGATAAAGTTATCTAAGATCATAAAGGGTTACAAAACCATATAAACACGTAATTAGTACATAGTACAACATAACAGTACAATATATTGCTACTTGAGAGTACAATGGGTCAAATGACCATGATGCACATACAAAAAAATTTTCCAAAGCCATAGTGAAAACATTTGTACTGAGGAAAGAAAATTTCCACATGACCTATCTGGAGAAACATTCTGGATCAAACAGCCAAAAATAGTCAAGCAGGTAAATACACACCTATATGGATAACAGGATGATATGTGTTCAATTGTATAGCGTCATTGCCATTAAGGTACAAATGGAAAACTTGCAATCCTATATAGTGAAGGAAATGAACACATATCATATCAAAGAACACAGGAACATGGGTGTGAGAAAAACCTCAATGTTTATACTTTGTTCTTTATAATGGTGTGAACATGTATATGTCTCAGTACCTTATGAACTTGAGAATTCTAGTGAGTAGATGATGAAAGCCTATTCCAGAACTGGAATCGGTAAATAATTGTAGGTGGAATCTAAATGAAAAGATGGTACAAGTGTTATCATGACACGTGGGCTATAACACAATGGACCGTGTGACAAAGAAGAAAGGAGAGAAAGAAGAGGAAGAAAATGGAACTACCTGTAACATTACGTGATAGTCACTGGTAAGTATCACTTGACAATTCAGGTGAAAAAGGATTCCTTTATTAAAGGGTTCTCAGTCGCCTCAGGATCATGAAATACTAGGGTAAATGATATGAGAATGGGTAAGAAGCACCACTAAAGGAAATATGAGATGCAGGACATATATCTATAAACCCCTGAACTACATGATAGAAATAAAAAGAAGAAAAAAGAAAAAAAAGAAGAAAGAAGAAGAACACATAGAATGCGGAAAGAGAATGGGTACAACTACCTGAGTTACTGCAGGGAGGCCCCTGGTAGGTATTGTGAGGGTTAGTGGAATTCCTTCACTGAAGGGTTCTCAGTTGCCTCAGGTTCGTGAAAAATGCTATAGACAAATAATGCCCGGAGAAAAGGGGTTCATATACAGCGAATAATGGTAATACAAGGTACATGTGTCCCATGTAATAGTATAAATATATATATAATGTACTAAGCTCTACACCAGAAATAGAAAGTAGTCCCTCTGCCTTCTGTCTAGGTGCCCTGAGTTATGTCCTGTAAACTGTCACAGTGACCTAGACACACATGTGTAGTAGGGGAATATCCCTGCTGAGATGCCAGTGCTAGAGCACTCGTTTGCTGTGGAGCTGAACGCTATGTGAGTAGTTCTTACCTTCAATGAGCAGAAGTCTCTTTTTTCAGATTTCAATATCTCTGTGGGTATCTGGCAGAAATATGGAATACTCTTTACTGCTAAGACCCTGTACACCACTCCCACTAAAGGGGGCTTTACACGCTGCGACATCGCTAATGCGGAGTCGTTGGGGTCACGGAATTTGTGACGCACATCCGGCCGCATTAGCGATGTTGCTGCGTGTGATACCGATGAGCGATTTTGCATCGTTGCAAAAACGTGCAAAATCGCTCATCGGTGACATGGGTCTCCATTCTCGATTATCGTTACTGCAGCAGTAACGATGTAGTTCGTCGCTCCTGCGGTAGCACACATCGCTCCGTGTGACACCGCAGAAACGAGGAACCTCTCCTTACCTGCCTCCCAGCCGCTATGAGGAAGGAAGGAGGTGGGCGGGATGTTCCGGCCACTCATCTCCGCCCCTCCGCTGCTATTGGGCGGTCGCTCAGTGACGTCGCTGTGATGCCGCACGGACCGCCCCCTTAGAAAGGAGGCGGTTCGCCGGACACAGCGACGTCGCCGGGCAGGTAAGTATGTGTGACGGGTCTGGTCGGTGTTGTGCGGCATGGGCAGCGATTTGCCCGTGTCGCGCAACAGATGGGGGCGGGTACCCACACTAGCGATATCGGGACCGATATCGCAGTGTGTAAAGTAGCCTTTAGTCACATGACCAAGACTGTATCTGTGTCCCTACAACACACTTGAGACAAATGTGTGTGTGAGCCTGCATTGTGGGGTATATATAATATATTATAGAGCTGGGAAGGATCATTCTAAGCAGTGAGCTGTTCCAGTATTTGTAGGAAAATACCCAGTAGAAGCATCAAACACAGCACCAATACCTCCCATCAGTATTCCACCACAGTGCCATGTAACCCATGCCCTACACTCCCATCTACACCAATACTATACAGGCACAAACTAGTATATCTGACTAAAAGCCCCCAAAATATGAAGAACGGCCTATAGTTGAGTGTGGATATAAAATCTATGTGAGCAGAGCTAGAATAGAAATCACTGATCGCATTGAAGTCATTCTGACCATAAATCACCATGATATCAAGGTGAGGAGTTGTGTGTTACTGCTGGGAGGAAAGGGTTAACAGTGGAATATTAAGGTGCATTTCTGTGTGCAGTGTTACTAGTCAATGTAACAATTCAGTATGAGCTGCTCTTGGTGCCGGGGGAGGGAGATGCTCTCCTGAGCAAGATAGATGGGGAATGAACATGATATCTATATAGTGTAAGGCAGGGGGTCTCAAACCAGGTGATCATGTCTGATCAACTGGTTACATTATGTCTGATTACCTTGTCTAACAGTTTTTTCTCCCCTTTCTTTACCTTCCAGGTTCCCATAGTCACGTGAAATATCCCTGTTGCACTTGATTACGGCTCACTATTCACTATAGGATGTCTTATATCTAACATCACACTCTCACCCATCAGCACTCTATAGGTTTGTATAAGGTATGCGCTTACACATCCGGTCCTCCATAGGTATTTCCACTTATGTAACACTATCCCTATGATCACTCATAACTCATACCCTTGTAGTCAATTACAGCCTCCTCTCTCCCCCCTCCCCTTCTCCCTTTCCATCTATAATTTTGCCAGTACAATATTAGTTTACATTAGGCACACACTCACATATTCCTTTCCTTAGTGATTTATTGTAATTCACATTCACATACAATTCTCTATGCCTGCCCCATTACTACATTCATACCTACTTGACCCTATCCTGATACCCCTTGTCTCACCTTGTTGGTCCCTACACCTGTTATCATGTCCTTTCCTGTGTCTGTCTTGTCACACAACACATTTTAGCATATAACTTGTGCTCCTTATTACCTGTCCTGCCTATTAGAATTATGTCCATTATGTCCATGCATGGCCCAATGAATCAAGTCTGTACTTCATATTCATGGTTTAAGCCTTTGGGTTCCAATGTGCCCAGAGTATATATCCAGAAAGATTCCCTTTCTTTGAGCTTCCTAATTCTATTGCCTCCTCTGCGTATGGCTTGGACATGTTCGATGACTTGGAATCTTAATTGGATCACTGTGTGATTATGCGTCACAAAATGGTGTGGGACTGGTAATAGAATCTGCTTACAATGTATTGTTGACTTGTGTTTAGCTCAAAGAAAGAGAATCTTTCTGGATATGTACTCTGGGCATATTAGAACCCAAGGGCTTAAACCGTGAATATGAAGTAAAGACTTGATTCATTGGGCCGTGCACCATGTCACCAAGTGTCCAATTGCATTGTCCAATGGCTCACAATGGTTATGCGTTTTCATTGGATGGATAATCGAAGCCATGTTTTTTTCCTTTCTGTTGGGTTTGTTGTGTGAGTAGCCTATAGGATTAAGTTGGTTACCGCAGGCAGTGGATTTAACTTCCTGTCTTTGGTCCAGTGGTAGATGGATTGTCTGGTCTATGAGCTGTTATTGGTTTGAATGCAGGTGAATGCCCATGGGCTGCTTATGACTGTGTAAAATAGTATTGATTCATGATGGATTTCAGACTACATGTAGATATCTTCAGTCTTTCTATCCACATCATTTAAATGAACATTATCCATGCAGCTTGATGCCTTGTGGACTCGGTCTAGGGACTTTGGCTTCAACTAGAGGATCACTTGGCTACATGGCTTCAATCTAGGGGCTCCAATTCCGATTGGAGATCATAACCGCAATCTAGGGATTTCGACTCCGGCTGCCAGGATTATGCCATATCATCATACCAGAGACTACTTAAGGAAGAAACCCAGGTTGGACAATTTTGTCACCTGGCTACAGACTTTGCAGACCTCAGCCAGCTTCCTAAATCTGGCGCTATTCTATTGTCGGTGGGTGCCCGACAAATTACACAGCTATGTAAAATTTTGGTTTATGAAACTTCAAATCCAGTGACTGATTATTATGTTTTCTAATGTCCTGATTTAAAAAAAAAATAAATATTTTTTTTTAACCATCAAATATTGATTTTGTACAATCCATGTGTGAAGTTACATACAAGTGACATGAACAAGAAAAATACTTATTGTAACCAAAAATATTCACAATTTTATATATAAAATACATTTATTTATTGTACAGTCATTCTGCAACTTTATTAGAAATTTATTCTTGCACTTTTTCCTTTTCTCTAAATCCCCCTTTTCTCTTATAGAAGGCCTGTGGATCTTCTCTGTGAAGCATCCGGCAATCATGTTCACGTTTCATTTACTTTGGTATCGTCGTTCCATCTCCTTGATATTCCGATGAAAACCTTCTTGTTCTTCCCACCAGCACCAAGGTTTTCAGACAAGTAGTCCAAATAGGAATGTAAAAAATGTAACTTCAAATTCATTAGACAACCCAAGGCTTTGAAACGTTTCAGCATGTTCTCCACGATGGACTTAAATTTTGATTCTTTGTTGTTACCTAGAAACGTATTTATTGCTTCTTTCAAAGAGTCCCAAGCCCTTTTTTCAACAGTTTTCATTATTGTTTAAAACACGTCATCCTTCATTCATGGGTTTCTGAATATCCGAACCCACAAAAATGCTTTTGTGCTGCCCCTGTGCCAGCAGCCGCCGTTGGTCGGATCCAGACCTTCTAAGAGAGTGGCTCGACCCGGGGGTCTCGCGGACATGTCGAATAAAAGGAGGAATGTAGATGTATGGGCTAGGCCGTATTAAGTTTGTGACGCCACCAACGGTGTGTGGTGAGGTGGGACACCACCGCTGCCGTTATGGGATACCCGGGAGAGATGTAGTGGCAGCTGGATGTTAACCCCTCCGTGTGTAGGGATGATTGCCCCGGGGCCCAGTGTCTTTGTGCAGGGTATGGAGATGGCAAGGGCCGGCGCGCCTGAGCAAGCAGGGGGATGTTTGGTTACTCACAGTAAATGAATCACACGAGTCTTTCGGTAAACCAAAGGTGCTGGTGGCCTGCCGCCCCGGCCGGTTGCATTCAGGTCCCCCACCCAGGCTGGTGGTCGCTGTCCTTTACTCTGCACTTGTTTTTGTGTATGGTGGACTGCCTGGTCTGGAACTCAGGAGTCCGCTCCCGGCTGGATATGGCCTAAGGAGCCGTGCCCGCAGGCGCTGGCCCGTGGGATCTAAGGGCCCTGGCGGTGGCCTTATCCCTATCAGTGGGCTGTTGTCTTCTTTGAGGGACTTTAGGTGGGATAGGACCTATAATCCTGCCCTCAATCATTTAATTAGCTAGGCCGCTGGTTTCGGTCCTGGCTTCAGGGTCCTAGGTGACTAGGGTTTCAGGTCGGCTGTGTGTTTCCTAAGTGAGGAAAGGTGTTGTGCGGGGGCCTATCTGTAACTACCTGGTTTTGCCAGGGCATCACACCTTCCTTCAGACTTGATTCTGACAGTCCCTGAAACTTGGTACACAGGTACTTAAACATCTCTCCTTCTTTCAGTAGCGCTTTCACAAACAGCTTCATCAGTCCAAGCTTACAGTGGAGTGGTGGCAAGAGAACTTTAGGTGGGATCAACTAAGCTTTATGCAACAATGTTCTTGAGTCCCGGTTACAAAGATGTTCTTGTTGGCCAATTTTTTTTGCTCCAGTGAAGAGTCCTAACCTGGCTTTCCAATTCACACAAAAAGCATGTGTTCTGCCTTCTTTTACGTAATGCTGTGAATCTCTAGCATACAGCTAAACCCTAGTTCACATTTCAAATAAACAGACTGTGGAGTTCAATAGCCTTGATTTATTAGCTGGTAACGTGAACTTGATTGCAGTATACATGGAATATACAGTGAATATAGGAATATCCAAGATGCAGTTGAAGACAGAATACGGTATATCCAAGATACTGTTTTATACGGGTAAAAACTATAACAAGAAAATGATTACAGTCAGTACAGTGTTAATACAGAGTTAACATAGCATAACAGTACATGAGATGCAGTTCTTACGAGAATGTAGGTGAAAGGTCACTGCATCTGCAATACATAGAAATCTTATCTAGACAAACAAGACAGGGATGACACTAAAGGTGTAGAAGTACAATGTACAATGCATTTACTACACTCTTCCATCTAGGATTCTATCACTAACACATGTAATTTGCTTTGCTCACCGGATTACACTAGGCAGGGGTGAATGTACAGAGAGGTAAGTCGGCATGTCCTTTCCTGACAAATCCAAAGAGAAAATGGCTGCAGGCTTCTTCTCAGCTCAGGGAGGCATTCCTTACCCAGAATACATTTAGCTTAAAGGGAAACTCAGCAATTCAAAAGAATAACAATGACCTCTAGGGGTTGTAACAGAAATTTCAATGAATGACTATTAGCAGGCTGCCATGAGGCAGAACAGCATGGGTATTTAATATATCCTCCTTGCTGCCCAAGAAGCAATGAGAACATTTTTAGACCACCACATATTGACCATCCATGCTCCTTGTAGTTAAGTTTCTTGAGAATAAAGTCTAAATTCTCACAGCTTTCTTCCAAGTGCATAGCATGTGTGACGCCCTGGACTAGCCAGGTAGTCACAAACACAAAATCACACACACCCCCTCCCCTGGATAGTCTACATCAGTCACACAAAATCCTTGTTGCCTCCTCCAGGGTCTGATGTCCACACCAGGTGGGGCGGAGCCAGGCGGTTGGCCCCACCCACCGAGGAGTTCACAGGCCTGGAGGCGGGAAAAGCAGTTAGTTTAGTTTTGTAGTGGAAAGTGAGAGGACAGAAACTGTTAGTGTCTGGGTAGGAGCCCAGGCACTGTCAGCAAGGTCGGCAGACGGTGGTGGCCGTCTGCAGGAGGTGGTACAAGTCAGCTGAACCGTAGGACCGGGGACGGGCGGTGACCCGAGGGGAACTGAACCGGTGAGTGGATCTGTACCAAGCACAAAGGCAGGGCCATTGGACCCTGACCAGGCTAGGAGCCGCCGACAATGGTCAAATCCGAGAGTGACCGGAATCCCAGGGGTTCCCTAACACCCAAGACCCGACAGAAGGCAACCGTCCACACCGTGAGGATAAAAAGCCACCGCCATAGGCTAGAGATCCAAGGGCCAGCGCCTGCGGGCAAACGGGCTCCCTCGGTACGTACACCCCAGCCATCCAGCCTCCCCGTACCGCCACCGGGCCCCGGGATCACCAACCCCTACCCACGGAGGGGGAACCAACATCCTAGCTGCTCCCTGCCATCGCTCCCGGGATCCCCGTCACCAGCAGTGGTGGTGCCCATTATCACCACGACCTGTGGGTGACGTCACTAACTATCTCCCCAAACAAACCACCCCCTTTTCACTCGTGGGCGAGGAGCGCTGCTCGAGTCCCCGGATCTGGCCCTCCGCTCGAGCCACCGAGCAGCAGCAGCAGCAGAAGTCCCCGAACCCGAGCGTAGCGTGCGTGGCCCCTCTGCCCGCGACACATGCCCTACACACACTGAAGAATACTTACTGCCATTGAGCAGTAGCACAGCTTTCAGACTTTTTGGATGAAACAATGACGTGTCTCCACTCGCTCACATTGTACTTAATGTTACATTTTCCATCAGCACAGGAACATCGCTTGAATACACTAGAGCACCATCTTCAGAAAAGTATGGAGGGAATCTTTTCAGAATTCTAACCTTTTGGAAACCTATTGTCACGCTCTCCGGGTCCCCTGCTTCGCTCCCCGGCTCCTCTGGCAGACATCCCCCGCTCCACGGTCTCCAGCCTCCACCACCTGCGGTCCCCAGGCGGCCCGGTCCCCGCTCCCGGCGCCCGTCGGCAGCCCTGCTCCAGGCCGGCTCCCCTGCTTCCTATACACCGCTCCCTGCCCTGGCTTCTGGCACCCGGGCCTCGCGCATGCGCATTAGGGCGCGCGCGCGGTCATTGACCCTCTCTTAAAGGGCCAGCGTCCACTGACAGGAAATTGAACACACAGGTACAGGGTATAAAGGGGTTTAATGTCCAAGTGGGCGGGGCCTGTTCTTCGTGTTTCCTAAGCTAGGAGTCAGGTCTCCTTGTGTCTCTGTGATATACTTACCTATCTCTCTTCTAGAGCCGCTCCTGCCTCGCCATCCGGTCCTGCCGATTCCCGAACCCCGAACGCTGACTATCTGCCATCCCGTCAGTCCGTACCATCTCTGATCCCTGTGGTGACCCGTCCTCTCGCTCCATCGGTTCCGGACTCTGCCTGACATCTCGGCCTCCGAACCTGAGCTCCGTCACCCGGACTACCATCAGTGACTCCGTGGTCCCAGGGACTTCTCCATTCCACTCTTTTGCACGGACTGTCCTGCTACCCGTAGTGCTCCGGCTACCGGACCCCTTGCCTTCATTAAGGTGTTCGGCCCAGTGGATCCACCTCCTGGGTCTGCCCGTCCACCTGGCCCTAACACCTATAGAATCAGTGTTTGTGAAAAAACTGTACGTGATGATATTTTTTCAATATTTTTACTGAGTCCAATGATCAAAAGTATGAAAAAAATCACATCCTTCAAAAATTTTTACCCTTGGAAACCTGTGTTATTATTACTATGCACGAGCCCTAAATTGTCTGAAAAACAACAAATATGCTGGTTGGATAGACCTTGACCCCACAATTCAACGGCCACAATTAAGGAGAAAAGTGCTAAGAGAGTTAAATTTGCCCCTGAAATAACCCATGATACGGGCCAAGGAGGGACACACCATTTTGATCCGAAAATAGCCCAACACCATGAGAGACGGGCAAATCCGTGAAAAGACAAAGTTCCAAGCTACAACTGACGCAGGATCTACAGCACATACGCCCATTGTAATTGTTCATGATTTCCGGCCACTACGCATTTCAGCCTTCAGGGACCTGGTAATTCGAATGCTATGTCCAGGAGTAGAGATGAGCGAACCGGTCCCGGTTCGGCTCGAGGTCGGTTCGCCGAACGGAGCTCCCGTTCGAGTTCGGCTCGTCGAACGTTCGACGAACCGAACTCGAGCCAATAGGAAACAATGGCAGGCAATCACAAACACAGTAAAACACCTAGAAAACACCCTCAAAGGTGTCCAAAAGGTGACAAACAACTCACAACACAACACAAACACATGGGAAAGTGACAAGGACATATACTCATGCGAAAACAAAACAGCTGGACAAGGAAAAAGAGGAGGACACACAGATATAGGCATGGCACGCCATTCTAAAATCATGTAAAACACCGCAAGGTGACTCCAAGCGGAGTCTCCCTTTTTTCCAAAAATTGGGTCCCACACACACCCACCCCTTCAGTGGCAGCAGTTGTGCCCCAGTTGTACACTTCACAGCTACATTTGCATCAAGCACATTCAAAAATACGCTATTCTTAACCGTCCCCAGGATGACACCGGGGTAGGTAGCAAAGTCTTTCCTGATCCCAGCTCTGTTCATCTTGGCTTCTTTTAAAAACACAGCAAGCAAGGGTTACTCCAAGCGGAGTCTCCCTTTTTTCCAAAAATTGGGCCACACAGACACCCACCCCATCAGTGGCAGCACTTGGGCCCTAGTTGCAAACAGGATGTTTTGATTTGCATCAAGCACATTCAAAAATACGCCATAATTAACCGTCCCCAGGATGACACCGGGGTAGGTAGCAAAGTCTTTCCTGATCCCAGCTCTGTTCATCTTGGCTTCTTTTAAAAACACAGCAAGCAAGGGTTACTCCAAGCGGAGTCTCCCTTTTTTCCAAAAATTGGGCCACACAGACACCCACCCCATCAGTGGCAGCACTTGGGCCCTAGTTGCAAACAGGATGTTTTGATTTCCATCAAGCACATTCCAAAATTCGCCATAATTAACCGTCCCCAGGATGACACCGGGGTAGGTAGCAAAGTCTTTCCTGATCCCAGCTCTGTTCATCTTGGCTTCTTTTAAAAACACAGCAAGCAAGGGTTACTCCAAGCGGAGTCTCCCTTTTTTCCAAAAATTGGGCCACACAGACACCCACCCCATCAGTGGCAGCACTTGGGCCCTAGTTGCAAACAGGATGTTTTGATTTGCATCAAGCACATTCAAAAATACGCCATAATTAACCGTCCCCAGGATGACACCGGGGTAGGTAGCAAAGTCTTTCCTGATCCCAGCTCTGTTCATCTTGGCTTCTTTTAAAAACACAGCAAGCAAGGGTTACTCCAAGCGGAGTCTCCCTTTTTTCCAAAAATTGGGCCACACAGACACCCACCCCATCAGTGGCAGCACTTGGGCCCTAGTTGCAAACAGGATGTTTTGATTTGCATAAAGCACATTCAAAAATACGCCATAATTAACCGTCCCCAGGATGACACCGGGGTAGGTAGCAAAGTCTTTCCTGATCCCAGCTCTGTTCATCTTGGCTTCTTTTAAAAACACAGCAAGCAAGGGTTACTCCAAGCGGAGTCTCCCTTTTTTCCAAAAATTGGGCCCCACACACACCCACCCCTTCAGTGGCAGCAGTTGTGCCCCAGTTGTACACTTCACAGCTACATTTGCATCAAGCACATTCAAAAATACGCTATTCTTAACCGTCCCCAGGATGACACCGGGGTAGGTAGCAAAGTCTTTCCTGATCCCAGCTCTGTTCATCTTGGCTTCTTTTAAAAACACAGCAAGCAAGGGTTACTCCAAGCGGAGTCTCCCTTTTTTCCAAAAATTGGGCCACACAGACACCCACCCCATCAGTGGCAGCACTTGGGCCCTAGTTGCAAACAGGATGTTTTGATTTGCATCAAGCACATTCAAAAATACGCCATAATTAACCGTCCCCAGGATGACACCGGGGTAGGTAGCAAAGTCTTTCCTGATCCCAGCTCTGTTCATCTTGGCTTCTTTTAAAAACACAGCAAGCAAGGGTTACTCCAAGCGGAGTCTCCCTTTTTTCCAAAAATTGGGCCCCACACACACCCACCCCTTCAGTGGCAGCAGTTGTGCCCCAGTTGTACACTTCACAGCTACATTTACATCAAGCACATTCAAAAATACGCTATTCTTAACCGTCCCCAGGATGACACCGGGGTAGGTAGCAAAGTCTTTCCTGATCCCAGCTCTGTTCATCTTGGCTTCTTTTAAAAACACAGCAAGCAAGGGTTACTCCAAGCGGAGTCTCCCTTTTTTCCAAAAATTGGGCCACACAGACACCCACCCCATCAGTGGCAGCACTTGGGCCCTAGTTGCAAACAGGATGTTTTGATTTGCATCAAGCACATTCAAAAATACGCCATAATTAACCGTCCCCAAGATGACACCGGGGTAGGTAGCAAAGTCTTTCCTGATCCCAGCTCTGTTCATCTTGGCTTCTTTTAAAAACACAGCAAGCAAGGGTTACTCCAAGCGGAGTCTCCCTTTTTTCCAAAAATTGGGCCCCACACACACCCACCCCTTCAGTGGCAGCAGTTGTGCCCCAGTTGTACACTTCACAGCTACATTTGCATCAAGCACATTCAAAAATACGCTATTCTTAACCGTCCCCAGGATGACACCGGGGTAGGTAGCAAAGTCTTTCCTGATCCCAGCTCTGTTCATCTTGGCTTCTTTTAAAAACACAGCAAGCAAGGGTTACTCCAAGCGGAGTCTCCCTTTTTTCCAAAAATTGGGCCACACAGACACCCACCCCATCAGTGGCAGCACTTGGGCCCTAGTTGCAAACAGGATGTTTTGATTTGCATCAAGCACATTCCAAATCAACAAGCATTTACTCTCCCCAGGATGACACAGGGGTAGTAAATTCCTTATGGATCCATGACTTGTTCATTTTGATGACATTGTCACTGGACAGACGCGTGCGCTTATCTGTCAGCACACACCCAGCAGCACTGAATACACGTTCAGAGACAACGCTGGCAGCTGGACACGACAAAATCTCCAAGGCGTAACTGGAGAGCTCTGGCCATTTTTCTAGGTTTGAAGCCCAAAAGGAGCAAGGCTCCAGTTGCACAGTCATGGCATCGATGTTCATTTGGAGATACTCCTGTATCATCCTCTCCAGCCGTTGAGTATGTGTCAGACTTGTTGTCTCTGGTGGCCTTGCAAAAGAGGGTCTAAAAAAATTATGAAAAGATTCCATAAAATTGCTGTTACCGGCACCAGATACGGTCCTACTGGTACGGGTAGACTGTTGAAGATGACGAGACCGTCCCATGTTTGTCAAGTTACAACTGGGAGATTCCCTCCCTGCACCTGCACGGTTGTTTGGTGGAAAAGCCGAGCTAAGATCGAGTAACAGCTTCTGCTGATACTCCTGCATACGTGCGTCCCTTTCTATGGCTGGAATTATGTCACAAAATTTGGACTTGTACCGGGGATCTAATAGTGTGGCAATCCAGTAGTCATCATCACTTCTAATTTTGACAATACGACTGTCATGTTGGAGGTAGTGCAACAAAAAGGCACTCATGTGTCTTGCGCAGCCATGCGGACCAAGTCCACGCTGTGTTTGTGGCATAGAGGTGCTACCCGTTCTTTCTTCCTCTGACATCTCCCCCCAACCTCTTTCAACTGAAATTTGACTAAGGTCTCCCTCATCCGCTGAGTCTTCCATGTCCATGGACAGTTCGTCCTCCATTTCTTCATGTTCTCCTGCACCTTGCTCAACATTTCGCCTGCTACTATGCGCCCTTGTCGATCCCTGTTCCCCATGGTCCCATGCCTGCTGCGTTGGTGATGATGAACGTCTGGACCTTGGTGATGTTGTTGTCCCTTGCGCATATGAATCCTCCTGTAGTCCCTCCCCTTCATGTTGTCCCACCCCCTGACTCCGAATAGTGTTTAGCGTGTGCTCCAGCATGTAAATGACTGGAATCGTCATGCTGATAATGGCATTGTCAGAGCTAAACATATTCGTCGCCATGTCGAAACTGTGCAGAAGGGTGCATAGGTCCTTGATCTGAGACCACTCCATCAGGGTGATCTGCCCCACCTCTGCATCTCGTTGGCCCAGGCTATACGTCATGACGTATTGCACCAGGGCTCTGCGGTGCTGCCACAGTCGCTGTAACATGTGGAGAGTTGAATTCCAGCGTGTCGCCACATCGCATTTCAGGCGATGAACCGGCAGGCCGAAAGACTTCTGGAGCGATGCAAGTCGCTCTGCTGCGGCGCTTGAACGGCGGAAGTGAGCTGACAGTTTTCGTGCCCTGTTCAGAAGGCCATCTAGGCCGGGATAGTGTGTTAAAAATTGCTGGACGACAAGGTTCAACACGTGAGCCATACAAGGTACGTGTGTCACAATGCCCAGGCGAAGTGCCGCACCCAGGTTTGCAGCATTGTCGCACACGGCCTTACCAGGCTGCAGGTTGAGTGGAGACAACCATTTATTAAACTCGGACCGCAGAGCTGACCACAACTCCTCAGCTGTGTGACTCTTATTCCCAAGACATGTCAAGCTAAAGACCGCCTGATGCCGTTGCGCTCTGCTGCCAGCATAGTAATGAGGCGTGCGTGATTCCTTCTGCGCAGTGAGAACGCTGGTGGCCTGACCAGGCAGGCTTGGGGCGGAGGTGGAGGACCCAGATGAGGTGGAGGATGCAGAAGCTGTGGAGGAACTTGGACAGACAGAGGATTGACACACAAGTCGTGGGGACGGCAAGACTTGTGCAGCAGACCCTTCACCATCTATCACCATAGTTACCCAGTGCCCAGTCAGCGACATGTAACGTCCCTGTCCATGCTTACTGGTCCAAGTATCGGTGGTGAAATGCACCTGTTCACACACAGAGTTTCTCAAGGAAGCGGTGATGTTGTGTGCGACATGCTGGTGTAGCGCGGGCACACCTTTCTTAGAGAAGTAGTGGCGACTAGGCATCTGGTACTGGGGCACAGCGACAGACATAAGGTCTCTAAAATCCTGTGTGTCCACTAGGCGGAAAGGCAGCATTTCGGTAGACAACAGCTTACAGAGGGATAGAGTCAACCTCTTAGCTTTGTCATGGGTCGGAGGAAGTGGCCTTTTATTTGACCACATCTGAGGGACAGAGATCTGGCTGCTGTGTGTAGACGGTGTTGAGTAGGGTGTCCCTGGAAAAATGCAGGTTTGTGAGGAAAGTGCAGGCGGAGACATGATGTTGCCTTCATCCAACGTTGGTGCTATCGATGTCTGAGAGAGCTGTACACACTCACTTGTTTCCCCTTCCAAACCAACTGACGACCTTACAAGCAAACTGCCTGTTGCGGTTACAGTGGTGGAAGTTTGGCGTGGAAAAACAGGTGTGACAGCTGTCCCCACAGTCCTAGAAGATGAAGAGCGCGCGGATGCACTGGAAGGGGCGGGCGGTGGATGGTTCGCTCTTGCAGCATTGCAGCACAGTGAGCTTCCTACCGGGACCTATGATATTTATTCATGTGACGATTCATGGAAGAAGTTGTCAAAGTGCTGAGGTTTTGACCTCTACTAAGAGAATCATGACAAATTTTACATATCACATGATTTGGGCGATCTTTTTCTATGTCAAAAAAGGACCAGGCTAGGCAAGGCTTAGAGGCCATGCGACCTGTTGATCCACCCCGAATAATGCTCATAGGCAGAGTGGTGGCTGAGGATGCAGTTGTAGACGTGCTACCAGTGCTCCGACTCTGTCCAGGAAGGCGCAAGGTAACTTCGTCGTCGGTTGCATCCTCCTCCACCGCCTCTGTTGACCTCCTCGAGTGCCTGACTGGGGGTTGACAGTAGGTGGGATCTAGAACTTCATCATCAATTGTTGTGTTTGCACTCCCCTCCCCCTCAGACCGAGCCTCTTCTTGCCCTGACCGAATATTTAAGTTGTCATCCCAATCGGGTATCTGCGTCTCATCTTCATCAGTATGTTCCTCATTGTCTATAACCACAGGTGTTACAGTTTGTGACAAAGGGTCAACATTATGCTCAGAAACTTGGTCCTCACAGCCTGAATCAGAGTCACAAAGGTTCTGGGCATCACTGCAGACCATTTCCTGTTCTGTATTCACTGTAGCTTGGGAGCAGACCTCTGATTCCCAGGCTATAGTGTGACTGAACAGCTCTGCAGACTCAGCCATCTCAGTTCCACCATACTGTGCAGGGCTGATGGAGACTTCAGAGCTGGGAGAAATCAAGTGTGATTGGGATGACAACTCAGAGGACTGGTGTTTTTTGGATGCGGTACTTGAAGTGGCTGAGAGGGCACTTGTTGGACCACTTGAGATCCATTCAAGCATTTTCCTTTTTTGCCCATCATCTACCTTTCTTCCTGTTGTTCGTGTCCGTAAAAAAGGGAGCACATCGGATTGTCCACGGTAAGTAGTAGACATCTTACTTTTGCTGGTAGATGGTCTATCTTCAGCAGATGATAATGGAGCTTTGCCACTTTCCCCACAGACAAAACCTTTTTTGCCTTTTCCACCACGCCTCTTCCCCTTTCCACCAGCATCTGTCATTTTGCCACTCATGTTGATTGCGACAAGATTGTGGACTGAAAATGTGGTAGTAAAAATTGAGAGGTGGTGAAGATTGCAGTGGTGGTCTAGCTTTATTAACAGCAGAATAATAAAGAATAAATATCCCTGACAATGCAACTTATTTATAATGAGTTGGAGTGTGCAACGCAGGCAGATGCGCTCTGCAAATGTCTTGGCACTAGTGGGACTATAGCAAAGTCCAATAGCCACGTATAGGATGCCACTAGGTACACTGAGTGTTTGCTAGTATAATGGCTAAGTTAAAATTAGTTGGAGTGTGCAACGCAGGCAGATGCGCTCTGCAAATGTCTTGGCACTAGTGGGACTATAGCAAAGTCCAATAGCCACGTATAGGATGCCACTAGGTACACTGAGTGTTTGCTAGTATAATGGCTTACTTATAATTAGTTGGAGTGTGCAACGCAGGCAGATGCGCTCTGCAAATGTCTTGGCACTAGTGGGACTATAGCAAAGTCCAATAGCCACGTATAGGATGCCACTAGGTACACTGAGTGTTTGCTAGTATAATGGCTTACTTATAATTAGTTGGAGTGTGCAACGCAGGCAGATGCGCTCTGCAAATGTCTTGGCACTAGTGGGACTATAGCAAAGTCCAATAGCCACAGATAGGATGCCACTAGGTACACTGAGTGTTTGCTAGTAAAATTGCTTAGTTTAAAAAAGTTGGAGTGTGCAATGCAGGCAGACGTGCTCTGCAAATGTCTTTGCACTAGTGGGACTATAGCAAAGTCCAATAGCCACAGATAGGATGCCACTAGGTACACTGAGTGTTTGCTAGTATAATGGCTTACTTATAATTAGTTGGAGTGTGCAACGCAGGCAGATGCCCTCTGCAAATGTCTTGGCACTAGTGGGACTATAGCAAAGTCCAATAGCCACGTATAGGATGCCACTAGGTACACTGAGTGTTTGCTAGTAAAATTGCTTAGTTTAAAAAAGTTGGAGTGTGCAATGCAGGCAGACGTGCTCTGCAAATGTCTTTGCACTAGTGGGACTATAGCAAAGTCCAATAGCCACAGATAGGATGCCACTAGGTACACTGAGTGTTTGCTAGTATAATGGCTTACTTATAATTAGTTGGAGTGTGCAACGCAGGCAGATGCGCTCTGCAAATGTCTTGGCACTAGTGGGACTATAGCAAAGTCCAATAGCCACGTATAGGATGCCACAAGGTACACTGAGTGTTTGCTAGTATAATGGCTTACTTATAATTAGTTGGAGTGTGCAATGCAGGCAGACGTGCTCTGCAAATGTCTTTGCACTAGTGGGACTATAGCAAAGTCCAATAGCCACAGATAGGATGCCACTAGGTACACTGAGTGTTTGCTAGTATAATGGCTTACTTATAATTAGTTGGAGTGTGCAACGCAGGCAGATGCCCTCTGCAAATGTCTTGGCACTAGTGGGACTATAGCAAAGTCCAATAGCCACGTATAGGATGCCACTAGGTACACTGAGTGTTTGCTAGTAAAATTGCTTAGTTTAAAAAAGTTGGAGTGTGCAATGCAGGCAGACGTGCTCTGCAAATGTCTTTGCACTAGTGGGACTATAGCAAAGTCCAATAGCCACAGATAGGATGCCACTAGGTACACTGAGTGTTTGCTAGTATAATGGCTTACTTATAATTAGTTGGAGTGTGCAACGCAGGCAGATGCGCTCTGCAAATGTCTTGGCACTAGTGGGACTATAGCAAAGTCCAATAGCCACGTATAGGATGCCACTAGGTACACTGAGTGTTTGCTAGTATAATGGCTAAGTTAAAATTAGTTGGAGTGTGCAACGCAGGCAGATGCGCTCTGCAAATGTCTTGGCACTAGTGGGACTATAGCAAAGTCCAATAGCCACAGATAGGATGCCACTAGGTACACTGAGTGTTTGCTAGTATAATGGCTTACTTATAATTAGTTGGAGTGTGCAACGCAGGCAGATGCGCTCTGCAAATGTCTTGGCACTAGTGGGACTATAGCAAGGTCCAATAGCCACGTATAGGATGCCACTAGGTACACTGAGTGTTTGCTAGTATAATGGCTTACTTATAATTAGTTGGAGTGTGCAACGCAGGCAGATGCGCTCTGCAAATGTCTTGGCACTAGTGGGACTATAGCAAGGTCCAATAGCCACGTATAGGATGCCACTAGGTACACTGAATGTTTGCTAGTATAATGGCTTACTTATAATTAGTTGGAGTGTGCAACGCAGGCAGATGCGCTCTGCAAATGTCTTGGCACTAGTGGGACTATAGCAAAGTCCAATAGCCACAGATAGGATGCCACTAGGTACACTGAGTGTTTGCTAGTATAATGGCTTACTTATAATTAGTTGGAGTGTGCAACGCAGGCAGATGCGCTCTGCAAATGTCTTGGCACTAGTGGGACTATAGCAAAGTCCAATAGCCACGTATAGGATGCCACTAGGTACACTGAGTGTTTGCTAGTAAAATTGCTTAGTTTAAAAAAGTTGGAGTGTGCAATGCAGGCAGACGTGCTCTGCAAATGTCTTTGCACTAGTGGGACTATAGCAAAGTCCAATAGCCACAGATAGGATGCCACTAGGTACACTGAGTGTTTGCTAGTATAATGGCTTACTTATAATTAGTTGGAGTGTGCAACGCAGGCAGATGCCCTCTGCAAATGTCTTGGCACTAGTGGGACTATAGCAAAGTCCAATAGCCACGTATAGGATGCCACTAGGTACACTGAGTGTTTGCTAGTAAAATTGCTTAGTTTAAAAAAGTTGGAGTGTGCAATGCAGGCAGACGTGCTCTGCAAATGTCTTTGCACTAGTGGGACTATAGCAAAGTCCAATAGCCACAGATAGGATGCCACTAGGTACACTGAGTGTTTGCTAGTATAATGGCTAAGTTAAAATTAGTTGGAGTGTGCAACGCAGGCAGATGCGCTCTGCAAATGTCTTGGCACTAGTGGGACTATAGCAAAGTCCAATAGCCACGTATAGGATGCCACTAGGTACACTGAGTGTTTGCTAGTAAAATTGCTTAGTTTAAAAAAGTTGGAGTGTGCAATGCAGGCAGACGTGCTCTGCAAATGTCTTTGCACTAGTGGGACTATAGCAAAGTCCAATAGCCACAGATAGGATGCCACTAGGTACACTGAGTGTTTGCTAGTATAATGGCTTAGTTATAATGAGTTGGAGTGTGCAGAGGACAGGAGGGTACAGTGGCAGGATTGTGGTGCTCTGGGTAGAGGAATGGAAGCCTGCCTTTCTATTCCCTCCTAATGGTGAAATGCAGGGAGGAAATCCCTGACCTTGGCTACACAGATGCTGTTGCTGTTTGCAGGACCTGTCACCTATGGCTCTCTGACCCTGCCGGTTTGAGCCCTTAAAAGGACTGCTATAAAGTGCTCTCCCTATGCTGTCTAACGCTGTGTATGCAGCGCATACAGCTGTATCGGCTATAGGACTCAGGAGGACGGAGCTGCGACAGTGATGTCTGACACCAAAGACGCAGAAGGCAGATAATGGCGTCCGTGAAGAAAATGTCCGGTTTTATAATGCAGGGATGACCGTTACAAGAGTTAGGCCTTTGTTTCAGGTATACCCCCAGTGGTAAATTTTTTCGCCCATTCTTTGCAGAATGGACATTACAACGACAGGAGACCCGCTCCTTTGCAATGGGAACAATGTTTTGAGGCCCTCATGCACGTCTCTATGCAGGGACAACGTGGAGCCTCCCAATTTTTGGCTGCCCTGCCTAAGGGCTATACTAAAATAGACCCACTTCCTTACAATGGGAATTATATTATATTATACTAGCAAACACTCAGTGTACCTAGTGGCATCCTATACGTGGCTATTGGACCTTGCTATAGTCCCACTAGTGCCAAGACATTTGCAGAGCGCATCTGCCTGCGTTGCACACTCCAACTAATTATAAGTAAGCCATTATACTAGCAAACACTCAGTGTACCTAGTGGCATCCTATACGTGGCTATTGGACCTTGCTATAGTCCCACTAGTGCCAAGACATTTGCAGAGCGCATCTGCCTGCGTTGCACACTCCAACTAATTATAAGTAAGCCATTATACTAGCAAACACTCAGTGTACCTAGTGGCATCCTATCTGTGGCTATTGGACTTTGCTATAGTCCCACTAGTGCCAAGACATTTGCAGAGCGCATCTGCCTGCGTTGCACACTCCAACTAATTATAAGTAAGCCATTATACTAGCAAACACTCAGTGTACCTAGTGGCATCCTATACGTGGCTATTGGATCTTGCTATAGTCCCACTAGTGCCAAGACATTTGCAGAGCGCATCTGCCTGCGTTGCACACTCCAACTAATTATAAGTAAGCCATTATACTAGCAAACACTGAGTGTACCTAGTGGCATCCTATACGTGGCTATTGGACCTTGCTATAGTCCCACTAGTGCCAAGACATTTGCAGAGCGCATCTGCCTGCGTTGCACACTCCAACTAATTATAAGTAAGCCATTATACTAGCAAAAACTCAGTGTACCTAGTGGCATCCTATCTGTGGCTATTGGACTTTGCTATAGTCCCACTAGTGCAAAGACATTTGCAGAGCACGTCTGCCTGCATTGCACACTCCAACTTTTTTAAACTAAGCCATTATACTAGCAAACACTCAGTGTACCTAGTGGCATCCTATACGTGGCTATTGGACTTTGCTATAGTCCCACTAGTGCCAAGACATTTGCAGAGCGCATCTGCCTGCGTTGCACACTCCAACTAATTATAAGTAAGCCATTATACTAGCAAGCACTCAGTGTACCTAGTGGCATCCTATACGTGGCTATTGGACCTTGCTATAGTCCCACTAGTGCCAAGACATTTGCAGAGCGCATCTGCCTGCGTTGCACACTCCAACTAATTATAAGTAAGCCATTATACTAGTAAACACTCAGTGTACCTAGTGGCATCCTATACGTGGCTATTGGACTTTGCTATAGTCCCACTAGTGCCAAGACATTTGCAGAGCGCATCTGCCTGCGTTGCACACTCCAACTAATTATAAGTAAGCCATTATACTAGCAAACACTCAGTGTACCTAGTGGCATCCTATACGTGGCTATTGGACCTTGCTATAGTCCCACTAGTGCCAAGACATTTGCAGAGCGCATCTGCCTGCGTTGCACACTCCAACTAATTATAAGTAAGCCATTATACTAGCAAACACTCAGTGTACCTAGTGGCATCCTATCTGTGGCTATTGGACTTTGCTATAGTCCCACTAGTGCCAAGACATTTGCAGAGCGCATCTGCCTGCGTTGCACACTCCAACTAATTATAAGTAAGCCATTATACTAGCAAACACTCAGTGTACCTAGTGGCATCCTATACGTGGCTATTGGACTTTGCTATAGTCCCACTAGTGCCAAGACATTTGCAGAGCGTATCTGCCTGCGTTGCACACTCCAACTAATTATAAGTAAGCCATTATACTAGCAAACACTCAGTGTACCTAGTGGCATCCTATACGTGGCTATTGGACTTTGCTATAGTCCCACTAGTGCCAAGACATTTGCAGAGCGCATCTGCCTGCGTTGCACACTCCAACTAATTTTAACTTAGCCATTATTCTAGCAAACACTCAGTGTACCTAGTGGCATCCTATACGTGGCTATTGGACTTTGCTATAGTCCCACTAGTGCCAAGACATTTGCAGAGCGCATCTGCCTGCATTGCACACTCCAACTAATTATAAGTAAGCCATTATACTAGCAAACACTCAGTGTACCTAGTGGCATCCTATACGTGGCTATTGGACTTTGCTATAGTCCCACTAGTGCCAAGACATTTGCAGAGCGCATCTGCCTGCGTTGCACACTCCAACTAATTTTAACTTAGCCATTATACTAGCAAACACTCAGTGTACCTAGTGGCATCCTATACGTGGCTATTGGACTTTGCTATAGTCCCACTAGTGCCAAGACATTTGCAGAGCGCATCTGCCTGCGTTGCACACTCCAACTCATTATAAATAAGTTGCATTGTCAGGGATATTTATTCTTTATTATTCTGCTGTTAATAAAGCTAGACCACCACTGCAATCTTCACCACCTCTCAATTTTTACTACCACATTTTCAGTCCACAATCTTGTCGCAATCAACATGAGTGGCAAAATGACAGATGCTGGTGGAAAGGGGAAGAGGCGTGGTGGAAAAGGCAAAAAAGGTTTTGTCTGTGGGGAAAGTGGCAAAGCTCCATTATCATCTGCTGAAGATAGACCATCTACCAGCAAAAGTAAGATGTCTACTACTTACCGTGGACAATCCGATGTGCTCCCTTTTTTACGGACACGAACAACAGGAAGAAAGGTAGATGATGGGCAAAAAAGGAAAATGCTTGAATGGATCTCAAGTGGTCCAACAAGTGCCCTCTCAGCCACTTCAAGTACCGCATCCAAAAAACACCAGTCCTCTGAGTTGTCATCCCAATCACACTTGATTTCTCCCAGCTCTGAAGTCTCCATCAGCCCTGCACAGTATGGTGGAACTGAGATGGCTGAGTCTGCAGAGCTGTTCAGTCACACTATAGCCTGGGAATCAGAGGTCTGCTCCCAAGCTACAGTGAATACAGAACAGGAAATGGTCTGCAGTGATGCCCAGAACCTTTGTGACTCTGATTCAGGCTGTGAGGACCAAGTTTCTGAGCATAATGTTGACCCTTTGTCACAAACTGTAACACCTGTGGTTATAGACAATGAGGAACATACTGATGAAGATGAGACGCAGATACCCGATTGGGATGACAACTTAAATATTCGGTCAGGGCAAGAAGAGGCTCGGTCTGAGGGGGAGGGGAGTGCAAACACAACAATTGATGATGAAGTTCTAGATCCCACCTACTGTCAACCCCCAGTCAGGCACTCGAGGAGGTCAACAGAGGCGGTGGAGGAGGATGCAACCGACGACGAAGTTACCTTGCGCCTTCCTGGACAGAGTCGGAGCACTGGTAGCACGTCTACAACTGCATCCTCAGCCACCACTCTGCCTATGAGCATTATTCGGGGTGGATCAACAGGTCGCATGGCCTCTAAGCCTTGCCTAGCCTGGTCCTTTTTTGACATAGAAAAAGATCGCCCAAATCATGTGATATGTAAAATTTGTCATGATTCTCTTAGTAGAGGTCAAAACCTCAGCACTTTGACAACTTCTTCCATGAATCGTCACATGAATAAATATCATAGGTCCCGGTAGGAAGCTCACTGTGCTGCAATGCTGCAAGAGCGAACCATCCACCGCCCGCCCCTTCCAGTGCATCCGCGCGCTCTTCATCTTCTAGGACTGTGGGGACAGCTGTCACACCTGTTTTTCCACGCCAAACTTCCACCACTGTAACCGCAACAGGCAGTTTGCTTGTAAGGTCGTCAGTTGGTTTGGAAGGGGAAACAAGTGAGTGTGTACAGCTCTCTCAGACATCGATAGCACCAACGTTGGATGAAGGCAACATCATGTCTCCGCCTGCACTTTCCTCACAAACCTGCATTTTTCCAGGGACACCCTACTCAACACCGTCTACACACAGCAGCCAGATCTCTGTCCCTCAGATGTGGTCAAATAAAAGGCCACTTCCTCCGACCCATGACAAAGCTAAGAGGTTGACTCTATCCCTCTGTAAGCTGTTGTCTACCGAAATGCTGCCTTTCCGCCTAGTGGACACACAGGATTTTAGAGACCTTATGTCTGTCGCTGTGCCCCAGTACCAGATGCCTAGTCGCCACTACTTCTCTAAGAAAGGTGTGCCCGCGCTACACCAGCATGTCGCACACAACATCACCGCTTCCTTGAGAAACTCTGTGTGTGAACGGGTGCATTTCACCACCGATACTTGGACCAGTAAGCATGGACAGGGACGTTACATGTCGCTGACTGGGCACTGGGTAACTATGGTGATAGATGGTGAAGGGTCTGCTGCACAAGTCTTGCCGTCCCCACGACTTGTGTGTCAATCCTCTGTCTGTCCAAGTTCCTCCACAGCTTCTGCATCCTCCACCTCATCTGGGTCCTCCACCTCCGCCCCAAGCCTGCCTGGTCAGGCCACCAGCGTTCTCACTGCGCAGAAGGAATCACGCACGCCTCATTACTATGCTGGCAGCAGAGCGCAACGGCATCAGGCGGTCTTTAGCTTGACATGTCTTGGGAATAAGAGTCACACAGCTGAGGAGTTGTGGTCAGCTCTGCGGTCCGAGTTTAATAAATGGTTGTCTCCACTCAACCTGCAGCCTGGTAAGGCCGTGTGCGACAATGCTGCAAACCTGGGTGCGGCACTTCGCCTGGGCATTGTGACACACGTACCTTGTATGGCTCACGTGTTGAACCTTGTCGTCCAGCAATTTTTAACACACTATCCCGGCCTAGATGGCCTTCTGAACAGGGCACGAAAACTGTCAGCTCACTTCCGCCGTTCAAGCGCCGCAGCAGAGCGACTTGCATCGCTCCAGAAGTCTTTCGGCCTGCCGGTTCATCGCCTGAAATGCGATGTGGCGACACGCTGGAATTCAACTCTCCACATGTTACAGCGACTGTGGCAGCACCGCAGAGCCCTGGTGCAATACATCATGACGTATAGCCTGGGCCAACGAGATGCAGAGGTGGGGCAGATCACCCTGATGGAGTGGTCTCAGATCAAGGACCTATGCACCCTTCTGCACAGTTTCGACATGGCGACGAATATGTTTAGCTCTGACAATGCCATTATCAGCATGACGATTCCAGTCATTTACATGCTGGAGCACACGCTAAACACTATTCGGAGTCAGGGGGTGGGACAACATGAAGGGGAGGGACTACAGGAGGATTCATATGCGCAAGGGACAACAACATCACCAAGGTCCAGACGTTCATCATCACCAACGCAGCAGGCATGGGACCATGAGGAACAGGGATCGACAAGGGCGCATAGTAGCAGGCGAAATGTTGAGCAAGGTGCAGGAGAACATGAAGAAATGGAGGACGAACTGTCCATGGACATGGAAGACTCAGCGGATGAGGGAGACCTTGGTCAAATTTCAGTTGAAAGAGGTTGGGGGGAGATGTCAGAGGAAGAAAGAACGGGTAGCACCTCTATGCCACAAACACAGCGTGGACTTGGTCCGCATGGCTGCGCAAGACACATGAGTGCCTTTTTGTTGCACTACCTCCAACATGACAGTCGTATTGTCAAAATTAGAAGTGATGATGACTACTGGATTGCCACACTATTAGATCCCCGGTACAAGTCCAAATTTTGTGACATAATTCCAGCCATAGAAAGGGACGCACGTATGCAGGAGTATCAGCAGAAGCTGTTACTCGATCTTAGCTCGGCTTTTCCACCAAACAACCGTGCAGGTGCAGGGAGGGAATCTCCCAGTTGTAACTTGACAAACATGGGACGGTCTCGTCATCTTCAACAGTCTACCCGTACCAGTAGGACCGTATCTGGTGCCGGTAACAGCAATTTTATGGAATCTTTTCATAATTTTTTTAGACCCTCTTTTGCAAGGCCACCAGAGACAACAAGTCTGACACATACTCAACGGCTGGAGAGGATGATACAGGAGTATCTCCAAATGAACATCGATGCCATGACTGTGCAACTGGAGCCTTGCTCCTTTTGGGCTTCAAACCTAGAAAAATGGCCAGAGCTCTCCAGTTACGCCTTGGAGATTTTGTCGTGTCCAGCTGCCAGCGTTGTCTCTGAACGTGTATTCAGTGCTGCTGGGTGTGTGCTGACAGATAAGCGCACGCGTCTGTCCAGTGACAATGTGGACAGACTGACGTTCATCAAAATGAACAAGTCATGGATCCATAAGGAATTTACTACCCCTGTGTCATCCTGGGGAGAGTAAATGCTTGTTGATTTGGAATGTGCTTGATGCAAATCAAAACATCCTGTTTGCAACTAGGGCCCAAGTGCTGCCACTGATGGGGTGGGTGTCTGTGTGGCCCAATTTTTGGAAAAAAGGGAGACTCCGCTTGGAGTAACCCTTGCTTGCTGTGTTTTTAAAAGAAGCCAAGATGAACAGAGCTGGGATCAGGAAAGACTTTGCTACCTACCCCGGTGTCATCCTGGGGACGGTTAATTATGGCGTATTTTTGATTTTGCTTGATGCAAATCAAAACATCCTGTTTGCAACTAGGGCCCAAGTGCTGCCACTGATGGGGTGGGTGTCTGTGTGGCCCAATTTTTGGAAAAAAGGGAGACTCCGCTTGGAGTAACCCTTGCTTGCTGTGTTTTTAAAAGAAGCCAAGATGAACAGAGCTGGGATCAGGAAAGACTTTGCTACCTACCCCGGTGTCATCCTGGGGACGGTTAAGAATAGCGTATTTTTGAATGTGCTTGATGCAAATGTAGCTGTGAAGTGTACAACTGGGGCACAACTGCTGCCACTGAAGGGGTGGGTGTGTGTGGGGCCCAATTTTTGGAAAAAAGGGAGACTCCGCTTGGAGTAACCCTTGCTTGCTGTGTTTTTAAAAGAAGCCAAGATGAACAGAGCTGGGATCAGGAAAGACTTTGCTACCTACCCCGGTGTCATCCTGGGGACGGTTAATTATGGCGTATTTTTGAATGTGCTTGATGCAAATCAAAACATCCTGTTTGCAACTAGGGCCCAAGTGCTGCCACTGATGGGGTGGGTGTCTGTGTGGCCCAATTTTTGGAAAAAAGGGAGACTCCGCTTGGAGTAACCCTTGCTTGCTGTGTTTTTAAAAGAAGCCAAGATGAACAGAGCTGGGATCAGGAAAGACTTTGCTACCTACCCCGGTGTCATCCTGGGGACGGTTAAGAATAGCGTATTTTTGAATGTGCTTGATGCAAATGTAGCTGTGAAGTGTACAACTGGGGCACAACTGCTGCCACTGAAGGGGTGGGTGTGTGTGGGGCCCAATTTTTGGAAAAAAGGGAGACTCCGCTTGGAGTAACCCTTGCTTGCTGTGTTTTTAAAAGAAGCCAAGATGAACAGAGCTGGGATCAGGAAAGACTTTGCTACCTACCCCGGTGTCATCCTGGGGACGGTTAATTATGGCGTATTTTTGAATGTGCTTGATGCAAATCAAAACATCCTGTTTGCAACTAGGGCCCAAGTGCTGCCACTGATGGGGTGGGTGTCTGTGTGGCCCAATTTTTGGAAAAAAGGGAGACTCCACTTGGAGTAACCCTTGCTTGCTGTGTTTTTAAAAGAAGCCAAGATGAACAGAGCTGGGATCAGGAAAGACTTTGCTACCTACCCCGGTGTCATCCTGGGGACGGTTAAGAATAGCGTATTTTTGAATGTGCTTGATGCAAATGTAGCTGTGAAGTGTACAACTGGGGCACAACTGCTGCCACTGAAGGGGTGGGTGTGTGTGGGGCCCAATTTTTGGAAAAAAGGGAGACTCCGCTTGGAGTAACCCTTGCTTGCTGTGTTTTTAAAAGAAGCCAAGATGAACAGAGCTGGGATCAGGAAAGACTTTGCTACCTACCCCGGTGTCATCCTGGGGACGGTTAATTATGGCGTATTTTTGAATGTGCTTGATGCAAATCAAAACATCCTGTTTGCAACTAGGGCCCAAGTGCTGCCACTGATGGGGTGGGTGTCTGTGTGGCCCAATTTTTGGAAAAAAGGGAGACTCCGCTTGGAGTAACCCTTGCTTGCTGTGTTTTTAAAAGAAGCCAAGATGAACAGAGCTGGGATCAGGAAAGACTTTGCTACCTACCCCGGTGTCATCCTGGGGACGGTTAAGAATAGCGTATTTTTGAATGTGCTTGATGCAAATGTAGCTGTGAAGTGTACAACTGGGGCACAACTGCTGCCACTGAAGGGGTGGGTGTGTGTGGGGCCCAATTTTTGGAAAAAAGGGAGACTCCGCTTGGAGTAACCCTTGCTTGCTGTGTTTTTAAAAGAAGCCAAGATGAACAGAGCTGGGATCAGGAAAGACTTTGCTACCTACCCCGGTGTCATCCTGGGGACGGTTAATTATGGCGTATTTTTGAATGTGCTTGATGCAAATCAAAACATCCTGTTTGCAACTAGGGCCCAAGTGCTGCCACTGATGGGGTGGGTGTCTGTGTGGCCCAATTTTTGGAAAAAAGGGAGACTCCACTTGGAGTAACCCTTGCTTGCTGTGTTTTTAAAAGAAGCCAAGATGAACAGAGCTGGGATCAGGAAAGACTTTGCTACCTACCCCGGTGTCATCCTGGGGACGGTTAAGAATAGCGTATTTTTGAATGTGCTTGATGCAAATGTAGCTGTGAAGTGTACAACTGGGGCACAACTGCTGCCACTGAAGGGGTGGGTGTGTGTGGGGCCCAATTTTTGGAAAAAAGGGAGACTCCGCTTGGAGTAACCCTTGCTTGCTGTGTTTTTAAAAGAAGCCAAGATGAACAGAGCTGGGATCAGGAAAGACTTTGCTACCTACCCCGGTGTCATCCTGGGGACGGTTAATTATGGCGTATTTTTGAATGTGCTTGATGCAAATCAAAACATCCTGTTTGCAACTAGGGCCCAAGTGCTGCCACTGATGGGGTGGGTGTCTGTGTGGCCCAATTTTTGGAAAAAAGGGAGACTCCGCTTGGAGTAACCCTTGCTTGCTGTGTTTTTAAAAGAAGCTAAGATGAACAGAGCTGGGATCAGGAAAGACTTTGCTACCTACCCCGGTGTCATCCTGGGGACGGTTAATTATGGCGTATTTTTGAATGTGCTTGATGCAAATCAAAACATCCTGTTTGCAACTAGGGCCCAAGTGCTTCCACTGATGGGGTGGGTGTCTGTGTGGCCCAATTTTTGGAAAAAAGGGAGACTCCGCTTGGAGTAACCCTTGCTTGCTGTGTTTTTAAAAGAAGCCAAGATGAACAGAGCTGGGATCAGGAAAGACTTTGCTACCTACCCCGGTGTCATCCTGGGGACGGTTAATTATGGCGAATTTTGGAATGTGCTTGATGGAAATCAAAACATCCTGTTTGCAACTAGGGCCCAAGTGCTGCCACTGATGGGGTGGGTGTCTGTGTGGCCCAATTTTTGGAAAAAAGGGAGACTCCGCTTGGAGTAACCCTTGCTTGCTGTGTTTTTAAAAGAAGCCAAGATGAACAGAGCTGGGATCAGGAAAGACTTTGCTACCTACCCCGGTGTCATCCTGGGGACGGTTAATTATGGCGTATTTTTGAATGTGCTTGATGCAAATCAAAACATCCTGTTTGCAACTAGGGCCCAAGTGCTGCCACTGATGGGGTGGGTGTCTGTGTGGCCCAATTTTTGGAAAAAAGGGAGACTCCGCTTGGAGTAACCCTTGCTTGCTGTGTTTTTAAAAGAAGCCAAGATGAACAGAGCTGGGATCAGGAAAGACTTTGCTACCTACCCCGGTGTCATCCTGGGGACGGTTAATTATGGCGTATTTTTGAATGTGCTTGATGCAAATCAAAACATCCTGTTTGCAACTAGGGCCCAAGTGCTGCCACTGATGGGGTGGGTGTCTGTGTGGCCCAATTTTTGGAAAAAAGGGAGACTCCGCTTGGAGTAACCCTTGCTTGCTGTGTTTTTAAAAGAAGCCAAGATGAACAAGTCATGGGTCAGCAAAGACTTTATCTACCTACCCCGGTGTCATCCTGGGGACGGATAAGAATGGCGTATTTTTGAATGTGCTTGATGCAAATCAAAACATCCTGTTTGCAACTAGGGCCCAAGTCCTGCCACTGATGGGGTGGGTGTCTGTGTGGCCCAATTTTTGGAAAAAAGGGAGACTCCGCTTGGAGTAACCCTTGCTTGCTGTGTTTTTAAAAGAAGCCAAGATGAACAGAGCTGGGATCAGGAAAGACTTTGCTACCTACCCCGGTGTCATCCTGGGGACGGTTAATTATGGCGTATTTTTGAATTTGCTTGATGCAAATCAAAACATCCTGTTTGCAACTAGGGCCCAAGTGCTGCCACTGATGGGGTGGGTGTCTGTGTGGCCCAATTTTTGGAAAAAAGGGAGACTCCGCTTGGAGTAACCCTTGCTTGCTGTGTTTTTAAAAGAAGCCAAGATGAACAGAGCTGGGATCAGGAAAGACTTTGCTACCTACCCCGGTGTCATCCTGGGGACGGTTAAGAATAGCGTATTTTTGAATGTGCTTGATGCAAATGTAGCTGTGAAGTGTACAACTGGGGCACAACTGCTGCCACTGAAGGGGTGGGTGTGTGTGGGGCCCAATTTTTGGAAAAAAGGGAGACTCCGCTTGGAGTCACCTTGCGGTGTTTTACATGATTTTAGAATGGCGTGCCATGCCTATATCTGTGTGTCCTCCTCTTTTTCCTTGTCCAGCTGTTTTGTTTTCGCATGAGTATATGTCCTTGTCACTTTCCCATGTGTTTGTGTTGTGTTGTGAGTTGTTTGTCACCTTTTGGACACCTTTGAGGGTGTTTTCTAGGTGTTTTACTGTGTTTGTGATTGCCTGCCATTGTTTCCTATTGGCTCGAGTTCGGTTCGTCGAACGTTCGACGAGCCGAACTCGAACGGGAGCTCCGTTCGGCGAACCGACCTCGAGCCGAACCGGGACCGGTTCGCTCATCTCTACTCCTGGACATAGCATTCGAATTACCAGGTCCCTGAAGGCTGAAATGCGTAGTGGCCGGAAATCATGAACAATTACAATGGGCGTATGTGCTGTAGATCCTGCGTCAGTTGTAGCTTGGAACTTTGTCTTTTCACGGATTTGCCCGTCTCTCATGGTGTTGGGCTATTTTCGGATCAAAATGGTGTGTCCCTCCTTGGCCCGTATCATGGGTTATTTCAGGGGCAAATTTAACTCTCTTAGCACTTTTCTCCTTAATTGTGGCCGTTGAATTGTGGGGTCAAGGTCTATCCAACCAGCATATTTGTTGTTTTTCAGACAATTTAGGGCTCGTGCATAGTAATAATAACACAGGTTTCCAAGGGTAAAAATTTTTGAAAGATGTGATTTTTTTCATACTTTTGATCATTGGACTCAGTAAAAATATTGAAAAAATATCATCACGCACAGTTTTTTCACAAACACTGATTCTATAGGTGTTAGGGCCAGGTGGACGGGCAGACCCAGGAGGTGGATCCACTGGGCCGAACACCTTAATGAAGGCAAGGGGTCCGGTAGCCGGAGCACTACGGGTAGCAGGACAGTCCGTGCAAAAGAGTGGAATGGAGAAGTCCCTGGGACCACGGAGTCACTGATGGTAGTCCGGGTGACGGAGCTCAGGTTCGGAGGCCGAGATGTCAGGCAGAGTCCGGAACCGATGGAGCGAGAGGACGGGTCACCACAGGGATCAGAGATGGTACGGACTGACGGGATGGCAGATAGTCAGCGTTCGGGGTTCGGGAATCGGCAGGACCGGATGGCGAGGCAGGAGCGGCTCTAGAAGAGAGATAGGTAAGTATATCAAAGAGACACAAGGAGACCTGACTCCTAGCTTAGGAAACACGAAGAACAGGCCCCGCCCACTTGGACATTAAACCCCTTTATACCCTGTACCTGTGTGTTCAATTTCCTGTCAGTGGACGCTGGCCCTTTAAGAGAGGGTCAATGACCGCGCGCGCGCCCTAATGCGCATGCGCGAGGCCCGGGTGCCAGAAGCCAGGGCAGGGAGCGGTGTATAGGAAGCAGGGGAGCCGGCCTGGAGCAGGGCTGCCGACGGGCGCCGGGAGCGGGGACCGGGCCGCCTGGGGACCGCAGGTGGTGGAGGCTGGAGACCGTGGAGCGGGGGATGTCTGCCAGAGGAGCCGGGGAGCGAAGCAGGGGACCCGGAGAGCGTGACAATAGGTTTCCAAAAGGTTAGAATTCTGAAAAGATTCCCTCCATACTTTTCTGAAGATGGTGCTCTAGTGTATTCAAGCGATGTTCCTGTGCTGATGGAAAATGTAACATTAAGTACAATGTGAGCGAGTGGAGACACGTCATTGTTTCATCCAAAAAGTCTGAAAGCTGTGCTACTGCTCAATGGCAGTAAGTATTCTTCAGTGTGTGTAGGGCATGTGTCGCGGGCAGAGGGGCCACGCACGCTACGCTCGGGTTCGGGGACTTCTGCTGCTGCTGCTGCTCGGTGGCTCGAGCGGAGGGCCAGATCCGGGGACTCGAGCAGCGCTCCTCGCCCACGAGTGAAAAGGGGGTGGTTTGTTTGGGGAGATAGTTAGTGACGTCACCCACAGGTCGTGGTGATAATGGGCACCACCACTGCTGGTGACGGGGATCCCGGGAGCGATGGCAGGGAGCAGCTAGGATGTTGGTTCCCCCTCCGTGGGTAGGGGTTGGTGATCCCGGGGCCCGGTGGCGGTACGGGGAGGCTGGATGGCTGGGGTGTACATACCGAGGGAGCCCGTTTGCCCGCAGGCGCTGGCCCTTGGATCTCTAGCCTATGGCGGTGGCTTTTTATCCTCACGGTGTGGACGGTTGCCTTCTGTCGGGTCTTGGGTGTTAGGGAACCCCTGGGATTCCGGTCACTCTCGGATTTGACCATTGTCGGCGGCTCCTAGCCTGGTCAGGGTCCAATGGCCCTGCCTTTGTGCTTGGTACAGATCCGCTCACCGGTTCAGTTCCCCTCGGGTCACCGCCCGTCCCCGGTCCTACGGTTCAGCTGACTTGTACCACCTCCTGCAGACGGCCACCACCGTCTGCCGACCTTGCTGACAGTGCCTGGGCTCCTACCCAGACACTAACAGTTTCTGTCCTCTCACTTTCCACTACAAAACTAAACTAACTGCTTTTTCCCGCCTCCAGGCCTGTGAACTCCTCGGTGGGTGGGGCCAACCGCCTGGCTCCGCCCCACCTGGTGTGGACATCAGACCCTGGAGGAGGCAACAAGGATTTTGTGTGACTGATGTAGACTATCCAGGGGAGGGGGTGTGTGTGATTTTGTGTTTGTGACTACCTGGCTAGTCCAGGGCGTCACACATGCTATGCACTTGGAAGAAAGCTGTGAGAATTTAGACTTTATTCTCAAGAAACTTAACTACAAGGAGCATGGATGGTCAATATGTGGTGGTCTAAAAATGTTCTCATTGCTTCTTGGGCAGCAAGGAGGATATATTAAATACCCATGCTGTTCTGCCTCATGGCAGCCTGCTAATAGTCATTCATTGAAATTTCTGTTACAACCCCTAGAGGTCATTGTTATTCTTTTGAATTGCTGAGTTTCCCTTTAAGCTAAATGTATTCTGGGTAAGGAATGCCTCCCTGAGCTGAGAAGAAGCCTGCAGCCATTTTCTCTTTGGATTTGTCAGGAAAGGACATGCCGACTTACCTCTCTGTACATTCACCCCTGCCTAGTGTAATCCGGTGAGCAAAGCAAATTACATGTGTTAGTGATAGAATCCTAGATGGAAGAGTGTAGTAAATGCATTGTACATTGTACTTCTACACCTTTAGTGTCATCCCTGTCTTGTTTGTCTAGATAAGATTTCTATGTATTGCAGATGCAGTGACCTTTCACCTACATTCTCGTAAGAACTGCATCTCATGTACTGTTATGCTATGTTAACTCTGTATTAACACTGTACTGACTGTAATCATTTTCTTGTTATAGTTTTTACCCGTATAAAACAGTATCTTGGATATACCGTATTCTGTCTTCAACTGCATCTTGGATATTCCTATATTCACTGTATATTCCATGTATACTGCAATCAAGTTCACGTTACCAGCTAATAAATCAAGGCTATTGAACTCCACAGTCTGTTTATTTGAAATGTGAACTAGGGTTTAGCTGTATGCTAGAGATTCACAGCATTACGTAAAAGAAGGCAGAACACATGCTTTTTGTGTGAATTGGAAAGCCAGGTTAGGACTCTTCACTGGAGCAAAAAAAATTGGCCAACAAGAACATCTTTGTAACCGGGACTCAAGAACATTGTTGCATAAAGCTTAGTTGATCCCACCTAAAGTTCTCTTGCCACCACTCCACTGTAAGCTTGGACTGATGAAGCTGTTTGTGAAAGCGCTACTGAAAGAAGGAGAGATGTTTAAGTACCTGTGTACCAAGTTTCAGGGACTGTCAGAATCAAGTCTGAAGGAAGGTGTGATGCCCTGGCAAAACCAGGTAGTTACAGATAGGCCCCCGCACAACACCTTTCCTCACTTAGGAAACACACAGCCGACCTGAAACCCTAGTCACCTAGGACCCTGAAGCCAGGACCGAAACCAGCGGCCTAGCTAATTAAATGATTGAGGGCAGGATTATAGGTCCTATCCCACCTAAAGTCCCTCAAAGAAGACAACAGCCCACTGATAGGGATAAGGCCACCGCCAGGGCCCTTAGATCCCACGGGCCAGCGCCTGCGGGCACGGCTCCTTAGGCCATATCCAGCCGGGAGCGGACTCCTGAGTTCCAGACCAGGCAGTCCACCATACACAAAAACAAGTGCAGAGTAAAGGACAGCGACCACCAGCCTGGGTGGGGGACCTGAATGCAACCGGCCGGGGCGGCAGGCCACCAGCACCTTTGGTTTACCGAAAGACTCGTGTGATTCATTTACTGTGAGTAACCAAACATCCCCCTGCTTGCTCAGGCGCGCCGGCCCTTGCCATCACCATACCCTGCACAAAGACACTGGGCCCCGGGGCAATCATCCCTACACACGGAGGGGTTAACATCCAGCTGCCACTACATCTCTCCCGGGTATCCCATAACGGCAGCGGTGGTGTCCCACCTCACCACACACCGTTGGTGGCGTCACAAACTTAATACGGCCTAGCCCATACATCTACATTCCTCCTTTTATTCGACATGTCCGCGAGACCCCCGGGTCGAGCCACTCTCTTAGAAGGTCTGGATCCGACCAACGGCGGCTGCTGGCACAGGGGCAGCACAAAAGCATTTTTGTGGGTTCGGATATTCAGAAACCCATGAATGAAGGATGACGTGTTTTAAACAATAATGAAAACTGTTGAAAAAAGGGCTTGGGACTCTTTGAAAGAAGCAATAAATACGTTTCTAGGTAACAACAAAGAATCAAAATTTAAGTCCATCGTGGAGAACATGCTGAAACGTTTCAAAGCCTTTGGTTGTCTAATGAATTTGAAGTTACATTTTTTACATTCCTATTTGGACTACTTGTCTGAAAACCTTGGTGCTGGTGGGAAGAACAAGAAGGTTTTCATCGGAATATCAAGGAGATGGAACGACGATACCAAAGTAAATGAAACGTGAACATGATTGCCGGATGCTTCACAGAGAAGATCCACAGGCCTTCTATAAGAGAAAAGGGGGATTTAGAGAAAAGGAAAAAGTGCAAGAATAAATTTCTAATAAAGTTGCAGAATGACTGTACAATAAATAAATGTATTTTATATATAAAATTGTGAATATTTTTGGTTACAATAAGTATTTTTCTTGTTCATGTCACTTGTATGTAACTTCACACATGGATTGTACAAAATCAATATTTGATGGTTAAAAAAAAAATATTTTTTTTTTTTTTAAATCAGGACATTAGAAAACATAATAATCAGTCACTGGATTTGAAGTTTCATAAACCAAAATTTTACATAGCTGTGTAATTTGTCGGGCACCCACCGACAATAGAATAGCGCCAGATTTAGGAAGCTGGCTGAGGTCTGCAAAGTCTGTAGCCAGGTGACAAAATTGTCCAACCTGGGTTTCTTCCTTAAGTAGTCTCTGGTATGATGATATGGTATAATCCTGGCAGCCGGAGTCGAAATCCCTAGATTGCGGTTATGATCTCCAATCGGAATTGGAGCCCCTAGATTGAAGCCATGTAGCCAAGTGATCCTCTAGTTGAAGCCAAAGTCCCTAGACCGAGTCCACAAGGCATCAAGCTGCATGGATAATGTTCATTTAAATGATGTGGATAGAAAGACTGAAGATATCTACATGTAGTCTGAAATCCATCATGAATCAATACTATTTTACACAGTCATAAGCAGCCCATGGGCATTCACCTGCATTCAAACCAATAACAGCTCATAGACCAGACAATCCATCTACCACTGGACCAAAGACAGGAAGTTAAATCCACTGCCTGCGGTAACCAACTTAATCCTATAGGCTACTCACACAACAAACCCAACAGAAAGGAAAAAAACATGGCTTCGATTATCCATCCAATGAAAACGCATAACCATTGTGAGCCATTGGACAATGCAATTGGACACTTGGTGACATGGTGCACGGCCCAATGAATCAAGTCTTTACTTCATATTCACGGTTTAAGCCCTTGGGTTCTAATGTGCCCAGAGTACATATCCAGAAAGATTCTCTTTCTTTGAGCTAAACACAAGTCAACAATACATTGTAAGCAGATTCTATTACCAGTCCCACACCATTTTGTGACGCATAATCACACAGTGATCCAATTAAGATTCCAAGTCATCGAACATGTCCAAGCCATACGCAGAGGAGGCAATAGAATTAGGAAGCTCAAAGAAAGGGAATCTTTCTGGATATATACTCTGGGCACATTGGAACCCAAAGGCTTAAACCATGAATATGAAGTACAGACTTGATTCATTGGGCCATGCATGGACATAATGGACATAATTCTAATAGGCAGGACAGGTAATAAGGAGCACAAGTTATATGCTAAAATGTGTTGTGTGACAAGACAGACACAGGAAAGGACATGATAACAGGTGTAGGGACCAACAAGGTGAGACAAGGGGTATCAGGATAGGGTCAAGTAGGTATGAATGTAGTAATGGGGCAGGCATAGAGAATTGTATGTGAATGTGAATTACAATAAATCACTAAGGAAAGGAATATGTGAGTGTGTGCCTAATGTAAACTAATATTGTACTGGCAAAATTATAGATGGAAAGGGAGAAGGGGAGGGGGGAGAGAGGAGGCTGTAATTGACTACAAGGGTATGAGTTATGAGTGATCATAGGGATAGTGTTACATAAGTGGAAATACCTATGGAGGACCGGATGTGTAAGCGCATACCTTATACAAACCTATAGAGTGCTGATGGGTGAGAGTGTGATGTTAGATATAAGACATCCTATAGTGAATAGTGAGCCGTAATCAAGTGCAACAGGGATATTTCACGTGACTATGGGAACCTGGAAGGTAAAGAAAGGGGAGAAAAAACTGTTAGACAAGGTAATCAGACATAATGTAACCAGTTGATCAGACATGATCACCTGGTTTGAGACCCCCTGCCTTACACTATATAGATATCATGTTCATTCCCCATCTATCTTGCTCAAGAGCAGCTCATACTGAATTGTTACATTGACTAGTAACACTGCACACAGAAATGCACCTTAATATTCCACTGTTAACCCTTTCCTCCCAGCAGTAACACACAACTCCTCACCTTGATATCATGGTGATTTATGGTCAGAATGACTTCAATGCGATCAGTGATTTCTATTCTAGCTCTGCTCACATAGATTTTATATCCACACTCAACTATAGGCCGTTCTTCATATTTTGGGGGCTTTTAGTCAGATATACTAGTTTGTGCCTGTATAGTATTGGTGTAGATGGGAGTGTAGGGCATGGGTTACATGGCACTGTGGTGGAATACTGATGGGAGGTATTGGTGCTGTGTTTGATGCTTCTACTGGGTATTTTCCTACAAATACTGGAACAGCTCACTGCTTAGAATGATCCTTCCCAGCTCTATAATATATTATATATACCCCACAATGCAGGCTCACACACACATTTGTCTCAAGTGTGTTGTAGGGACACAGATACAGTCTTGGTCATGTGACTAAAGGCTACTTTACACACTGCGATATCGGTCCCGATATCGCTAGTGTGGGTACCCGCCCCCATCTGTTGCGCGACACGGGCAAATCGCTGCCCATGCCGCACAACACCGACCAGACCCGTCACACATACTTACCTGCCCGGCGACGTCGCTGTGTCCGGCGAACCGCCTCCTTTCTAAGGGGGCGGTCCGTGCGGCGTCACAGCGACGTCACTGAGCGACGGCCCAATAGCAGCGGAGGGGCGGAGATGAGTGGCCGGAACATCCCGCCCACCTCCTTCCTTCCTCATAGCGGCTGGGAGGCAGGTAAGGAGAGGTTCCTCGTTTCTGCGGTGTCACACGGAGCGATGTGTGCTACCGCAGGAGCGACGAACTACATCGTTACTGCTGCAGTAACGATAATCGAGAATGGAGACCCATGTCACCGATGAGCGATTTTGCACGTTTTTGCAACGATGCAAAATCGCTCATCGGTATCACACGCAGCAACATCGCTAATGCGGCCGGATGTGCGTCACAAATTCCGTGACCCCAACGACTCCGCATTAGCGATGTCGCAGCGTGTAAAGCCCCCTTTAGTGGGAGTGATGTACAGGGTCTTAGCAGTAAAGAGTATTCCATATTTCTGCCAGATACCCACAGAGATATTGAAATCTGAAAAAAGAGACTTCTGCTCATTGAAGGTAAGAACTACTCACATAGCGTTCAACTCCACAGCAAACGAGTGCTCTAGCACTGGCATCTCAGCAGGGATATTCCCCTACTACACATGTGTGTCTAGGTCACTGTGACAGTTTACAGGACATAACTCAGGGCACCTAGACAGAAGGCAGAGGGACTACTTTCTATTTCTGGTGTAGAGCTTAGTACAATATATATATATTTATACTATTACATGGGACACATGTACCTTGTATTACCATTATTCGCTGTATATGAACCCCTTTTCTCCGGGCATTATTTGTCTATAGCATTTTTCACGAACCTGAGGCAACTGAGAACCCTTCAGTGAAGGAATTCCACTAACCCTCACAATACCTACCAGGGGCCTCCCTGCAGTAACTCAGGTAGTTGTACCCATTCTCTTTCCGCATTCTATGTGTTCTTCTTCTTTCTTCTTTTTTTTCTTTTTTCTTCTTTTTATTTCTATCATGTAGTTCAGGGGTTTATAGATATATGTCCTGCATCTCATATTTCCTTTAGTGGTGCTTCTTACCCATTCTCATATCATTTACCCTAGTATTTCATGATCCTGAGGCGACTGAGAACCCTTTAATAAAGGAATCCTTTTTCACCTGAATTGTCAAGTGATACTTACCAGTGACTATCACGTAATGTTACAGGTAGTTCCATTTTCTTCCTCTTCTTTCTCTCCTTTCTTCTTTGTCACACGGTCCATTGTGTTATAGCCCACGTGTCATGATAACACTTGTACCATCTTTTCATTTAGATTCCACCTACAATTATTTACCGATTCCAGTTCTGGAATAGGCTTTCATCATCTACTCACTAGAATTCTCAAGTTCATAAGGTACTGAGACATATACATGTTCACACCATTATAAAGAACAAAGTATAAACATTGAGGTTTTTCTCACACCCATGTTCCTGTGTTCTTTGATATGATATGTGTTCATTTCCTTCACTATATAGGATTGCAAGTTTTCCATTTGTACCTTAATGGCAATGACGCTATACAATTGAACACATATCATCCTGTTATCCATATAGGTGTGTATTTACCTGCTTGACTATTTTTGGTTGTTTGATCCAGAATGTTTCTCCAGATAGGTCATGTGGAAATTTTCTTTCCTCAGTACAAATGTTTTCACTATGGCTTTGGAAAATTTTTTTGTATGTGCATCATGGTCATTTGACCCATTGTACTCTCAAGTAGCAATATATTGTACTGTTATGTTGTACTATGTACTAATTACGTGTTTATATGGTTTTGTAACCCTTTATGTTCTTAGATAACTTTATCCTTGATAAAGACCTAAAAACAAGCTCGAAACGTTGGATGAATTATCCTTTTGCACAAATAAAGAATTTTCAGCATTCTAAGAGTTCTTTTCTTACGTTATTGATCACTATAGTGTGCCAGAGCTATTTCTATTGAATTGACTCTTATTTTTTCTGAGCACCTGCTATATACACAGTGAGCCAGACATATTCAATTTTCATTCAGAAGGCAGAGGGAAGCCTTAGCAGCTGAGCCTATATCTTGGCTTGTGAGCATTAGAACAGGCCGGCGATTACAGGGTAACATGAAAAATGTCCAGCTTGCATTATGACTAGAACATGACAATATCCTTTTAAGTACTAACCTATGATGCGTTCCTAAGCAGTTGATGTTATATGTTCTACATTTCATTTTCTGCATACTTTACAAGTAGTAGAATTTGCTTTGATATAGGCAACTGGATTTTCATTTTTTTTCTGTTTATCAGTAGGACTTCAAAATAACAAAGGTGATCGCCTCCCGTTGCCTGGGAACCGTCCAGGCACAAGAGGGCTATGTGTCACCAGAAGGCGCACACACTCCCTCAAGGCCGGCAGACGTGCAATCCCAGGCACCTTCCAGTACCGACCAAGGTAGCGTCCTCCGAAACTACACTTGATCTTAGCCAAAAGGCCGAGAAGCTATAACCCGAATTGGTTACGGCCTTGAGTGGCACCCTGGCCTATACCGGACACATCTTAGGGAGAGGGAGACAAACCCACGCCTACAGAAGACATTTTGTCACCCAAGCCAAACCCTTGAAAAGGCTGTTTTGCAGAGCAAAAACAAGGAGAATGGTGCTTTTTGCAGCCGCCGCCCACTGCAATGAATCTGAATAACTCCTCCTTTTGGGCACAAGCACCTCCCCTCCCCCTTGCAGTCTTTCCAATTCATGATACAAAAAGACGGACGGACAGGACAGGACAGGACCATCTGCCTGACTTTCCGTCACTGCCACCCTTTGCCATCCTTGCCCGTAGAAAGCCCTTTCATCATCCCCAAACCCTAATCTTTTCCCTTCCCTTCCCAGCTGCGTCTCACTCCCTTTCATTAGGAAGTGAGCGCAGCCTTTTCTCCGTTCTGCACATGCGCGACGTTAAACACAAATGCGCAGGCGTGCGTTCCATTAGCCTCACTGCATTCCACTCCCATACAGGAAGTGGGCACAGCTATTACTACGGTCGCACATAAAAGAACCCACGGCCACCACTGCACATAGCTGACTCCACCACAGGACACCCACTTCTACACCAACGCAGGTAAGACAGGATCGGCACCTCTATGCTCCCGTTACAATCAGGCTCAGTCACCATGTGATAACGCTCTCAACTCTTTAGTTGCAGGCTCCCCTTGCTTCACCTCCACTGGCTGTGCTGCCATTTCCTCTCCCACCTGGAAGGTATACTTTATTCCACTATTTTCCTGTTTCTCTCTTCCCCCTTTTCCCATAACCTACTTTTATCTGCATTTGTGGGGTATCTATATGCTATTTACATCATAGTTTTATTCATTAATATGGAAGGGAAGAGTGCCCATGAGAGTGTTGAACTGCGGAGAGCAAAAGATTAAGCTGCTCCGATTTGCCACCATTGATAAGCTGTTCTCAGTAGATACACATGCTATCCAAACAGCAGCATCCACCATTGCTTCAGCCCACCCATTCAGTGACAGCTCACCAAGTCAGCCAGAGGAGTGGTGTAAGGAATTACACGTAGGCACTGACTCCACACCTTCACATCACAAGAAGGGGGTCTACAGGCTAGTGCAAGAATACGAGCAAGTCTTCAGCAAACATCCGCTAGACTTTTGAAAAATAAAAGGGGTCAAACACTACATCCCCACAAGTGCACACCCACCCATCAAAGAGAGATATAAGCCAAATCTACCTGCACATTACCAGTGTACCAAGGACATGTTGAGCAACATGAAGGAGGCTGGGGTTATCCGTGACAGTTGTAGCCTCTGGGCAGCTCCGTTGGTCCTGTTAAAGAAGAAGGACAGCACCACTCCCCTGTATTGAGGAATAGCTAGCTGCATTGACAACTGCAAATTATTTTTCTACCCTTGATCTCACTAGTCACTATTGGCAAGTGTCCGTTGCTGAGGCAGACCGGGAGAAGACCGCCTTTGCCACCCCGATGGGTCTCTGCGAGTTCAAAAGCATGCCCTTCGAGCTGTGCAATTTGCCAGGAACCTTCCAGAGGCTGATGGAATGCTGCTTGGGACACCGAAACTTTGAAACGGTACTGCTATACCTTTATGATGTTATTGTTTATTCTAACGCAAACAAGATTTTAGGGTGTATAAAAAGGGAGATTAGATCCGATGATCCCAACGTATTGTTACCCCTCTATAAATCACTTGTAAGGCCACATCTGGAATATGGGGTAAAGTCCTGAGCAGGTTGATAACCATTGGTTTGAGCATGGTAGGGTGTAGTACGCATCTTCCTGCATCGGTAAAAGCTGCAGAAGTCCTTGAAGATTTCCGCTTCAAAGGCAGTGCCTTGATCTGTGAGGACTCTCTCTGAGTAGCCATGAGGTCTGCATAAGTGTGCTTGGAAGACCTTCGCTGCAGTATGGGCCATTAGATCTTTGACTTGTACCACAACCATAAATCTCGAGTAGTTGTCTACCATCGTAAGTGCATACGTGAGCTCACCTCGATATTCTGCAACAAAACTCCCTTTTTCGATTTCAGTTTCAGCAAACACTCCTCTTCCTGTAGAAAATATTTATCATTACCTAAGACAGTCATTCTAATGCATGACAATATTAAGGCAATTTAGTTAAAACTTGTTTTAACTCACCTTTAAGGGGATTGATGTATTTCATGGTCAATCCAGGTTTGTCAGTGATGGCACTGACATAATGTATGGCGTCTTTTTCGGGCGTTATCCTTTGCCTTTTCATTGTGAAAATCCAGTTGCCTATATCAAAGCAAATTCTACTACTTGGAAAGTATGCAGAAAATGAAATGTAGAACATATAACATCAACTGCTTAGGAACGCATCATAGGTTAGTACTTAAAAGGATATTGTCATGTTCTAGTCATAATGCAAGCTGGACATTTTTCATGTTACCCTGTAATCGCCGGCCTGTTCTAATGCTCACAAGCCAAGATATAGGCTCAGCTGCTAAGGCTTCCCTCTGCCTTCTGAATGAAAATTGAATATGTCTGGCTCACTGTGTATATAGCAGGTGCTCAGAAAAAATAAGAGTCAATTCAATAGAAATAGCTCTGGCACACTATAGTGATCAATAACGTAAGAAAAGAACTCTTAGAATGCTGAAAATTCTTTATTTGTGCAAAAGGATAATTCATCCAACGTTTCGAGCTTGTTTTTAGGTCTTTATCAAGGATAAAGTTATCTAAGATCATAAAGGGTTACAAAACCATATAAACACGTAATTAGTACATAGTACAACATAACAGTACAATATATTGCTACTTGAGAGTACAATGGGTCAAATGACCATGATGCACATACAAAAAAATTTTCCAAAGCCATAGTGAAAACATTTGTACTGAGGAAAGAAAATTTCCACATGACCTATCTGGAGAAACATTCTGGATCAAACAACCAAAAATAGTCAAGCAGGTAAATACACACCTATATGGATAACAGGATGATATGTGTTCAATTGTATAGCGTCATTGCCATTAAGGTACAAATGGAAAACTTGCAATCCTATATAGTGAAGGAAATGAACACATATCATATCAAAGAACACAGGAACATGGGTGTGAGAAAAACCTCAATGTTTATACTTTGTTCTTTATAATGGTGTGAACATGTATATGTCTCAGTACCTTATGAACTTGAGAATTCTAGTGAGTAGATGATGAAAGCCTATTCCAGAACTGGAATCGGTAAATAATTGTAGGTGGAATCTAAATGAAAAGATGGTACAAGTGTTATCATGACACGTGGGCTATAACACAATGGACCGTGTGACAAAGAAGAAAGGAGAGAAAGAAGAGGAAGAAAATGGAACTACCTGTAACATTACGTGATAGTCACTGGTAAGTATCACTTGACAATTCAGGTGAAAAAGGATTCCTTTATTAAAGGGTTCTCAGTCGCCTCAGGATCATGAAATACTAGGGTAAATGATATGAGAATGGGTAAGAAGCACCACTAAAGGAAATATGAGATGCAGGACATATATCTATAAACCCCTGAACTACATGATAGAAATAAAAAGAAGAAAAAAGAAAAAAAAGAAGAAAGAAGAAGAACACATAGAATGCGGAAAGAGAATGGGTACAACTACCTGAGTTACTGCAGGGAGGCCCCTGGTAGGTATTGTGAGGGTTAGTGGAATTCCTTCACTGAAGGGTTCTCAGTTGCCTCAGGTTCGTGAAAAATGCTATAGACAAATAATGCCTGGAGAAAAGGGGTTCATATACAGCGAATAATGGTAATACAAGGTACATGTGTCCCATGTAATAGTATAAATATATATATATTGTACTAAGCTCTACACCAGAAATAGAAAGTAGTCCCTCTGCCTTCTGTCTAGGTGCCCTGAGTTATGTCCTGTAAACTGTCACAGTGACCTAGACACACATGTGTAGTAGGGGAATATCCCTGCTGAGATGCCAGTGCTAGAGCACTCGTTTGCTGTGGAGTTGAACGCTATGTGAGCAGTTCTTACCTTCAATGAGCAGAAGTCTCTTTTTTCAGATTTCAATATCTCTGTGGGTATCTGGCAGAAATATGGAATACTCTTTACTGCTAAGACCCTGTACACCACTCCCACTAAAGGGGGCTTTACACGCTGCGACATCGCTAATGCGGAGTCGTTGGGGTCACGGAATTTGTGACGCACATCCGGCCGCATTAGCGATGTTGCTGCGTGTGATACCGATGAGCGATTTTGCATCGTTGCAAAAACGTGCAAAATCGCTCACCGGTGACATGGGTCTCCATTCTCGATTATCGTTACTGCAGCAGTAACGATGTAGTTCGTCGCTCCTGCGGTAGCACACATCGCTCCGTGTGACACCGCAGAAACGAGGAACCTCTCCTTACCTGCCTCCCAGCCGCTATGAGGAAGGAAGGAGGTGGGCGGGATGTTCCGGCCACTCATCTCCGCCCCTCCGCTGCTATTGGGCGGTCGCTCAGTGACGTCGCTGTGACGCCGCACGGACCGCCCCCTTAGAAAGGAGGCGGTTCGCCGGACACAGCGACGTCGCCGGGCAGGTAAGTATGTGTGACGGGTCTGGTCGGTGTTGTGCGGCATGGGCAGCGATTTGCCCGTGTCGCGCAACAGATGGGGGCGGGTACCCACACTAGCGATATCGGGACCGATATCGCAGTGTGTAAAGTAGCCTTTAGTCACATGACCAAGACTGTATCTGTGTCCCTACAACACACTTGAGACAAATGTGTGTGTGAGCCTGCATTGTGGGGTATATATAATATATTATAGAGCTGGGAAGGATCATTCTAAGCAGTGAGCTGTTCCAGTATTTGTAGGAAAATACCCAGTAGAAGCATCAAACACAGCACCAATACCTCCCATCAGTATTCCACCACAGTGCCATGTAACCCATGCCCTACACTCCCATCTACACCAATACTATACAGGCACAAACTAGTATATCTGACTAAAAGCCCCCAAAATATGAAGAACGGCCTATAGTTGAGTGTGGATATAAAATCTATGTGAGCAGAGCTAGAATAGAAATCACTGATCGCATTGAAGTCATTCTGACCATAAATCACCATGATATCAAGGTGAGGAGTTGTGTGTTACTGCTGGGAGGAAAGGGTTAACAGTGGAATATTAAGGTGCATTTCTGTGTGCAGTGTTACTAGTCAATGTAACAATTCAGTATGAGCTGCTCTTGGTGCCGGGGGAGGGAGATGCTCTCCTGAGCAAGATAGATGGGGAATGAACATGATATCTATATAGTGTAAGGCAGGGGGTCTCAAACCAGGTGATCATGTCTGATCAACTGGTTACATTATGTCTGATTACCTTGTCTAACAGTTTTTTCTCCCCTTTCTTTACCTTCCAGGTTCCCATAGTCACGTGAAATATCCCTGTTGCACTTGATTACGGCTCACTATTCACTATAGGATGTCTTATATCTAACATCACACTCTCACCCATCAGCACTCTATAGGTTTGTATAAGGTATGCGCTTACACATCCGGTCCTCCATAGGTATTTCCACTTATGTAACACTATCCCTATGATCACTCATAACTCATACCCTTGTAGTCAATTACAGCCTCCTCTCTCCCCCCCTCCCCTTCTCCCTTTCCATCTATAATTTTGCCAGTACAATATTAGTTTACATTAGGCACACACTCACATATTCCTTTCCTTAGTGATTTATTGTAATTCACATTCACATACAATTCTCTATGCCTGCCCCATTACTACATTCATACCTACTTGACCCTATCCTGATACCCCTTGTCTCACCTTGTTGGTCCCTACACCTGTTATCATGTCCTTTCCTGTGTCTGTCTTGTCACACAACACATTTTAGCATATAACTTGTGCTCCTTATTACCTGTCCTGCCTATTAGAATTATGTCCATTATGTCCATGCATGGCCCAATGAATCAAGTCTGTACTTCATATTCATGGTTTAAGCCTTTGGGTTCCAATGTGCCCAGAGTATATATCCAGAAAGATTCCCTTTCTTTGAGCTTCCTAATTCTATTGCCTCCTCTGCGTATGGCTTGGACATGTTCGATGACTTGGAATGTTAATTGGATCACTGTGTGATTATGCGTCACAAAATGGTGTGGGACTGGTAATAGAATCTGCTTACAATGTATTGTTGACTTGTGTTTAGCTCAAAGAAAGAGAATCTTTCTGGATATGTACTCTGGGCACATTAGAACCCAAGGGCTTAAACCGTGAATATGAAGTAAAGACTTGATTCATTGGGCCGTGCACCATGTCACCAAGTGTCCAATTGCATTGTCCAATGGCTCACAATGGTTATGCGTTTTCATTGGATGGATAATCGAAGCCATGTTTTTTTCCTTTCTGTTGGGTTTGTTGTGTGAGTAGCCTATAGGATTAAGTTGGTTACCGCAGGCAGTGGATTTAACTTCCTGTCTTTGGTCCAGTGGTAGATGGATTGTCTGGTCTATGAGCTGTTATTGGTTTGAATGCAGGTGAATGCCCATGGGCTGCTTATGACTGTGTAAAATAGTATTGATTCATGATGGACTACATGTAGATATCTTCAGTCTTTCTATCCACATCATTTAAATGAACATTATCCATGCAGCTTGAAATCCATCCAATAAGAGAAGCAACCTTGTACAACCAATCTGATAAGGGCACAGTATATCCTAAGGGAAGGTTATGGCGGATGCAGGAAGATGCGCACTACACCCTACCATGCTCAAACCAATGGTTATCAACCTGTTCAGGACTTTACCCCATATTCCAGATGTGGCCTTACAAGTGATTTATAGAGGGTTAACAATACGTTGGGATCACCGGATCTAATCTCCCTTTTTATACACCCTAAAATCTTGTTTGCTTTAGAATAAACAATAACATCATAAAGGTATAAGATGACGCCATTATTAGCGTCACCATACCGCTACTCTGCCTTCTAAAACGGTCTCTGCTCAAAACCAAACATGATGCATTGCAGGCGGAGCGCGATGAGTTGCAGCAAGAAACAGTAGTGGGTGTGGGTGATAACACACAGCCCAGCCTCGTCTCATCACAACGTGCAGTGGAGGACTATGACGAGGAGGAGGATGAAGACATGGAGCAAATCTCCGGCCAAATTGAGGATATGACATGCACACCAGTCATATCCTCGGTTCAGCGTGGCTGGCCAGAGGACAGGGTAGATGAGGAGGAGGAGGAGGAGGAGGAGGAGGACAGCATGTTCAGTCAACGTGTTGGTCAGGCTACTGAAGTCCTGGCTGTTAAGAGTCTGGCGCACATGGCTGACTTTATGGTAAGCTGCCTGTCTCGTGACCCTCGCGTTAAGAACATCTTGGCCGACAATCATTACTGGTTGGTAACACTGTTAGACCCACGCTACAAGGAGAACTTTATGTCTCTTATTCCCGAGGCGGAGAGGTCAACCAAAATGCAGCAGTTCCGGAAGGCCATAGTCACGGAAGTAGGCAAAGCATTCCCCTCACAAAACGCTAGCGGCATAGGTCAGGAATCAGTGGACAACCAAGGCGTACAGCCGAGAGAGGCACAAGTCCAATCCGCCAGAGGTAGGGGAACAGTCTTTAAGATGTGGGACAGTTTTCTCAGCCCCTCACGTACCACAGCCCCTGAGGTGCGGGGTAGTGCCACAAGAAATCCTAAGTTTGCCCAGATGCTCAAGGAGTACCTTGCAGATCGAACAACTGTACTCCGACATTCCTCTGTGCCTTACAATTATTGGGTATCCAAGGTGGACACGTGGCATGAATTGGCTCTCTACGCCTTGGAAGTCCTGGCCTGCCCTGCCGCTAGCGTTTTGTCAGAGCATGTTTTTAGTGCCGCAGGTGGAATCATTACAGATAAACGCACCCGCCTGTCAACTGAAAATGCTGACAGGCTGACTCTGATCAAGATGAACAAGGGTTGGATTGGGCCAGACTTCACCACACCACCAGCAAATGAGAGCGGAATTTAAAGTTTGTAACGGGAATTTGCCATGTACCTCCAGTCACCCATGGGTACACACTTCTGGACTTTGGATAATCGCTGGACTGCTCCTCCTTCTCCTCATGCGCCACCATGATGACCGTTACAAGAGTTAGGCCTTTGTTTCAGGTATACCCCCAGTGGTAATTTTTTTCGCCCATTCTTTGCAGAATGGACATTACAACGACAGGAGACCCGCTCCTTTGCAATGGGAACAATGTTTTGAGGCCCTCATGCACGTCTCTATGCAGGGACAACGTGGAGCCTCCCAATTTTTGGCTGCCCTGCCAAAGGGCTATACTATAATACACCCACTTCCTGACAATGGACACTTAATGTTTTGAGGCCCTCATGCACGTCCCTATCCAGGGACAACGTGGAGCCTCCCAATTTTTGGCTGCCCTGCCAAAGGGCTATACTACAAAAGACCCACTTCCTGACAATGGACACTTAATGTTTTGAGGCCCTCATGCACGTCTCTATCCAGGGACAACGTGGAGCCTCACAATTTTTGGCTGCCCTGCCTAAGGGCTATACTATAATACACCCACTTCCTGACAATGGACACTTAATGTTTTGAGGCCCTCATGCACGTCTCTATCCAGGGACAACGTGGAGCCTCCCAATTTTTGGCTGCCCTGCCAAAGGGCTATACTACAAAAGACCCACTTCCTGACAATGGACACTTAATGTTTTGAGGCCCTCATGCACGTCTCTATCCAGGGACAACGTGGAGCCTCCCAATTTTTGGCTGCCCTGCCTAAGGGCTATACTATAATACACCCACTTCCTGACAATGGACACTTAATGTTTTGAGGCCCTCATGCACGTCTCTATCCAGGGACAACGTGGAGCCTCCCAATTTTTGGCTGCCCTGCCAAAGGGCTATACTATAATACACCCACTTCCTGACAATGGACACTTAATGTTTTGAGGCCCTCATGCACGTCTCTATCCAGGGACAACGTGGAGCCTCCCAATTTTTGGCTGCCCTGCCAAAGGGCTATACTACAAAAGACCCACTTCCTTCCAATGGGCACTTCAGGTTTACAGGCCCTCATGCACGTCTCTATCCAGGGACAACGTGGAGCCTCCCAATTTTTGGCTGCCCTGCCTAAGGGCTATACTATAATACACCCACTTCCTGACAATGGACACTTAATGTTTTGAGGCCCTCATGCATGTCTCTATCCAGGGACAACGTGGAGCCTCCCAATTTTTGGCTGCCCTGCCAAAGGGCTATACTACAAAAGACCCACTTCCTTCCAATGGGCACTTCAGGTTTACAGGCCCTCATGCACGTCTCTATCCAGGGACAACGTGGAGCCTCCCAATTTTTGGCTGCCCTGCCAAAGGGCTATACTACAAAAGACCCACTTCCTTCCAATGGGCACTTCAGGTTTACAGGCCCTCATGCACGTCTCTATCCAGGGACAACGTAGAGCCTCCCAATTTTTGGCTGCCCTGCCTAAGGGCTATACTACAATAGACCCACTTCCTTACAATGGGCACTTCAGGTTTACAGGCCATCATGCACGTCTGTATGCAGGGGCATTGGTGAACCTCACAATTTTGGACTGCCCTGGCAAAGGAAAATACTACAAAGACTCAGTTCCTCAAAATGGGCACATTAGACTCAGAGGCCTTTATGTACGTCTCTTCTCAGGGACATCGGAGTGCCACACAATGTTTTACGTAAAATCTTTCATGTATTGATCTCAAAAAGTAACATACATTAGCTCTATCTCACTATTGGGTATGTGCCCTTAACATTTCCGCTATGAAAAATCATTTTGGTGTCATTTTGGAAGGTTTTCTGGTGAGTCCGTAAAAATGGCGTAAAACGTGGACAAAATTATTCACAGCTGTGACTTTTGAGTGATAAATGCTTCAAGGGGTCTTCCCCATGCTGTTGCCATGTCATTTGAGCACTCTTCGGAGACTTTTGTGCCATTTTTAGGGTTTCTACATGCTGCCGGTGGTCATTTCACAAAAATACTCGGGTCTCCCATAGGATAACATTGGGCTCGGTGCTCGGGCCGAGTACACGAGTATCTTGGGAGGCTCGGCCCGAGCTTCGAGCACCCGAGCTTTTTAGTACTCGCTCATCACTACTAATAAACCTAAAAAATAAAAATAAATTGAATAAAAATCATGAATGTTGTGTTATAACAGGAAATTCGGTGTAAGAATGAATATCCGGGATGAGAGTTCAGCGAATGAGTTATAGAAATTGTTACAAAAAGGAGTGTGTACGGTTTATGCGTAAATTTTCAGAATGCGTACATGAAAATTATATGTATGTGAGAATGTCCCCCATGCTTTGTAAAAAGTTATTTATGAAAATGTAAATAAAATATATAAAAATGCCTAATTATTTATAATTTATGAGAAAGATATATATGTATGGAAGAATGTTATAAGGTGTCCAAGAACCATAAAGAAAAAGGGTGCATATATAATGTTAGAGGTCTAGAGTTCCACCAGGCTATATCACCCCTAAAGAAATAGAAAGAAGACCTTACTACCTGTGTACCCCAAAAAAAGCTATATTTCTTAGCCAGGATTATGGTGGAGATATGCACAAGTGAAATAAGAATATAAAGTAATACAATAAGATTATAAAACCAATATGTGTGCATTCATGCACCACCCGGTACGCTACCCTTGCCAAATTGTTCACTCTAGATCCCCACACGATCCATGAAGCCGTTCCCCCGGTCACACCGCCTGCTGCCGGTTCCCACTCATCCCTGGGGGAGTTAGGCGAGTGGTATCGAGAGCTACATGTCGGCACTGATGATACCCCCATACACCACAAGGAAGGGGTATACCGGGTGGTACAGGAGTATGAGCGGGTTTTTAGCAAGCACCCTCTAGATTTTGGGCAGATTAAAGGGGTTCAACACCACATCCCTACCGGTACACACTCCCCTATTAAAGAGAGATACAGGCCTATTCCCCCTGCGCACTACCAATGCGCCAAAGACATGTTGAGGAACATGAAGGAGGCAGAGGTTATTAGGGACAGCTGTAGTCCCTGGGCCGCTCCGTTGGTGCTGGTTAAGAAGAAGGATGGCACCATGCGGATGTGTGTGGATTACCGGAAGATTAACCAGATAACGCATAAGGATGCTTACCCTCTGCCCCGCATCAAAGAGTCCCTGGCCTCGCTGAGAACCGCTAACTACTTCTCCACCCTTGACCTCACCAGCGGGTACTGGCAGGTGGCCGTGGCACCGGAAGACCGAGAGAAGACTGCCTATGGGACCGTTTTGCTGTACTTGGATGATGTGATTGTGTACTCACAGACGTATGAAGCCCACCTGGAGCACCTAGCCGAGGTGTTCGCGTCCCTTGCCAAGTATGGGATGAAGTTGAAGCCCTCAAAGTGTCATCTGCTGAAACCCAGAGTGCAGTACCTAGGACATGTGGTTGGTGCGGAAGGTGTCGCCCCCAACCCCGAGAAGATCACCGCCATCCAAGACTGGCCGAGACCGACCACAGTGAGGGAAGTGAGGCAGTTTCTGGGCCTGGTGGGATATTACCGTCGCTTCATTAAGGGGTACACAAAGATGGCTGCCCCCATGCAAGACCTCCTCGTAGGACAGACCAAGGGTGGTAGATCCCTAGTAGCCCCATTGGTGTGGGAAGAAAAGCATGAGGAATCCTTCCGCCAGCTGAGAACAGCCCTGACCGGAGAGGAAATCCTAGCGTACCCTGACTACAGCCGCCCATTCATCCTCTACACCGACGCCAGCAATGTGGGCTTGGGGGCTGTTCTATCCCAGGTCCAAGACAGAAGGGAAAAGGTAATAGCTTATGCTAGCCGAAAACTCCGACCGACTGAGAGGAACCCTGAGAACTACATCTCCTTCAAGCTTGAGCTCTTGGCACTGGTGTGGGCTATCACCGAGCGTTTCCGCCATTACCTGGCAGCAGCCAAGTTCACCGCGTACACAGACAATAACCTGCTGACCCATCTAGATACGGCCAAGCTGGGCGCGTTGGAGCAGCGGTGGGTGACCAGGTTAGCCAACTACGATTTCACCATCAAGTACCGGGCCGGCCGTACCAACGTCAATGCCAATGCACTCTCCCGGATGCCCCACCTGTCGGAAGAGGGGCCAGAGGATGATGACCTCGAAGAGATCGAGTTGCCTGCATTTCACCGGCCATTCACTGAGAAGGTGCACGTCTACCAACAACGGGTGAACCTGGATCCGCTGCCCCGACAGGACTGGCAGGAAGCTCAGGACCAGGCACCTGCTGTCCGCCTGGTCAAGACTCTAGTGGAACAGGGTTCTGCTGGGATAGACCCTGCTGCCCCTGCCGAAGCCCAACGTCTGTGGCAAGAACGGACCCGGCTATACCTACACCAGGGGAAGTTGTATCGCGAGCTGATTAATCCAAAGACTCACGAGAAGATCCGCCAGCTGGTGATTCCCCAGGCTAAAGTGCCCACCGTCCTGCAAGCATACCATGATGGTGCAGTGCACTTCGGGTGGAAGAAGCTAGAGATGTTGTTAAGAGAGCGGTTCTATTGGAGTGGAATGCGGGAATCTGTGGAGGCCTGGTGCCGAGAATGTGGCCCTTGCGCATTGAGAAGGAAGGACGAGGCCAGCCAGAAGGCACCCCTACACCCGATCATTACACACCAACCGCTGGAGCTGGTTGCCCTTGACCATGTAAAGCTCACCCCCAGCCGAAGTGGGTACACCTACGCTCTGACCATCGTAGACCACTACTCGAGGTTCCTGGTGGTTGTCCCAGTTAAGGACTTAACCGGCCGCACCGCTGCTAAGGCTTTCCAGGCTTATTTCTGTTGACCGCATTGGTACCCGGAGAGGGTGCTTACCGACCAGGGTCCGGCCTTTGAAGCAGAGGTATTCCAGGAATTCTGCCAGTTGTACGGCTGCAAGAAAATCCGGACCACGCCTTACCACGCCCAAACCAATGGCATTTGTGAAAAGATGAACCACTTGGTCCTGGGCCTCCTCAAGACGTTACCACTGGAAGAGCGGAACCTGTGGCTGGAGAAGCTACCTGACCTGGTCGATATGTACAACAACATCCCTTCCAGCTCTACGAAATGCACTCCAGCATACCTGATGAGAGCTCGTCCCGGCCGGCTACCAGTGGATCTGGAAATGGGCTTGGAAGCTTCAGAAGCACTCCTGTCGACAGCTGAATGGGACACTCGGCGGAGGACACAGTACCGACAGGTCCAGGAGTATGTTGAAAAGAACTTGTGCCGGAGTCGGGGACAACAGGAGCAGTGCTTCAACAAGAAGGCGCCTGCCGGTTCCTTCCAACCTGGGGATGTAGTGCTGAAGCGGAAAAGAAGGGCCCACAAGCTGGATGATCAATGGGAAAAAACCCCGTATGTAGTCCAGCCCACAGGATGGGAGAATGGGAAGGCCTACCAGATCAGCCGTGACCAGGGGGGGACTTTGGCCACGGTTTCCCGAGACCACCTGAAGAAGTGCCCACCAGCATTGAGAGTAGCGGATGAGGCTCCAGTTCCCAGTCCAGTGGAGAAGGAAAAAGAGGTAATCCACACCATGATGGGTGATTTTCCAGCAGACTGGCCTACACAGAACGGTGCGGTGATCCTTCCAGTGATACTGTTCCCACAACCCGTGGATGAAGAAATGATGGAAACGGTTAACCGCGAGCCAGTGCCCAGGGATGTACCTGTACCCAGCTCCCCTACGCCTCCGCCTGCCCCACATGATAGCAGGGAGGAGGAACTGACTGTTCCCTCTGCCCCACTGCCTGTCACCACTGACACCGGACCCCGAAGGTCCACTCGCTCCAACCTAGGTAGACCCCCACTTAGGTACAGGGAAACTACTCTTTTAAAGGGGGGGGCTTTATGTGTTGAGTGTACCAGTTTGAAAGTTTTAAATGATAAGTAAAGATGATCAACCTCTATAAATCACTTGTAAGGCTACATCTGGAATATGGGAACCAGTTTTGGGCTCCACATTTTAAAAAGGACATTCAGAAGTTAGAGTCAGTTCAAAGGTGGGCAACTAGACTACTACAAGGAATGGAAGGCCTCCCATATGATGACAAGTTGAAAAAGTTATTAAGTGATTATTGGCTGCAATGGGGCTTTCTGGCTGGTGCCAGCCTCTCTTCTTAGCACACAGGAACCACAATCCCTACACCATGCTTCAATGGATTCTCTCATCCCAGCCCAGTAAAACTACATATTTTACACAGTCATAAGCAGCCCATGGGCATTCACCTGCATTCAAACCAATAACAGCTCATAGACCAGACAATCCATCTACCACTGGACCAAAGACAGGAAGTTAAATCCACTGCCTGCGGTAACCAACTTAATCCTATAGGCTACTCACACAACAAACCCAACAGAAAGGAAAAAAACATGGCTTCGATTATCCATCCAATGAAAACGCATAACCATTGTGAGCCATTGGACAATGCAATTGGACACATGGTGACATGGTGCACGGCCCAATGAATCAAGTCTTTACTTCATATTCACGGTTTAAGCCCTTGGGTTCTAATGTGCCCAGAGTACATATCCAGAAAGATTCTCTTTCTTTGAGCTAAACACAAGTCAACAATACATTGTAAGCAGATTCTATTACCAGTCCCACACCATTTTGTGACGCATAATCACACAGTGATCCAATTAAGATTCCAAGTCATCGAACATGTCCAAGCCATACGTAGAGGAGGCAATAGAATTAGGAAGCTCAAAGAAAGGGAATCTTTCTGGATATATACTCTGGGCACATTGGAACCCAAAGGCTTAAACCATGAATATGAAGTACAGACTTGATTCATTGGGCCATGCATGGACATAATGGACATAATTCTAATAGGCAGGACAGGTAATAAGGAGCACAAGGGATATGCTAAAATGTGTTGTGTGACAAGACAGACACAGGAAAGGAGATGATAACAGGTGTAGGGACCAACAAGGTGAGACAAGGGGTATCAGGATAGGGTCAAGTAGGTATGAATGTAGTAATGGGGCAGGCATAGAGAATTGTATGCGAATGTGAATTACAATAAGTCACTAAGGAAAGGAATATGTGAGTGTGTGCCTAATGTAAACTAATATTGTACTGGCAAAATTATAGATGGAAAGGGAGAAGGGGAGAGGGGAGAGAGGAGGCTGTAATTGACTACAAGGGTATGAGTTATGAGTGATCATAGGGATAGTGCTACATAAGTGGAAATACCTATGGAGGACCGGATGTGTAAGCGCATACCTTATACAAACCTATAGAGTGCTGATGGGTGAGAGTGTGATGTTAGATATAAGACATCCTATAGTGAATAGTGAGCCGTAATCAAGTGCAACAGGGATATTTCACGTGACTATGGGAACCTGGAAGGTAAAGAAAGGGGAGAAAAAACTGTTAGACAAGGTAATCAGACAAACATGACAAATAAAAAACAAGGAAGAATGGAACTCCATACATACTGGAGCCATATATAGTGTGAACACGAAAAAGAACCGGGCGTTAGAAAAAATGTGCACGGCCCAATGAATCAAGTCGGTTCTTCATATTCATGGTTTAAGCCCTTGGGTTCCAACGTGCCCAGAGTATATATCCAGAAAGATTCCCTTTCTTTGAGCTTCCTAATTCTATCGCCTCCTCTGCGTATGGCTGGGACATGTTCGATGACTTGGAATCCTAATTGGGCCACTGTGCGATTATGCGTCACAAAATGGTGTGGGACTGGTAATAGAATCTGCTTACAACGTATTGTTGACTTGTGCTTAGCACAAAGAAAGGGAATCTTTCTGGATATGTACTCTGGACACATTAGAACCCAAGGGCTTAAACCGTGAATATGAAGTACAGACTTGATTCATTGGGCCGTGCACCATGTCACCATGTGTGCAATTGCATTGTCCAATGGCTCACAATGGTTATGCGTTTTCATTGGATGGATAATCGAAGCCATGTTTTTTTCCTTTCTCTTGGGTTTGTTGTGTGAGTAGACTATAGGATTAAGTTAGTTACCGCAGGCAGTGGATTTAGCTTCCTGTCTTTGGTCCAGTGGTAGATTGATTGTTTGGTCTATGAGCTGTTATGGGTTTTAATCCAGGTGAATGCCCATGGGCTGCTTATAACTGTGTGAAATATGTAGTTTTACTGGGCTGGGATGAGAGAATCCATCGAAGCATGGTGTAGGGATTGTGGTTCCTGTGTGCTAAGAAGAAAGGCTGGCACCAGCCAGAAAGCCCCATTACAGCCAATAATCAACCGCTAGCCGCTGGAACTCGTTGCTCTAGATCATGTCAAACTCACACCAAGCAGGAATAGATACATTAGCCCACCATCCCACCCAAAGAGCAACTTCTGCTGCGCAGCTGGCTTTCTAGGCAGCAGCGCTATCGTGATGTCAGCGGGGGACATTGTGACAAGCCAGTGTTCCGTCACTTCATGTTGTGCACTGTTCAAACGGAAAATACATCAACAGGCAGACTACAGAAAAGCTTACTAACAAAGGTTAGAGAGGGGCTTTCTCAGAGGGCTTTTTACAGTTTGTCTATTCCCAATTAGCCGTTTAAGTATGCTTAATGAAAGTACTAATTCTTTCATAGGCCGCCCATTCTTAGTATTTGACGTTCCTTATATTGCGGTATCAGGCTTCGCAGCAGGTTGCAAAACATTCATCACCCATGACTGTCCCCAATTGGGCTCAGAAGCTAAATGTCTATCATGACCTCTCTTTTTGAAAGTCCAAGAGCAAGCAAACTCTTCCTCCAGGAGAGGGAGCCAACAGATCACTAAAGACATCATCATTGCTCAAAGAAAACACCGAAAAACAATGGAAGCTTTAATTGGAGTGGAATCTGATAGACAGCACCTGATGCCAAGTCTGCATCTTCTAACACCTGCAGTCACTGCAGCAGCTGAATCCAATGTGTCCAAAAGGGATCTATTCTATTCAATTGCAAATGATCTAGATAAGACTGAGAATAAGATACTGCACGGGACATAGCAGAGTTGGTCAAGTTGAGTGGAGATGAGTTTGCTATTTGGCACAGCTTTTGCATCAATAAAGCAAGTAAAAGGTGTGAAAGATAAAAAAAAGGGTGAAAGTGTGAAAAGTGAATTGGCCAAATTGAGGTGCATATAAAGTTTTTGCTTTCTTTCAATTCACTAATGGGGCTCATTTGAATCAGGTGAATTGAGTTCTGCTTTTGGAAACTGGGTTAAGAAGGGGTGCACCGGTCCTGGAGGTACTGCAATACCAGGTCAATGCGTGGAGTGGACAGAGCAAGATTTTTTCCATCTCCTTGTTCTAAAAATCCATTTAATATATGGTCCCCAGAGAGGGGACGTATCAGATATTAAACTGATAAGAACAGATTTAATTTTTTTTTTTTTCTGTTTATCAGTAGGACTTCAAAATAACAAAGGTGATCGCCTCCCGTTGCCTGGGAACCGTCCAGGCACAAGAGGGCTATGTGTCACCAGAAGGCGCACACACTTCCTCAAGGCCGGCAGACGTGCAATCCCAGGCACCTTCCAGTACCGACCAAGGTAGCGTCCTCCGAAACTACACTTGATCTTAGCCAAAAGGCCGAGAAGCTATAACCCGAATTGGTTACGGCCTTGAGTGGCACCCTGGCCTATACCGGACACATCTTAGGGAGAGGGAGACAAACCCACGCCTACAGAAGACATTTTGTCACCCAAGCCAACCCTTGAAAAGGCTGTTTTGCAGAGCAAAAACAAGAAGAATGATGCTTTTTGCAGCCGCCGCCCACTGCAATTAATCTGAATAACTCCTCCTCCTCCAAGCACCTCCCCTCCCCCTTGCAGTCTTTCCAATTCATGATACAAAAAGACGGACGGACAGGACAGGACAGGACAGGCTGCCTGACTTTCCGTCACTGCCACCCTTTGCCATCCTTGCCCGTAGAAAGCCCTTTCATCATCCCCAAACCCTAATCTTTTCCCTTCCCTTCCCAGCTGCGTCTCACTCCCTTTCATTAGGAAGTGAGCGCAGCCTTTTCTCCGTTCTGCACATGCGCGACGTTAAACACAAATGCGCAGGCGTGCGTTCCATTAGCCTCACTGCATTCCACTCCCATACAGGAAGTGGGCGCAGCTATTACTACGGTCGCACATAAAAGAACCCACGGCCACCACTGCACACAGCTGACTCCACCACAGGACACCCACTTCTACACCAACGCAGGTAAGACAGGATCGGCACCTCTATGCTCCCGTTACAATCAGGCTCAGTCACCATGTGATAACGCTCTCAACTCTTTAGTTGCAGGCTCCCCTTTCTTCACCTCCACTGGCTGTGCTGCCATTTCCTCTCCCACCTGGAAGGTATACTTTATTCCACTATTTTCCTGTTTCTCTCTTCCCCCTTTTCCCATAACCTACTTTTATCTGCATTTGTGGGGTATCTATATGCTATTTACATCATAGTTTTATTCATTAATATGGAAGGGAAGAGTGCCCATGAGAGTGTTGAACTGCGGAGAGCAAGAGATTAAGCTGCTCCGATTTGCCACCATTGATAAGCTGTTCTCAGTAGATACACATGCTATCCAAACAGCAGCATCCACCATTGCTTCAGCCCACCCATTCAGTGACAGCTCACCAAGTCAGCCAGAGGAGTGGTGTAAGGAATTACACGTAGGCACTGACTCCACACCTTCACATCACAAGAAGGGGGTCTACAGGCTAGTGCAAGAATACGAGCAAGTCTTCAGCAAACATCCGCTAGACTTTTGAAGAATAAAAGGGGTCAAACACTACATCCCCACAAGTGCACACCCACCCATCAAAGAGAGATATAAGCCAAAACTACCTGCACATTACCAGTGTACCAAGGACATGTTGAGCAACATGAAGGAGGCTGGGGTTATCCGTGACAGTTGTAGCCTCTGGGCAGCTCCGTTGGTCCTGTTAAAGAAGAAGGACAGCACCACTCCCCTGTATTGAGGAATAGCTAGCTGCATTGAGAACTGCAAATTATTTTTCTACCCTTGATCTCACTAGTCGCTATTGGCAAGTGTCCGTTGCTGAGGCAGACCGGGAGAAGACCGCCTTTGCCACCCCGATGGGTCTCTGCAAGTTCAAAAGCATGCCCTTCGAGCTGTGCAATTTGCCAGGAACCTTCCAGAGGCTGATGGAATGCTGCTTGGGACACCGAAACTTTGAAACGGTACTGCTATACCTTTATGATGTTATTGTTTATTCTAAAGCAAACAAGATTTTAGGGTGTATAAAAAGGGAGATTAGATCCGGTGATCCCAACGTATTGTTAACCCTCTATAAATCACTTGTAAGGCCACATCTGGAATATGGGGTAAAGTCCTGAGCAGGTTGATAACCATTGGTTTGAGCATGGTAGGGTGTAGTGCGCATCTTCCTGCATCGGTAAAAGCTGCAGAAGTCCTTGAAGATTTCCGCTTCAAAGGCAGTGCCTTGATCTGTGAGGACTCTCTCTGAGTAGCCATGAGGTCTGCATAAGTGTGCTTGGAAGACCTTCGCTGCAGTATGGGCCATTAGATCTTTGACTTGTACCACAACCATAAATCTCGAGTAGTTGTCTACCATCGTAAGTGCATACGTGAGCTCGCCTCGATATTCTGCAACAAAACTCCCTTTTTCGATTTCAGTTTCAGCAAACACTCCTCTTCCTGTAGAAAATATTTATCATTACCTAAGACAGTCATTCTAATGCATGACAATATTAAGGCAATTTAGTTAAAACTTGTTTTAACTCACCTTTAAGGGGATTGATGTATTTCATGGTCAATCCAGGTTTGTCAGTGATGGCACTGACATAATGTATGGCGTCTTTTTCGGGCGTTATCCTTTGCCTTTTCATTGTGAAAATCCAGTTGCCTATATCAAAGCAAATTCTACTACTTGTAAAGTATGCAGAAAATGAAATGTAGAACATATAACATCAACTGCTTAGGAACGCATCATAGGTTAGTACTTAAAAGGATATTGTCATGTTCTAGTCATAATGCAAGCTGGACATTTTTCATGTTACCCTGTAATCGCCGGCCTGTTCTAATGCTCACAAGCCAAGATATAGGCTCAGCTGCTAAGGCTTCCCTCTGCCTTCTGAATGAAACTTGAATATGTCTGGCTCACTGTGTATATAGCAGGTGCTCAGAAAAAATAAGAGTCAATTCAATAGAAATAGCTCTGGCACACTATAGTGATCAATAACGTAAGAAAAGAACTCTTGGAATGCTGAAAATTCTTTATTTGTGCAAAAGGATAATTCATCCAACGTTTCGACCTTGTTTTTAGGTCTTTATCAAGGATAAAGTTATCTAAGATCATAAAGGGTTACAAAACCATATAAACACGTAATTAGTACATAGTACAACATAACAGTACAATATATTGCTACTTGAGAGTACAATGGGTCAAATAACCATGATGCACATACAAAAAATTTTTCCAAAGCCATAGTGAAAACATTTGTACTGAGGAAAGAAAATTTCCACATGACCTATCTGGAGAAACATTCTGGATCAAACAACCAAAAATAGTCAAGCAGGTAAATACACACCTATATGGATAACAGGATGATATGTGTTCAATTGTATAGCGTCATTGCCATTAAGGTACAAATGGAAAACTTGCAATCCTATATAGTGAAGGAAATGAACACATATCATATCAAAGAACACAGGAACATGGGTGTGAGAAAAACCTCAATGTTTATACTTTGTTCTTTATAATGGTGTGAACATGTATATGTCTCAGTACCTTATGCACTTGAGAATTCTAGTGAGTAGATGATGAAAGCCTATTTCAGAACTGGAATCGGTAAATAATTGTAGGTGGAATCTAAATGAAAAGATGGTACAAGTGTTATCATGACACGTGGGCTATAACACAATGGACCGTGTGACAAAGAAGAAAGGAGAGAAAGAAGAGGAAGAAAATGCAACTACCTGTAACATTACGTGATAGTCACTGGTAAGTATCACTTGACAATTCAAGTGAAAAAGGATTCCTTTATTAAAGGGTTCTCAGTCGCCTCAGGATCATGAAATACTAGGGTAAATGATATGAGAATGGGTAAGAAGCACCACTAAAGGAAATATGAGATGCAGGACATATATCTATAAACCCCTGAACTACATGATAGAAATAAAAAGAAGAAAAAAGAAAAAAAAGAAGAAAGAAGAAGAACACATAGAATGCGGAAAGAGAATGGGTACAACTACCTGAGTTACTGCAGGGAGGCCCCTGGTTGGTATTGTGAGGGTTAGTGGAATTCCTTCACTGAAGGGTTCTCAGTTGCCTCAGGTTCGTGAAAAATGCTATAGACAAATAATGCCCGGAGAAAAGGGGTTCATATACAGCGAATAATGGTAATACAAGGTACATGTGTCACATGTAATAGTATATATATATATATTGTACTAAGCTCTACACCAGAAATAGAAAGTAGTCCCTCTGCCTTCTGTCTAGGTGCCCTGAGTTATGTCCTGTAAACTGTCACAGCGACCCAGACACACATGTGTAGTAGGGGAATATCCCTGCTGAGATGCCAGTGCTAGAGCACACGTTTGCTGTGGAGTTGAACGCTATGTGAGCAGTTCTTACCTTCAATGAGCAGAAGTCTCTTTTTTCAGATTTCAATATCTCTGTGGGTATCTGGCAGAAATATGGAATACTCTTTACTGCTAAGACCCTGTACACCACTCCCACTAAAGGGGGCTTTACACGCTGCGACATCGCTAATGCGGAGTCGTTGGGGTCACGGAATTTGTGACGCACATCCGGCCGCATTAGCGATGTTGCTGCGTGTGACACCGATGAGCGATTTTGCATCGTTGCAAAAACGTGCAAAATCGCTCATCGGTGACATGGGTCTCCATTCTCGATTATCGTTACTGCAGCAGTAACGATGTAGTTCGTCGCTCCTGCGGCAGCACACATTGCTCCGTGTGACACCGCAGAAACGAGGAACCTCTCCTTACCTGCCTCAAAGCCGCTATGAGGAAGGAAGGAGGTGGGCGGGATGTTCCGGCCACTCATCTCCGCCCCTCCACTGCTATTGGGCGGTCGCTCAGTGACGTTGCTGTGACGCCGCACGAACCGCCCCCTTAGAAAGGAGGCGGTTCGCCGGTCACAGCGACGTCGCCGGGCAGGTAAGTATGTGTGACTGGTTCTGTTCGGTGTTGTGCAGCATGGGCAGCAATTTGCCCGTGTCGCGCAACAGATGGGGGCGGGTACCCACACTAGCGATATCAGGACCGATATCGCAGTGTGTAAAGTAGCCTTTAGTCACATGACCAAGACTGTATCTGTGTCCCTACAACACACTTGAGACAAATGTGTGTGTGAGCCTGCATTGTGGGGTATATATAATATATTATAGAGCTGGGAAGGATCATTCTAAGCAGTGAGCTGTTCCAGTATTTGTAGGAAAATACCCAGTAGAAGCCTCAAACACAGCACCAATACCTCCCATCAGTATCCCACCACAGTGCCATGTAACCCATGCCCTACACTCCCATCTACACCAATACTATACAGGCACAAACTAGTATATCTGACTAAAAACCCCCAAAATATGAAGAACGGCCTATAGTTGAGTGTGGATATAAAATCTATGTGAGCAGAGCTAGAATAGAAATCACTGATCGCATTGAAGTCATTCTGACCATAAATCACCATGATATCAAGGTGAGGAGTTGTGTGTTACTGCTGGGAGGAAAGGGTTAACAGTGGAATATTAAGGTGCATTTCTGTGTGCAGTGTTACTAGTCAATGTACAAATTGTCTCTCCAGTAAAGGAGACAAACTCTAGCACAGCGCCACCTATTGGAAGTAGCGATCCTAAAAGTCACAAGTGGATTTTCAACAATCCATTGCAATATGACTCAGGATATATAAGCCAGATCAGAATCCCAATTTGCAGACACGGTGTTTCGGGGTGCTTGCCCCTCGTCAGTGCAAAGTATGGGGGTGTCAATGTAGTCATTGTAACAATTCAGTATGAGCTGCTCTTGGTGCCGGGGGAGGGAGATGCTCTCCTGAGCAAGATAGATGGGGAATGAACATGATATCTATATAGTGTAAGGCAGGGGGTCTCAAACTCGGCTGGGTGTATGGGCCGCACAGAGGAAAAAAATAATGTGGGGGGCTGCATTCTTTGCAGGACAAAGTGACATTTTTATTGGTACCATATATATATTTTTTTTTCACACACCTTTGGATGACTGATTTTCAACATTTTTCACTTGTTTATTATAACAAATGTGCACATTCTTTGGTTAAATCTAAAAAAAAAAAATTGATGTTAAAAAAAAGTTATGCCTTATTTTGTTTTTTTTACAGTTTATCCCTTTCTTTTAACTAATAGTGTTACAATTATGACGCTAGCGTTTTGTGAAGGGAATGCTTTGCCTACTTCCGTGACTATGGCCTTCCAGAACTGCTGCATTTTGGCTGACCTCTCCGCCTCGGGAATAAGAGACATAAAGTTCTCCTTGTAGCGTGGGTCTAACAGTGTTACCAACCAGTAATGATTGTCGGCCAAGATGTTCTTAACGCGAGGGTCACGAGACAGGCAGCTTACCATAAAGTCATCCATGTGCGCCAGACTCTTAACAGCCATCACTTCAATATCCAGACCAACACGATGACTGAACATGCTGTCCTCCTCCTTCTCCTCCTCCTCCTCCTCATCTACCCTGTCCTCTGGCCAGCCACGCTGAACTGAGCATATGACTGGTATGCATGTCATATCCTCAATTTGGTCGGAGAGTTGCTCCATGTCTTCATCTTCCTCCTCGTCATAGTCCTCCACTGCACGTTGTGATGAGACGAGGCTGGGCTGTGTGTTATCACCCACACCCACTACTGTTTCTTGCTCCAACTCATCGTGTTCCGCCTGCAATGCATCATGTTTGGTTTTGAGCAGAGACCGTTTTAGAAGGCAGAGAAGCGGTATGGTGACGCTAATAATGGCGTCATCGCCGCTCACCATCTTGGTGGAGTCCTCAAAGTTTTGGAGGATGGTACATAGGTCGGACATCCATCTCCACTCCTCAGGTGTTATGTGTGGAGTTTGACCCATTTCCCGATGGCTTAGGTGATGCAGGTACTCAACAACTGCCCTCTTCTGCTCACATATCCTGATCAACATGTGCAGAGTTGAATTCCAATGCGTGGGGACATCACACACCAGTCTGTGAGCCGGAAGATGCAAATGACGCTGAAAGCCGGCAAGGCCGGCTGAAGCAGTAGGTGACTTTCGAAAATGTGCAGACAGGCGGCGAACTTTTACCAGCAGATCAGACAGCTCTGGGTATGAGTTTAGAAACCGCTGAACCACGAGGTTGAGCACATGGGCCACGCATGGAACATGTGTCAGCTGGCCTCGCCTCAAAGCCGCCACCAGGTTCCGGCCATTGTCACACACAACCTTTCCTGGCTTTAGGTTCAGAGGTGTGAGCCAGTGATCTGCATGCTGTTTTAGAGCTGTCCACACCTCTTCTGCATTGTGGGGTTTGTCACCTATGCAGATTAGCTGCAGCACAGCCTGTTGCCGCTTCGCCGAGGCAGTGCTGCAGTGCTTCCAGCTTGGGACTGGTGTGGAGGGTAAAGTGGATGAGGATGCGCAGGAGGAGGAGGAGGCTGAAGAGCATGACATTCCGGAGCTGTAGAGTGTGGGTGAAACCCTGACTGAGGTAGGGCCTGCAAACCTTGGTGTGGGAAGGACTTGTTCCGTTCCTCGCTCAAACTGGGTCCCAGCTGGGCTGGGCTGGGTCCCTACCCGGCTGGGTAGGGCGTTGTGGGGGGTTTGTCTATCTCCGTTTGAGGTGAGTTTGTTTAAGTTAGCCTTTTCTTTGGCGTTTTTTGGAGCCCTGCGGGTTGGGGAGTTGGTATCGCCCAGTAAGGCGTTCCCCGGGGGCTTGGATTGGGGTGACATTATGTCAGTGGAAAACGGAGTTGAATTTTGGATTAGGAAATCGAAAACTGATCAGAGAGGTGTGGGTAGACTAGTCCGTTTGGGGATGGTTGTGGCATCTGATATGTGCCCGTTCAAGTGTCTCGGGAATTTTCAACAGATCCGTCCGAAGGTGGATGGCCCCTTATTACATATATCTTTTTATCGAGATACCAATTTGTGAGTGTTTTTAGGGCATGTTTGAAGTCGTTGGGGTTAGATCCGAAGTCTTTCGGATTGGGGCAGCGACGGAGGCCTCTATATGCGGCCTACCGGAGGAGACAGTTAAGCAGATTGGTAGGTGGAAGTCGCAGCGCTTTAAGTCGTATGTACGTCCCCAGGTGGTTGTTGGCAATTGAGGGGAAAAGGGGGGGGTATTAGGGTATTAGGGTAGCAATGGGGGGGGTGAGAGTGTGTGTTTTTTGTCAATTTGGTTTGGTGAGGCAATAAAATGGTGTCGTCTGTACATTTTGTATTGCAGAAGCACCCCCCCTTCCTTCCCTGGTCTGGATCCTTGGCCACTCTTATGTGTATTGGGGAGCCCGACGAGCGGACGCGAGATGGAACTGGAGACAGCTAGGTTTTGAGAAGGACCTGGCTCTCGTGCGATGGCTCGGTGTTCGGGGGTTAGGGTGCAGGAGGTGCATAGATACGCCCGGTTGGACAGACCTCCTGACATCTTAGTGTTGCATGCCGGGGGGAATGATTTGGGTGGGCGTCCTTTTCGAATCTTGATAAAGGACATCAAACATGATTTGTTACGGTTATGGGCGTCGTTTCCAGGTCTAACGATAGTCTGGTCAGAGATAGTAGCGAGAAAGAGTTGGCAGAAAGCGCGGTCAGTTGACAGGTTGAACAAGGCGCGGGCGAAGGTTAATAGGGCGATCTCGAAGTTTGTTAGTCGGAACGGGGGTATAGCAATACGGCATGTTGAGTTGGAAAGGACGGAAGAGGAATTTTGGTTGGCTGACGGGGTACACCTTAATGCGGTGGGAACTGACTTATGGGCTCTTGGCTTGCAGGGAGGTATTGAGAGGGCCCTTTGCTTGCGGGGGGTCTCAGGCACTTGAAGGGTTTCAAGGTGCCTTCGTTGTGGTGTTGTTTATTGGTGGGTCCTTGAAGTTGGTTTAAAATTGGTTCGGGGATTCATCCGGGTATGGATCCCCTCATTGGCAGAATTGATGGTCCCCTGGTGATTTTGGGGGGGAACCCCGACGGGGTATGTCGGGGCCCCTGGGGGTGTGGTTGGGGTTGACGGAGGATTAACCCTTATAATTTGGTGCTCCTGAGCCAGTGTGGGTAACGGCTGGGAGCAAGTTGAGGTTTTTTATTGCTCGGTTATGGGAATCACCAGGGTTTTGGTAGCTTCAAGGACCTTACCACATTGCAAATTTAATTGGTTATGTATTCTTGTTAATAAAATGGCTGCTATGGCCAAAATTATCCAAAGATAAATTTGTGTCTGTGTAATTACTTTTAAATAAGAAATGGGAATGGAGGTGTGGGGTATGAAAGGAAGACCGGAGTCAACAATTCCAGGGTCAAGCATGTTTATTTGCGTAAGCTTCGTTCCAGGGTAGAAAGGGTAAGAGTGCCTTTCAGAATTCGAAGTGGTCAGACTGTACGGACCACCAAGAACTGCAGGAGAGCTTGAACATCTTCCCATGGATTTGCGACATCCTCCCTCATCAGTTACGTAGGTAAGCAGGTTCTCAGCATTGCAGCCCATTTGTTGTCTTAAGTTAGTTAAGCGGGGTTAACTAACCTGTCAGTTCAGCCTCAGGTCTAAAGCAGAGGCCTGGACTCCACTCCTTACTCCTCACTCCACAACTCTCCTTAAAAACAACTGACTCCTTTTTCCTGCCCCGGGGTCTCCAGACCCCTAGGTGGGCGTTTCCTTCCGTCTGGTCCTGCCCACTGGTGTGCCTGTCTTTCCCTAGGGGAGGTGACTAGGGTTTTCTGGTTGGCTTTGTGTGACTTAGGTGAGGGAAGTTGTTATGCGGGGGCCTATGTGTGACTATCTGCAGTGTCAGGGCGTCACATATGTATGTGTGTATGTCTGCTAAAGGAATCCGCACCGTCATATTTACAAACACAAAATTTTGCAGACACCTCATGTGACTCAGGGAACGTTGTAGACTATGTTTTAACAGGAATATTTAACCTTTACAGTTACTCTCCAAAAAACCTGCCTCCATTAAACTGAATGGAGGTGGGAGCTGCAAGTTATTAATAGCAGCTGTGATTGGTTGCTATAGGAACAAAGGACATTCATAGTATAAGAAGCTTATGTGTGAGATAATATGATGTCAGTGGGGAGACAGATAGAGAGAGACAGACACAGACTGAGAGACAAACAGACAGAGACAGATAGGCATAGACAGACAGGGAAAGAGACAGAGACAAACAGACAGAGGCAGACAGGGAAAGAGACAGACAGAGATAGACAGGGAAAAAAGGCAGACAGACAGAGACAGAGAAAGAGACAGAGGCAGATAGGGAAACAGACAAAGACAAACATACAGAGACAGGCAGGAGAAAAGGCAGACCGACAGGGAAACAGACAGACAGGGGAAGAGACAGACAGAGAGAGACAGACAGATAGAGACAGACAAAGAAATACAGAGATAGACAGGGAAAGAGACAAACGGGGAATGAGTCAGACAGAGAGAGACAAAGAGAGACAGGCAGAGAGAGACAGGGAAAGAGACAGACAGGGGAAGAGACAGACAGAGACAGACAAAGAAATACAGAGACAGACAGGGGAAGAGACAGACAGGGGAAGAGACAGACAGGGGAAGAGACAGACAGACAGGGAAAGAGACAGACCTGGAAAAGAGACAGACCTGGAAAAGAGACAGACAGACATAGAAACAGACAGCCACAAAGAGAGAAAGACAGACAGACACAGAGAGACAGACAGAGATAGAGAGACAGAGAGACATGGATAGAGATAGAGACACACAGAGACAGACAGATGACAGAGACTGGGAGAGAGACAGACAGAAGCATAAATCCCTAACTAAAACTTAACATTTAATGATAGTTTTAAAAGGTAAAAAAACACAAATCATGTAAATAGCATGACTCTCTTCTGTGCATAGAGTCAAAATTTTGTGTTTGTAAATATGACGGTGCGGATTCCTTTAGCAGACATACACACATACATATGTGACGCCCTGACACTGCAGGTAGTCACACATAGGCCCCCGCATAACAACTTCCCTCACCTAAGTCACACAAAGCCAACCAGAAAACCCTAGTCACCTCCCCCAGGGAAAGACAGGCACACCAGTGGGCAGGACCAGACGGAAGGAAACGCCCACCTAAGGGTCTGGAGACCCCGGGGCAGGAAAAAGGAGTCAGTTGTTTTTAAGGAGAGTTGTGGAGTGAGGAGTAAGGAGTGGAGTCCAGGCCTCTGCTTTAGACCTGAGGCTGAACTGACAGGTTAGTTAACCCCGCTTAACTAACTTAAGACAACAAATGGGCTGCAATGCTGAGAACCTGCTTACCTACGTAACTGATGAGGGAGGATGTCGCACATCCATGGGAAGATGTTCAAGCTCTCCTGCAGTTCTTGGTGGTCCGTACAGTCCGACCACTTCGAATTCTGAAAGGCACTCTTACCCTTTCTACCCTGGAACGAAGCTTACGCAAATAAACATGCTTGACCCTGGAATTGTTGACTCCGGTCTTCCTTTCATACCCCACACCTCCATTCCCATTTCTTATTTAAAAGTAATTACACAGACACAAATTTATCTTTGGATAATTTTGGCCATAGCAGCCATTTTATTAACAAGAATACATAACCAATAAAATTTGCAATGTGGTAAGGTCCTTGAAGCTACCAAAACCCTGGTGATTCCCATAACCGAGCAATAAAAAACCTCAACTTGCTCCCAGCCGTTACCCACACTGACTCAGTAGCACCAAATGGTTAGGGTTAATCCTCCGTCAACCCCAACCACACCCCCAGGGGCCCCGACATACCCCGTCGGGGTTCCCCCCCAAAATCACTAGGGGACCATCAATTCTGCCAATGAGGGGATCCATACCCGGATGAATCCCCGAACCAATTTTAAACCAACTTCAAGGACCCACCAATAAACAACACCACAACGAAGGCACCTTGAAACCCTTCAAGTGCCTGAGACCCCCCGCAAGCAAAGGGCCCTCTCAATACCTCCCTGCAAGCCAAGAGCCCATAAGTCAGTTCCCACCGCATTAAGGTGTACCCCGTCAGCCAACCAAAATTCCTCTTCCGTCCTTTCCAACTCAACATGCCGTATTGCTATACCCCCGTTCCGACTAACAAACTTCGAGATCGCCCTATTAACCTTCGCCCGCGCCTTGTTCAACCTGTCAACTGACCGCGCTTTCTGCCAACTCTTTCTCGCTACTATCTCCGACCAGACTATCGTTAGACCTGGAAACGACACCCATAACCGTAACAAATCATGTTTGATGTCCGTTATCAAGATTCGAAAAGGACGCCCACCCAAATCATTCCCCCCGGCATGCAACACTAAGATGTCAGGAGGTCTGTCCAACCGGGCGTATCTATGCACCTCCTGCAACACCCTGTTCCACCCTAACCCCCGAACACCGAGCCATCGCACGAGAGCCAGGTCCTTCTCAAAACCTAGCTGTCTCCCGTTCCATCTCGCGTCCGCTCGTCGGGCTCCCCAATACACATAAGAGTGGCCAAGGATCCAGACCAGGGAAGGAAGGGGGGGTGCTTCTGCAATACAAAATGTACAGACGACACCATTTTATTGCCTCACCAAACCAAATTGACAAAAAACACACACTCTCACCCCCCCCATTGCTACCCTAATACCCCCCCCTTTTCCCCTCAATTGCCAACAACCACCTGGGGACGTACATACGACTTAAAGCGCTGCGACTTCCACCTACCAATCTGCTTAACTGTCTCCTCCGGTAGGCCGCATATAGAGGCCTCCTTCGCTGCCCCAATCCGAAAGACTTCGGATCTAACCCCAACGACTTCAAACATGCCCTAAAAACACTCACAAATTGGTATCTCGATAAAAAGGACCCATCCTCGTGACATAATAAGGGGCCATCCACCTTCGGACGGATCTGTTGAAAATTCCCGAGACACTTGAACGGGCACATATCAGCAATGCGTGGGGACATCACACACCAGTCTGTGAGCCGGAAGATGCAAATGACGCTGAAAGCCGGCAAGGCCGGCTGAAGCAGTAGGTGACTTTCGAAAATGTGCAGACAGGCGGCGAACTTTTACCAGCAGATCAGACAGCTCTGGGTATGAGTTTAGAAACCGCTGAACCACGAGGTTGAGCACATGGGCCACGCATGGAACATGTGTCAGCTGGCCTCGCCTCAAAGCCGCCACCAGGTTCCGGCCATTGTCACACACAACCTTTCCTGGCTTTAGGTTCAGAGGTGTGAGCCAGTGATCTGCATGCTGTTTTAGAGCTGTCCACACCTCTTCTGCATTGTGGGGTTTGTCACCTATGCAGATTAGCTGCAGCACAGCCTGTTGCCGCTTCGCCGAGGCAGTGCTGCAGTGCTTCCAGCTTGGGACTGGTGTGGAGGGTAAAGTACTGATGGGGTGGGTGTCTGTGTGGCCCAATTTTTGGAAAAAAGGGAGACTCCGCTTGGAGTAACCCTTGCTTGCTGTGTTTTTAAAAGAAGCCAAGATGAACAGAGCTGGGATCAGGAAAGACTTTGCTACCTACCCCGGTGTCATCCTGGGGACGGTTAATTATGGCGTATTTTTGATTTTGCTTGATGCAAATCAAAACATCCTGTTTGCAACTAGGGCCCAAGTGCTGCCACTGATGGGGTGGGTGTCTGTGTGGCCCAATTTTTGGAAAAAAGGGAGACTCCGCTTGGAGTAACCCTTGCTTGCTGTGTTTTTAAAAGAAGCCAAGATGAACAGAGCTGGGATCAGGAAAGACTTTGCTACCTACCCCGGTGTCATCCTGGGGACGGTTAAGAATAGCGTATTTTTGAATGTGCTTGATGCAAATGTAGCTGTGAAGTGTACAACTGGGGCACAACTGCTGCCACTGAAGGGGTGGGTGTGTGTGGGGCCCAATTTTTGGAAAAAAGGGAGACTCCTCTTGGAGTCACCTTGCGGTGTTTTACATGATTTTAGAATGGCGTGCCATGCCTATATCTGTGTGTCCTCCTCTTTTTCCTTGTCCAGCTGTTTTGTTTTCGCATGAGTATATGTCCTTGTCACTTTCCCATGTGTTTGTGTTGTGTTGTGAGTTGTTTGTCACCTTTTGGACACCTTTGAGGGTGTTTTCTAGGTGTTTTACTGTGTTTGTGATTGCCTGCCATTGTTTCCTATTGGCTCGAGTTCGGTTCGTCGAACGTTCGACGAGCCGAACTCGAACGGGAGCTCCGTTCGGCGAACCGACCTCGAGCCGAACCGGGACCGGTTCGCTCATCTCTACTCCTGGACATACCTACCCCGGTGTCATCCTGGGGACGGTTAAGAATAGCGTAATTTTGAATGTGCTTGATGCAAATGTAGCTGTGAAGTGTACAACTGGGGCACAACTGCTGCCACTGAAGGGGTGGGTGTGTGTGGGGCCCAATTTTTGGAAAAAAGGGAGACTCCGCTTGGAGTAACCCTTGCTTGCTGTGTTTTTAAAAGAAGCCAAGATGAACAGAGCTGGGATCAGGAAAGACTTTGCTACCTACCCCGGTGTCATCCTGGGGACGGTTAATTATGGCGTATTTTTGAATGTGCTTGATGCAAATCAAAACATCCTGTTTGCAACTAGGGCCCAAGTGCTGCCACTGATGGGGTGGGTGTCTGTGTGGCCCAATTTTTGGAAAAAAGGGAGACTCCGCTTGGAGTAACCCTTGCTTGCTGTGTTTTTAAAAGAAGCCAAGATGAACAGAGCTGGGATCAGGAAAGACTTTGCTACCTACCCCGGTGTCATCCTGGGGACGGTTAAGAATAGCGTATTTTTGAATGTGCTTGATGCAAATGTAGCTGTGAAGTGTACAACTGGGGCACAACTGCTGCCACTGAAGGGGTGGGTGTGTGTGGGGCCCAATTTTTGGAAAAAAGGGAGACTCCGCTTGGAGTAACCCTTGCTTGCTGTGTTTTTAAAAGAAGCCAAGATGAACAGAGCTGGGATCAGGAAAGACTTTGCTACCTACCCCGGTGTCATCCTGGGGACGGTTAATTATGGCGTATTTTTTAATGTGCTTGATGCAAATCAAAACATCCTGTTTGCAACTAGGGCCCAAGTGCTGCCACTGATGGGGTGGGTGTCTGTGTGGCCCAATTTTTGGAAAAAAGGGAGACTCCGCTTGGAGTAACCCTTGCTTGCTGTGTTTTTAAAAGAAGCCAAGATGAACAGAGCTGGGATCAGGAAAGACTTTGCTACCTACCCCGGTGTCATCCTGGGGACGGTTAATTATGGCGTATTTTTGAATGTGCTTGATGCAAATCAAAACATCCTGTTTGCAACTAGGGCCCAAGTGCTGCCACTGATGGGGTGGGTGTCTGTGTGGCCCAATTTTTGGAAAAAAGGGAGACTCCGCTTGGAGTAACCCTTGCTTGCTGTGTTTTTAAAAGAAGCCAAGATGAACAGAGCTGGGATCAGGAAAGACTTTGCTACCTACCCCGGTGTCATCCTGGGGACGGTTAAGAATAGCGTATTTTTGAATGTGCTTGATGCAAATGTAGCTGTGAAGTGTACAACTGGGGCACAACTGCTGCCACTGAAGGGGTGGGTGTGTGTGGGGCCCAATTTTTGGAAAAAAGGGAGACTCCGCTTGGAGTAACCCTTGCTTGCTGTGTTTTTAAAAGAAGCCAAGATGAACAGAGCTGGGATCAGGAAAGACTTTGCTACCTACCCCGGTGTCATCCTGGGGACGGTTAATTATGGCGTATTTTTGAATGTGCTTGATGCAAATCAAAACATCCTGTTTGCAACTAGGGCCCAAGTGCTGCCACTGATGGGGTGGGTGTCTGTGTGGCCCAATTTTTGGAAAAAAGGGAGACTCCGCTTGGAGTAACCCTTGCTTGCTGTGTTTTTAAAAGAAGCCAAGATGAACAGAGCTGGGATCAGGAAAGACTTTGCTACCTACCCCGGTGTCATCCTGGGGACGGTTAATTATGGCGTATTTTTGAATGTGCTTGATGCAAATCAAAACATCCTGTTTGCAACTAGGGCCCAAGTGCTGCCACTGATGGGGTGGGTGTCTGTGTGGCCCAATTTTTGGAAAAAAGGGAGACTCCGCTTGGAGTAACCCTTGCTTGCTGTGTTTTTAAAAGAAGCCAAGATGAACAGAGCTGGGATCAGGAAAGACTTTGCTACATACCCCGGTGTCATCCTGGGGACGGTTAATTATGGCGAATTTTGGAATGTGCTTGATGCAAATCAAAACATCCTGTTTGCAACTAGGGCCCAAGTGCTGCCACTGATGGGGTGGGTGTCTGTGTGGCCCAATTTTTGGAAAAAAGGGAGACTCCGCTTGGAGTAACCCTTGCTTGCTGTGTTTTTAAAAGAAGCCAAGATGAACAAGTCATGGGTCAGCAAAGACTTTATCTACCTACCCCGGTGTCATCCTGGGGACGGATAAGAATGGCGTATTTTTGAATGTGCTTGATGCAAATCAAAACATCCTGTTTGCAACTAGGGCCCAAGTGCTGCCACTGATGGGGTGGGTGTCTGTGTGGCCCAATTTTTGGAAAAAAGGGAGACTCCGCTTGGAGTAACCCTTGCTTGCTGTGTTTTTAAAAGAAGCCAAGATGAACAGAGCTGGGATCAGGAAAGACTTTGCTACCTACCCCGGTGTCATCCTGGGGACGGTTAATTATGGCGTATTTTTGAATGTGCTTGATGCAAATCAAAACATCCTGTTTGCAACTAGGGCCCAAGTGCTGCCACTGATGGGGTGGGTGTCTGTGTGGCCCAATTTTTGGAAAAAAGGGAGACTCCGCTTGGAGTAACCCTTGCTTGCTGTGTTTTTAAAAGAAGCCAAGATGAACAGAGCTGGGATCAGGAAAGACTTTGCTACCTACCCCGGTGTCATCCTGGGGACGGTTAATTATGGCGTATTTTTGAATGTGCTTGATGCAAATCAAAACATCCTGTTTGCAACTAGGGCCCAAGTGCTGCCACTGATGGGGTGGGTGTCTGTGTGGCCCAATTTTTGGAAAAAAGGGAGACTCCGCTTGGAGTAACCCTTGCTTGCTGTGTTTTTAAAAGAAGCCAAGATGAACAAGTCATGGTCAGCAAAAACTTTATCTACCTACCCCGGTGTCATCCTGGGGACGGATAAGAATGGCGTATTTTTGAATGTGCTTGAAGCCAAGATGAACAGAGCTGGGATCAGGAAAGACTTTGCTACCTACCCCGGTGTCATCCTGGGGACGGTTAAGAATAGCGTATTTTTGAATGTGCTTGATGCAAATGTAGCTGTGAAGTGTACAACTGGGGCACAACTGCTGCCACTGAATGGGTGGGTGTGTGTGGGGCCTAATTTTTGGAAAAAAGGGAGACTCCGCTTGGAGTCACCTTGCGGTGTTTTACATGATTTTAGAATGGCGTGCCATGCCTATATCTGTGTGTCCTCCTCTTTTTCCTTGTCCAGCTGTTTTGTTTTCGCATGAGTATATGTCCTTGTCACTTTCCCATGTGTTTGTGTTGTGTTGTGAGTTGTTTGTCACCTTTTGGACACCTTTGAGGGTGTTTTCTAGGTGTTTTACTGTGTTTGTGATTGCCTGCCATTGTTTCCTATTGGCTCGAGTTCGGTTCGTCGAACGTTCGACGAGCCGAACTCGAACGGGAGCTCCGTTCGGCGAACCGACCTCGAGCCAAACCGGGACCGGTTCGCTCATCTCTACTCCTGGACATAGCATTCGAATTACCAGGTCCCTGAAGGCTGAAATGCGTAGTGGCCGGAAATCATGAACAATTACAATGGGCGTATGTGCTGTAGATCCTGCGTCAGTTGTAGCTTGGAACTTTGTCTTTTCACGGATTTGCCCGTCTCTCATGGTGTTGGGCTATTTTCGGATCAAAATGGTGTGTCCCTCCTTGGCCCGTATCATGGGTTATTTCAGGGGCAAATTTAACTCTCTTAGCACTTTTCTCCTTAATTGTGGCCGTTGAATTGTTGGGTCAAGGTCTATCCAACCAGCATATTTGTTGTTTTTCAGACAATTTAGGGCTCGTGCATAGTAATAATAACACAGGTTTCCAAGGGTAAAAATTTTTGAAAGATGTGATTTTTTTCATACTTTTGATCATTGGACTCAGTAAAAATATTGAAAAAATATCATCACGTACAGTTTTTTCACAAACACTGATTCTATAGGTGTTAGGGCCAGGTGGACGGGCAGACCCAGGAGGTGGATCCACTGGGCCGAACACCTTAATGAAGGCAAGGGGTCCGGTAGCCGGAGCACTACGGGTAGCAGGACAGTCCGTGCAAAAGAGTGGAATGGAGAAGTCCCTGGGACCACGGAGTCACTGATGGTAGTCCGGGTGACGGAGCTCAGGTTCGGAGGCCGAGATGTCAGGCAGAGTCCGGAACCGATGGAGCGAGAGGACGGGTCACCACAGGGATCAGAGATGGTACGGACTGACGGGATGGCAGATAGTCAGCGTTCGGGGTTCGGGAATCGGCAGGACCGGATGGCGAGGCAGGAGCGGCTCTAGAAGAGAGATAGGTAAGTATATCACAGAGACACAAGGAGACCTGACTCCTAGCTTAGGAAACACGAAGAACAGGCCCCGCCCACTTGGACATTAAACCCCTTTATACCCTGTACCTGTGTGTTCAATTTCCTGTCAGTGGACGCTGGCCCTTTAAGAGAGGGTCAATGACCGCGCGCGCGCCCTAATGCGCATGCGCGAGGCCCGGGTGCCAGAAGCCAGGGCAGGGAGCGGTGTATAGGAAGCAGGGGAGCCGGCCTGGAGCAGGGCTGCCGACGGGCGCCGGGAGTGGGGACCGGGCCGCCTGGGGACCGCAGGTGGTGGAGGCTGGAGACCGTGGAGCGGGGGATGTCTGCCAGAGGAGCCGGGGAGCGAAGCAGGGAAGCCGGGGAGCGTGGCAGGTGAGCCGGGGGGCAGAGCAGGGGACCCGGAGAGCGTGACAATAGGTTTCCAAAAGGTTAGAATTCTGAAAAGATTCCCTCCATACTTTTCTGAAGATGGTGCTCTAGTGTATTCAAGCGATGTTCCTGTGCTGATGGAAAATGTAACATTAAGTACAATGTGAGCGAGTGGAGACACGTCATTGTTTCATCCAAAAAGTCTGAAAGCTGTGCTACTGCTCAATGGCAGTAAGTATTCTTCAGTGTGTGTAGGGCATGTGTCGCGGGCAGAGGGGCCACGCACGCTACGCTCGGGTTCGGGGACTTCTGCTGCTGCTGCTGCTCGGTGGCTCGAGCGGAGGGCCAGATCCGGGGACTCGAGCAGCGCTCCTCGCCCACGAGTGAAAAGGGGGTGGTTTGTTTGGGGAGATAGTTAGTGACGTCACCCACAGGTCGTGGTGATAATGGGCACCACCACTGCTGGTGACGGGGATCCCGGGAGCGATGGCAGGGAGCAGCTAGGATGTTGGTTCCCCCTCCGTGGGTAGGGGTTGGTGATCCCGGGGCCCGGTGGCGGTACGGGGAGGCTGGATGGCTGGGGTGTACGTACCGAGGGAGCCCGTTTGCCCGCAGGCGCTGGCCCTTGGATCTCTAGCCTATGGCGGTGGCTTTTTATCCTCACGGTGTGGACGGTTGCCTTCTGTCGGGTCTTGGGTGTTAGGGAACCCCTGGGATTCCGGTCACTCTCGGATTTGACCATTGTCGGCGGCTCCTAGCCTGGTCAGGGTCCAATGGCCCTGCCTTTGTGCTTGGTACAGATCCGCTCACCGGTTCAGTTCCCTTCGGGTCACCGCCCGTCCCCGATCCTACGGTTCAGCTGACTTGTACCACCTCCTGCAGACGGCCACCACCGTCTGCCGACCTTGCTGACAGTGCCTGGGCTCCTACCCAGACACTAACAGTTTCTGTCCTCTCACTTTCCACTACAAAACTAAACTAACTGCTTTTTCCCGCCTCCAGGCCTGTGAACTCCTCGGTGGGTGGGGCCAACCGCCTGGCTCCGCCCCACCTGGTGTGGACATCAGACCCTGGAGGAGGCAACAAGGATTTTGTGTGACTGATGTAGACTATCCAGGGGAGGGGGTGTGTGTGATTTTGTGTTTGTGACTACCTGGCTAGTCCAGGGCGTCACACATGCTATGCACTTGGAAGAAAGCTGTGAGAATTTAGACTTTATTCTCAAGAAACTTAACTACAAGGAGCATGGATGGTCAATATGTGGTGGTCTAAAAATGTTCTCATTGCTTCTTGGGCAGCAAGGAGGATATATTAAATACCCATGCTGTTCTGCCTCATGGCAGCCTGCTAATAGTCATTCATTAAAATTTCTGTTACAACCCCTAGAGGTCATTGTTATTCTTTTGAATTGCTGAGTTTCCCTTTAAGCTAAATGTATTCTGGGTAAGGAATGCCTCCCTGAGCTGAGAAGAAGCCTGCAGCCATTTTCTCTTTGGATTTGTCAGGAAAGGACATGCCGACTTACCTCTCTGTACATTCACCCCTGCCTAGTGTAATCCGGTGAGCAAAGCAAATTACATGTGTTAGTGATAGAATCCTAGATGGAAGAGTGTAGTAAATGCATTGTACATTGTACTTCTACACCTTTAGTGTCATCCCTGTCTTGTTTGTCTAGATAAGATTTCTATGTATTGCAGATGCAGTGACCTTTCACCTACATTCTCGTAAGAACTGCATCTCATGTACTGTTATGCTATGTTAACTCTGTATTAACACTGTACTGACTGTAATCATTTTCTTGTTATAGTTTTTACCCGTATAAAACAGTATCTTGGATATACCGTATTCTGTCTTCAACTGCATCTTGGATATTCCTATATTCACTGTATATTCCATGTATACTGCAATCAAGTTCACGTTACCAGCTAATAAATCAAGGCTATTGAACTCCACAGTCTGTTTATTTGAAATGTGAACTAGGGTTTAGCTGTATGCTAGAGATTCACAGCATTACGTAAAAGAAGGCAGAACACATGCTTTTTGTGTGAATTGGAAAGCCAGGTTAGGACTCTTCACTGGAGCAAAAAAAATTGGCCAACAAGAACATCTTTGTAACCGGGACTCAAGAACATTGTTGCATAAAGCTTAGTTGATCCCACCTAAAGTTCTCTTGCCACCACTCCACTGTAAGCTTGGACTGATGAAGCTGTTTGTGAAAGCGCTACTGAAAGAAGGAGAGATGTTTAAGTACCTGTGTACCAAGTTTCAGGGACTGTCAGAATCAAGTCTGAAGGAAGGTGTGATGCCCTGGCAAAACCAGGTAGTTACAGATAGGCCCCCGCACAACACCTTTCCTCACTTAGGAAACACACAGCCGACCTGAAACCCTAGTCACCTAGGACCCTGAAGCCAGGACCGAAAACAGCGGCCTAGCTAATTAAATGATTGAGGGCAGGATTATAGGTCCTATCCCACCTAAAGTCCCTCAAAGAAGACAACAGCCCACTGATAGGGATAAGGCCACCGCCAGGGCCCTTAGATCCCACGGGCCAGCGCCTGCGGGCACGGCTCCTTAGGCCATATCCAGCCGGGAGCGGACTCCTGAGTTCCAGACCAGGCAGTCCACCATACACAAAAACAAGTGCAGAGTAAAGGACAGCGACCACCAGCCTGGGTGGGGGACCTGAATGCAACCGGCCGGGGCGGCAGGCCACCAGCACCTTTGGTTTACCGAAAGACTCGTGTGATTCATTTACTGTGAGTAACCAAACATCCCCCTGCTTGCTCAGGCGCGCCGGCCCTTGCCATCACCATACCCTGCACAAAGACACTGGGCCCCGGGGCAATCATCCCTACACACGGAGGGGTTAACATCCAGCTGCCACTACATCTCTCCCGGGTATCCCATAACGGCAGCGGTGGTGTCCCACCTCACCACACACCGTTGGTGGCGTCACAAACTTAATACGGCCTAGCCCATACATCTACATTCCTCCTTTTATTCGACATGTCCGCGAGACCCCCGGGTCGAGCCACTCTCTTAGAAGGTCTGGATCCGACCAGCGGCGGCTGCTGGCACAGGGGCAGCACAAAAGCATTTTTGTGGGTTCGGATATTCAGAAACCCATGAATGAAGGATGACGTGTTTTAAACAATAATGAAAACTGTTGAAAAAAGGGCTTGGGACTCTTTGAAAGAAGCAATAAATACGTTTCTAGGTAACAACAAAGAATCAAAATTTAAGTCCATCGTGGAGAACATGCTGAAACGTTTCAAAGCCTTGGGTTGTCTAATGAATTTGAAGTTACATTTTTTACATTCCTATTTGGACTACTTGTCTGAAAACCTTGGTGCTGGTGGGAAGAACAAGAAGGTTTTCATCGGAATATCAAGGAGATGGAACGACGATACCAAAGTAAATGAAACGTGAACATGATTGCCGGATGCTTCACAGAGAAGATCCACAGGCCTTCTATAAGAGAAAAGGGGGATCTAGAGAAAAGGAAAAAGTGCAAGAATAAATTTCTAATAAAGTTGCAGAATGACTGTACAATAAATAAATGTATTTTATATATAAAATTGTGAATATTTTTGGTTACAATAAGTATTTTTCTTGTTCATGTCACTTGTATGTAACTTCACACATGGATTGTACAAAATCAATATTTGATGGTTAAAAAAAAATATTTATTTTTTTTTTTAAATCAGGACATTAGAAAACATAATAATCAGTCACTGGATTTGAAGTTTCATAAACCAAAATTTTACATAGCTGTGTAATTTGTCGGGCACCCACCGACAATAGAATAGCGCCAGATTTAGGAAGCTGGCTGAGGTCTGCAAAGTCTGTAGCCAGGTGACAAAATTGTCCAACCTGGGTTTCTTCCTTAAGTAGTCTCTGGTATGATGATATGGTATAATCCTGGCAGCCGGAGTCGAAATCCCTAGATTGCGGTTATGATCTCCAATCGGAATTGGAGCCCCTAGATTGAAGCCATGTAGCCAAGTGATCCTCTAGTTGAAGCCAAAGTCCCTAGACCGAGTCCACAAGGCATCCTGGTTCTGATCCCCTAGCCAGCTCCTAAGAGCTTAGACTAGATCATGCAACATCCATCAACAACCTGGTGACTCCAAGAAGTCCCCTTTTATAGCCATAACCTTCCCTTAGGATATACTGTGCCCTTATCAGATTGGTTGTACAAGGTTGCTTCTCTTATTGGATGGATTTCAAGCTGCATGGATAATGTTCATTTAAATGATGTGGATAGAAAGACTGAAGATATCTACATGTAGTCTGAAATCCATCATGAATCAATACTATTTTACACAGTCATAAGCAGCCCATGGGCATTCACCTGCATTCAAACCAATAACAGCTCATAGACCAGACAATCCATCTACCACTGGACCAAAGACAGGAAGTTAAATCCACTGCCTGCGGTAACCAACTTAATCCTATAGGCTACTCACACAACAAACCCAACAGAAAGGAAAAAAACATGGCTTCGATTATCCATCCAATGAAAACGCATAACCATTGTGAGCCATTGGACAATGCAATTGGACACTTGGTGACATGGTGCACGGCCCAATGAATCAAGTCTTTACTTCATATTCACGGTTTAAGCCCTTGGGTTCTAATGTGCCCAGAGTACATATCCAGAAAGATTCTCTTTCTTTGAGCTAAACACAAGTCAACAATACATTGTAAGCAGATTCTATTACCAGTCCCACACCATTTTGTGACGCATAATCACACAGTGATCCAATTAAGATTCCAAGTCATCGAACATGTCCAAGCCATACGCAGAGGAGGCAATAGAATTAGGAAGCTCAAAGAAAGGGAATCTTTCTGGATATATACTCTGGGCACATTGGAACCCAAAGGCTTAAACCATGAATATGAAGTACAGACTTGATTCATTGGGCCATGCATGGACATAATGGACATAATTCTAATAGGCAGGACAGGTAATAAGGAGCACAAGTTATATGCTAAAATGTGTTGTGTGACAAGACAGACACAGGAAAGGACATGATAACAGGTGTAGGGACCAACAAGGTGAGACAAGGGGTATCAGGATAGGGTCAAGTAGGTATGAATGTAGTAATGGGGCAGGCATAGAGAATTGTATGTGAATGTGAATTACAATAAATCACTAAGGAAAGGAATATGTGAGTGTGTGCCTAATGTAAACTAATATTGTACTGGCAAAATTATAGATGGAAAGGGAGAAGGGGAGGGGGGAGAGAGGAGGCTGTAATTGACTACAAGGGTATGAGTTATGAGTGATCATAGGGATAGTGTTACATAAGTGGAAATACCTATGGAGGACCGGATGTGTAAGCGCATACCTTATACAAACCTATAGAGTGCTGATGGGTGAGAGTGTGATGTTAGATATAAGACATCCTATAGTGAATAGTGAGCCGTAATCAAGTGCAACAGGGATATTTCACGTGACTATGGGAACCTGGAAGGTAAAGAAAGGGGAGAAAAAACTGTTAGACAAGGTAATCAGACATAATGTAACCAGTTGATCAGACATGATCACCTGGTTTGAGACCCCCTGCCTTACACTATATAGATATCATGTTCATTCCCCATCTATCTTGCTCAGGAGAGCATCTCCCTCCCCCGGCACCAAGAGCAGCTCATACTGAATTGTTACATTGACTAGTAACACTGCACACAGAAATGCACCTTAATATTCCACTGTTAACCCTTTCCTCCCAGCAGTAACACACAACTCCTCACCTTGATATCATGGTGATTTATGGTCAGAATGACTTCAATGCGATCAGTGATTTCTATTCTAGCTCTGCTCACATAGATTTTATATCCACACTCAACTATAGGCCGTTCTTCATATTTTGGGGGCTTTTAGTCAGATATACTAGTTTGTGCCTGTATAGTATTGGTGTAGATGGGAGTGTAGGGCATGGGTTACATGGCACTGTGGTGGAATACTGATGGGAGGTATTGGTGCTGTGTTTGATGCTTCTACTGGGTATTTTCCTACAAATACTGGAACAGCTCACTGCTTAGAATGATCCTTCCCAGCTCTATAATATATTATATATACCCCACAATGCAGGCTCACACACACATTTGTCTCAAGTGTGTTGTAGGGACACAGATTCAGTCTTGGTCATGTGACTAAAGGCTACTTTACACACTGCGATATCGGTCCCGATATCGCTAGTGTGGGTACCTGCCCCCATCTGTTGCGCGACACGGGCAAATCGTTGCCCATGCCGCACAACACCGACCAGACCCGTCACACATACTTACCTGCCCGGCGACGTCGCTGTGTCCGGCGAACCGCCTCCTTTCTAAGGGGGCGGTCCGTGCGGCGTCACAGCGACGTCACTGAGCGACGGCCCAATAGCAGCGGAGGGGCGGAGATGAGTGGCCGGAACATCCCGCCCACCTCCTTCCTTCCTCATAGCGGCTGGGAGGCAGGTAAGGAGAGGTTCCTCGTTTCTGCGGTGTCACACGGAGCGATGTGTGCTACCGCAGGAGCGACGAACTACATCGTTACTGCTGCAGTAACGATAATCGAGAATGGAGACCCATGTCACCGATGAGCGATTTTGCACGTTTTTGCAACGATGCAAAATCGCTCATCGGTATCACACGCAGCAACATCGCTAATGCGGCCGGATGTGCGTCACAAATTCCGTGACCCCAACGACTCCGCATTAGCGATGTCGCAGCGTGTAAAGCCCCCTTTAGTGGGAGTGGTGTACAGGGTCTTAGCAGTAAAGAGTATTCCATATTTCTGCCAGATACCCACAGAGATATTGAAATCTGAAAAAAGAGACTTCTGCTCATTGAAGGTAAGAACTACTCACATAGCGTTCAACTCCACAGCAAACGAGTGCTCTAGCACTGGCATCTCAGCAGGGATATTCCCCTACTACACATGTGTGTCTAGGTCACTGTGACAGTTTACAGGACATAACTCAGGGCACCTAGACAGAAGGCAGAGGGACTACTTTCTATTTCTGGTGTAGAGCATATATATATATTTATACTATTACATGGGACACATGTACCTTGTATTACCATTATTCGCTGTATATGAACCCCTTTTCTCCGGGCATTATTTGTCTATAGCATTTTTCACGAACCTGAGGCAACTGAGAACCCTTCAGTGAAGGAATTCCACTAACCCTCACAATACCTACCAGGGGCCTCCCTGCAGTAACTCAGGTAGTTGTACCCATTCTCTTTCCGCATTCTATGTGTTCTTCTTCTTTCTTCTTTTTTTTCTTTTTTCTTCTTTTTATTTCTATCATGTAGTTCAGGGGTTTATAGATATATGTCCTGCATCTCATATTTCCTTTAGTGGTGCTTCTTACCCATTCTCATATCATTTACCCTAGTATTTCATGATCCTGAGGCGACTGAGAACCCTTTAATAAAGGAATCCTTTTTCACCTGAATTGTCAAGTGATACTTACCAGTGACTATCACGTAATGTTACAGGTAGTTCCATTTTCTTCCTCTTCTTTCTCTCCTTTCTTCTTTGTCACACGGTCCATTGTGTTATAGCCCACGTGTCATGATAACACTTGTACCATCTTTTCATTTAGATTCCACCTACAATTATTTACCGATTCCAGTTCTGGAATAGGCTTTCATCATCTACTCACTAGAATTCTCAAGTTCATAAGGTACTGAGACATATACATGTTCACACCATTATAAAGAACAAAGTATAAACATTGAGGTTTTTCTCACACCCATGTTCCTGTGTTCTTTGATATGATATGTGTTCATTTCCTTCACTATATAGGATTGCAAGTTTTCCATTTGTACCTTAATGGCAATGACGCTATACAATTGAACACATATCATCCTGTTATCCATATAGGTGTGTATTTACCTGCTTGACTATTTTTGGTTGTTTGATCCAGAATGTTTCTCCAGATAGGTCATGTGGAAATTTTCTTTCCTCAGTACAAATGTTTTCACTATGGCTTTGGAAAATTTTTTTGTATGTGCATCATGGTCATTTGACCCATTGTACTCTCAAGTAGCAATATATTGTACTGTTATGTTGTACTATGTACTAATTACGTGTTTATATGGTTTTGTAACCCTTTATGATCTTAGATAACTTTATCCTTGATAAAGACCTAAAAACAAGCTCGAAACGTTGGATGAATTATCCTTTTGCACAAATAAAGAATTTTCAGCATTCTAAGAGTTCTTTTCTTACGTTATTGATCACTATAGTGTGCCAGAGCTATTTCTATTGAATTGACTCTTATTTTTTCTGAGCACCTGCTATATACACAGTGAGCCAGACATATTCAATTTTCATTCAGAAGGCAGAGGGAAGCCTTAGCAGCTGAGCCTATATCTTGGCTTGTGAGCATTAGAACAGGCCGGCGATTACAGGGTAACATGAAAAATGTCCAGCTTGCATTATGACTAGAACATGACAATATCCTTTTAAGTACTAACCTATGATGCGTTCCTAAGTAGTTGATGTTATATGTTCTACATTTCATTTTCTGCATACTTTACAAGTAGTAGAATTTGCTTTGATATAGGCAACTGGATTTTCACAATGAAAAGGCAAAGGATAACGCCCGAAAAAGACGCCATACATTATGTCAGTGCCATCACTGACAAACCTGGATTGACCATGAAATACATCAATCCCCTTAAAGGTGAGTTAAAACAAGTTTTAACTAAATTGCCTTAATATTGTCATGCATTAGAATGACTGTCTTAGGTAATGATAAATATTTTCTACAGGAAGAGGAGTGTTTGCTGAAACTGAAATCGAAAAAGGGAGTTTTGTTGCAGAATATCGAGGTGAGCTCACGTATGCACTTACGATGGTAGACAACTACTCGAGATTTATGGTTGTGGTACAAGTCAAAGATCTAATGGCCCATACTGCAGCGAAGGTCTTCCAAGCACACTTATGCAGACCTCATGGCTACTCAGAGAGAGTCCTCACAGATCAAGGCACTGCCTTTGAAGCGGAAATCTTCAAGTGATTTATAGAGGGTTAACAATACGTTGGGATCACCGGATCTAATCTCCCTTTTTATACACCCTAAAATCTTGTTTGCTTTAGAATAAACAATAACATCATAAAGGTATAAGATGACGCCATTATTAGCGTCACCATACCGCTACTCTGCCTTCTAAAACGGTCTCTGCTCAAAACCAAACATGATGCATTGCAGGCGGAGCGCGATGAGTTGCAGCAAGAAACAGTAGTGGGTGTGGGTGATAACACACAGCCCAGCCTCGTCTCATCACAACGTGCAGTGGAGGACTATGACGAGGAGGAGGATGAAGACATGGAGCAAATCTCCGGCCAAATTGAGGATATGACATGCACACCAGTCATATCCTCGGTTCAGCGTGGCTGGCCAGAGGACAGGGTAGATGAGGAGGAGGAGGAGGAGGAGGAGGACAGCATGTTCAGTCAACGTGTTGGTCAGGCTACTGAAGTCCTGGCTGTTAAGAGTCTGGCGCACATGGCTGACTTTATGGTAAGCTGCCTGTCTCGTGACCCTCGCTTTAAGAACATCTTGGCCGACAATCATTACTGGTTGGTAACACTGTTAGACCCACGCTACAAGGAGAACTTTATGTCTCTTATTCCCGAGGCGGAGAGGTCAACCAAAATGCAGCAGTTCCGGAAGGCCATAGTCACGGAAGTAGGCAAAGCATTCCCCTCACAAAACGCTAGCGGCATAGGTCAGGAATCAGTGGACAACCAAGGCGTACAGCCGAGAGAGGCACAAGTCCAATCCGCCAGAGGTAGGGGAACAGTCTTTAAGATGTGGGACAGTTTTCTCAGCCCCTCACGTACCACAGCCCCTGAGGTGCGGGGTAGTGCCACAAGAAATCCTAAGTTTGCCCAGATGCTCAAGGAGTACCTTGCAGATCGAACAACTGTACTCCGACATTCCTCTGTGCCTTACAATTATTGGGTATCCAAGGTGGACACGTGGCATGAATTGGCTCTCTACGCCTTGGAAGTCCTGGCCTGCCCTGCCGCTAGCGTTTTGTCAGAGCGTGTTTTTAGTGCCGCAGGTGGAATCATTACAGATAAACGCACCCGCCTGTCAACTGAAAATGCTGACAGGCTGACTCTGATCAAGATGAACAAGGGTTGGATTGGGCCAGACTTCACCACACCACCAGCAAATGAGAGCGGAATTTAAAGTTTGTAACGGGAATTTGCCATGTACCTCCAGTCACCCATGGGTACACACTTCTGGACTTTGGATAATCGCTGGACTGCTCCTCCTTCTCCTCATGCGCCACCATGATGACCGTTACAAGAGTTAGGCCTTTGTTTCAGGTATACCCCCAGTGGTAAATTTTTTCGCCCATTCTTTGCAGAATGGACATTACAACGACAGGAGACCCGCTCCTTTGCAATGGGAACAATGTTTTGAGGCCCTCATGCACGTCTCTATGCAGGGACAACGTGGAGCCTCCCAATTTTTGGCTGCCCTGCCAAAGGGCTATACTATAATACACCCACTAATAAAGGAATCCTTTTTCACTTGAATTGTCAAGTGATACTTACCAGTGACTATCACGTAATGTTACAGGTAGTTGCATTTTCTTCCTCTTCTTTCTCTCCTTTCTTCTTTGTCACACGGTCCATTGTGTTATAGCCCACGTGTCATGATAACACTTGTACCATCTTTTCATTTAGATTCCACCTACAATTATTTACTGATTCCAGTTCTGAAATAGGCTTTCATGATCTACTCACTAGAATTCTCAAGTGCATAAGGTACTGAGACATATACATGTTCACACCATTATAAAGAACAAAGTATAAACATTGAGGTTTTTCTCACACCCATGTTCCTGTGTTCTTTGATATGATATGTGTTCATTTCCTTCACTATATAGGATTGCAAGTTTTCCATTTGTACCTTAATGGCAATGACGCTATACAATTGAACACATATCATCCTGTTATCCATATAGGTGTGTATTTACCTGCTTGACTATTTTTGGTTGTTTGATCCAGAATGTTTCTCCAGATAGGTCATGTGGAAATTTTCTTTCCTCAGTACAAATGTTTTCACTATGGCTTTGGAAAAATTTTTTGTATGTGCATCATGGTCATTTGACCCATTGTACTCTCAAGTAGCAATATATTGTACTGTTATGTTGTACTATGTACTAATTACGTGTTTATATGGTTTTGTAACCCTTTATGATCTTAGATAACTTTATCCTTGATAAAGACCTAAAAACAAGGTCGAAACGTTGGATGAATTATCCTTTTGCACAAATAAAGAATTTTCAGCATTCCAAGAGTTCTTTTCTTACGTTATTGATCACTATAGTGTGCCAGAGCTATTTTTATTGAATTGACTCTTATTTTTTCTGAGCACCTGCTATATACACAGTGACCCAGACATATTCAAGTTTCATTCAGAAGGCAGAGGGAAGCCTTAGCAGCTGAGCCTATATCTTAGCTTGTGAGCATTAGAACAGGCCGGCGATTACAGGGTAACATGAAAAATGTCCAGCTTGCATTATGACTAGAACATGACAATATCCTTTTAAGTACTAACCTATGATGCGTTCCTAAGCAGTTGATGTTATATGTTCTACATTTCATTTTCTGCATACTTTACAAGTAGTAGAATTTGCTTTGATATAGGCAACTGGATTTTCACAATGAAAAGGCAAAGGATAACGCCCGAAAAAGACGCCATACATTATGTCAGTGCCATCACTGACAAACCTGGATTGACCATGAAATACATCAATCCCCTTAAAGGTGAGTTAAAACAAGTTTTAACTAAATTGCCTTAATATTGTCATGCATTAGAATGACTGTCTTAGGTAATGATAAATATTTTCTACAGGAAGAGGAGTGTTTGCTGAAACTGAAATCGAAAAAGGGAGTTTTGTTGCAGAATATCGAGGCGAGCTCACGTATGCACTTACGATGGTAGACAACTACTCGAGATTTATGGTTGTGGTACAAGTCAAAGATCTAATGGCCCATACTGCAGCGAAGGTCTTCCAAGCACACTTATGCAGACCTCATGGCTACTCAGAGAGAGTCCTCACAGATCAAGGCACAGCCTTTGAAGCGGAAATCTTCAAGGACTTCTGCAGCTTTTACCGATGCAGGAAGATGCGCACTACACCCTACCATGCTCAAACCAATGGTTATCAACCTGCTCAGGACTTTACCCCATATTCCAGATGTGGCCTTACAAGTGATTTATAGAGGGGTAACAATACGTTGGGATCACCGGATCTAATCTCCCTTTTTATACACCCTAAAATCTTGTTTGCTTTAGAATAAACAATAACATCATAAAGGTATAGCAGTACCGTTTCAAAGTTTCGGTGTCCCAAGCAGCATTCCATCAGCCTCTGGAAGGTTCCTGGCAAATTGCACAGCTCGAAGGGCATGCTTTTGAACTCGCAGAGACCCATCGGGGTGGCAAAGGCGGTCTTCTCCCGGTCTGCCTCAGCAACGGACACTTGCCAATAGCGACTAGTGAGATCAAGGGTAGAAAAATAATTTGCAGTTCTCAATGCAGCTAGCTATTCCTCTATACAGGGGAGTGGTGCTGTCCTTCTTCTTTAACAGGACCAACGGAGCTGCCCAGAGGCTACAACTGTCACGGATAACCCCAGCCTCCTTCATGTTGCTCAACATGTCCTTGGTACACTGGTAATGTGCAGGTAGTTTTGGCTTATATCTCTCTTTGATGGGTGGGTGTGCACTTGTGGGGATGTAGTGTTTGACCCCTTTTATTCTTCAAAAGTCTAGCGGATGTTTGCTGAAGACTTGCTCGTATTCTTGCACTAGCCTGTAGACCCCCTTCTTGTGATGTGAAGGTGTGGAGTCAGTGCCTACGTGTAATTCCTTACACCACTCCTATGGCTGACTTGGTGAGCTGTCACTGAATGGGTGGGCTGAAGCAATGGTGGATGCTGCTGTTTGGATAGCATGTGTATCTACTGAGAACAGCTTATCAATGGTGGCAAATCGGAGCAGCTTAATCTCTTGCTCTCCGCAGTTCAACACTCTCATGGGCACTCTTCCCTTCCATATTAATGAATAAAACTATGATGTAAATGTAAATAGCATATAGATACCCCACAAATGCAGATAAAAGTAGGTTATGGGAAAAGGGGGAAGAGAGAAACAGGAAAATAGTGGAATAAAGTATACCTTCCAGGTGGGAGAGGAAATGGCAGCACAGCCAATGGAGGTGAAGCAAGGGGAGCCTGCAACTAAAGAGTTGAGAGCGTTATCACATGGTGACTGAGCCTGATTGTAACGGGAGCATAGAGGTGCCGATCCTGTCTTACCTGCGTTGGTGTAGAAGTGGGTGTCCTGTGGTGGAGTCAGCTATGTGCAGTGGTGGCCGTGGGTTCTTTTATGTGCGACCGTAGTAATAGCTGCGCCCACTTCCTGTATGGGAGTGGAATGCAGTGAGGGTAATGGAACGCACGCCTGCGCATTTGTGTTTAACGTCGCGCATGTGCAGAACGGAGAAAAGGCTGCGCTCACTTCCTAATGAAAGGGAGTGAGACGCATCTGGGAAGGGAAGGGAAAAGATTAGGGTTTGGGGATGATGAAAGGGCTTTCTACGGGCAAGGATGGCAAAGGGTGGCAGTGACGGAAAGTCAGGCAGCCTGTCCTGTCCTGTCCTGTCCGTCCGTCTTTTTGTATCATGAATTGGAAAGACTGCAAGGGGGAGGGGAGGTCCTTGTGTCCAAAAGGAGGAGTTATTCAGATTCATTGCAGTGGGCGGCGGCTGCAAAAAGCACCATTCTTCTTGTTTTTGCTCTGCAAAACAGCCTTTTCAAGGGTTGGCTTGGGTGACAAAATGTCTTCTGTAGGCGTGGGTTTGTCTCCCTCTCCCTAAGATGTGTCCGGTATAGGCCAGGGTGCCACTCAAGGCCGTAACCAATTCGGGTTATAGCTTCTCGGCCTTTTGGCTAAGATCAAGTGTAGTTTCGGAGGACGCTACCTTGGTCGGTACTGGAAGGTGCCTGGGATTGCACGTCTGCCGGCCTTGAGGAAGTGTGTGCGCCTTCTGGTGACACATAGCCCTCTTGTGCCTGGACGGTTCCCAGGCAACGGGAGGCGATCACCTTTGTTATTTTGAAGTCCTACTGATAAACAGAAAAAAAAAAAAAAATTAAATCTGTTCTTATCAGTTTAATATCTGATACGTCCCCTCTCTGGGGACCATATATTAAATGGATTTTTAGAACAAGGAGATGGAAAAAATCTTGCTCTGTCCACTCCACGCATTGACCTGGTATTGCAGTACCTCCAGGACCGGTGCACCCCTTCTTAACCCAGTTTCCAAAAGCAGAACTCAATTCACCTGATTCAAATGAGCCCCATTAGTGAATTGAAAGAAAGCAAAAACTTTATATGCACCTCAATTTGGCCAATTCACTTTTCACACTTTCACCCTTTTTTTTATCTTTCACACCTTTTACTTGCTTTATTGATGCAAAAAGCTGTGCCAAATAGCAAACTCATCTCCACTCAACTTGACCAACTCTGCTATGTCCCGTGCAGTATCTTATTCTCAGTCTTATCTAGATCATTTGCAATTGAATAGAATAGATCCCTTTTGGCTGCTTATGACTGTGTAAAATATGTAGTTTTACTGGGCTGGGATGAGAGAATCCATTGAAGCATGGTGTAGGGATTGTGGTTCCTGTGTGCTAAGAAGAGAGGCTGGCACCAGCCAGAAAGCCCCATTGCAGCCAATAATCACTTAATAACTTTTTCAACTTGTCATCATATGGGAGGCCTTCCATTCCTTGTAGTAGTCTAGTTGCCCACCTTTGAACTGACTCTAACTTCTGAATGTCCTTTTTAAAATGTGGAGCCCAAAACTGGTTCCCATATTCCAGATGTAGCCTTACAAGTGATTTATAGAGGTGTAACAATACGTTGGGATCACGGGATCTAATCTCCCTTTTTATACACCCTAAAATCTTGTCCCAAGCAGCATTCCATCAGCCTCTGGAAGGTTCCTGGCGCATTGCACAGCTCGAAGGGCATGCTTTTGAACTCGCAGAGACCCATAGGGGTGGCGAAGGCGGTCTTCTCCCGGTCTGCCTCAGCAACGGACACTTGCCAATAGTGACTAGTGAGATCAAGGGTAGAAAAATAATTTGCAGTTCTCAATGCAGCTAGCAATTCCTCAATACGGGGAGTGGTGCCGTCCTTCTTTTTTAACAGGATCAACAGAGCTGCCCAAAGGCTACAACTGTCACGGATAACCCCAGCCGCCTTCATGTTGCTCAACATGTCCTTGGTACACTGGCAATGTGAAGGTGGTATTGGCTTATAGCTCTCTTTGATGGGTGGGTGTGCACCTGTGGGGATGTGGTGTTGGACCCCTTTTATTCCCCCAAAATCTAGCGGGCTTCCCACCGGTAACCCGCTCCCCAGCTTGGATGGATGCTGAGGGAGCCCCTTTTGCCCGCAGGCTCTGGCCCTGGGAACTGTAGCCTTGGCGGTGACTGTGCTTCCCTCTACGGTGTGAGCTGTTGCCTTCAATCGGGTCTTGACTGCTGGGAAACCCTGGAGGTTCCTGTCGCTAACGGATTTGACCGGTTTTACGGCGACTCCTAGCCTGGTCGGGGTCCGTAGGCCCTGCCGGATGGTGCTGGCTTCTCTTCACTCCCCGATCTGGTACCGGCGGGCCACCGCCCATCCCCGGTCCGTACGGTTTACTCCAATCAGCCTCTCCTGCAGAAGGTCACCACCGTCTGCCAACCTTGCTGAGTGCCCGGGCCACACACCCGGACACGGTCAGTCTCCTCTCCTCTTCACTTCTCTAACTCCAAAACTGATCTCTAATCTGACTCCTTTTCCCGCCTCCAGGACTGTGAACTCCTCGGTGGGTGGGATCAACCGCCTGGCCCACCCCCTGGTGTGGACATCAGCCCCTGGAGGAAGGCAACTAGGATTTGTGTTTAGCTTCGGTGTGCCTAGCCGGAGTGTAGAGTGTGTTGGTGTAGTACCTGTGACGACCTGGCTTGTCCAGGGCGCCACATTCCCCTATAGTAAAATGCAGACCGTCCGCGGGCTGCCCGTCCATCACCGGTTTTATTTTCACAACTGAAAAAGAATAAAACGGTAAAACATGTAAAAGCATCATAAACATTTTACAACGGTACAGCTTCCGCTCTTCTCCCACCCAAACAACCTGGCCCTGATGCTGCCCCTAAGAAGCGGGCAGCACCCCTTGACCCCAGTCCAGCACCAAGTTGCCCGAGCGGGTTCTGTCTCTTTCAGGGGGCCCACGTCCAAGGGGACCCCTGAACCCCCGGAGGATCGCCACCGGTTACGGTAGTGGCGGGCCTAGGCCATCCCTTTCCTCCAGGCCCATCCTCCCAAATCAGCCTCTCCGGAGGCGGTAACGGTGTCAAGCCAACAAACATTTTTATTTACATTGCACTAAGTTTGTGGTTGCCCTGCAAGTTCTCGGGCTTGTCCGTAAGCAGTTCCTTACGCAATGGTTGCACAGTCCCTACGGGGACAACAGTTGCCGGCAACGGCCGGTTTAATCACGGTTCAATCAGGTAAACTTCTTTGGTTGATCATCTTTACTTATCATTTAAAACTTTCAAACTGGTACACTCAACACATAAAGCCCCCCCCTTTTAAAGAGTAGTTTCCCTGTACCTAAGTGGGGGTCTACCTAGGTTGGGGCGAGTGGACCTTCGGGGTCCGGTGTCAGTGGTGACAGGCAGTGGGGCAGAGGGAACAGTCAGTTCCTCCTCCCTGCTATCATGTGGGGCAGGCGGAGGCGTAGGGGAGCTGGGTACAGGTACCTCCCTGGGCACTGGCTCGCGGTTAACCGTTTCCATCATTTCTTCATCCACGGGTTGTGGGAACAGTATCACTGGAAGGATCACCGCACCGTTCTGTGTAGGCCAGTCTGCTGGAAAATCACCCATCATGGTGTGGATTACCTCTTTTTCCTTCTCCACTGGACTGGGAACTGGAGCCTCATCCGCTACTCTCAATGCTGGTGGGCACTTCTTCAGGTGGTCTCGGGAAACCGTGGCCAAAGTCCCCCCCTGGTCACGGCTGATCTGGTAGGCCTTCCCATTCTCCCATCCTGTGGGCTGGACTACATACGGGTTTTTTTCCCATTGATCATCCAGCTTGTGGGCCCTTCTTTTCCGCTTCAGCACTACATCCCCAGGTTGGAAGGAACCGGCAGGCGCCTTCTTGTTGAAGCACTGCTCCTGTTGTCCCCGACTCCGGCACAAGTTCTTTTCAACATACTCCTGGACCTGTCGGTACTGTGTCCTCCGCCGAGTGTCCCATTCAGCTGTCGACAGGAGTGCTTCTGAAGCTTCCAAGCCCATTTCCAGATCCACTGGTAGCCGGCCGGGACGAGCTCTCATCAGGTATGCTGGAGTGCATTTCGTAGAGCTGGAAGGGATGTTGTTGTACATATCGACCAGGTCAGGTAGCTTCTCCAGCCACAGGTTCCGCTCTTCCAGTGGTAACGTCTTGAGGAGGCCCAGGACCAAGTGGTTCATCTTTTCACAAATGCCATTGGTTTGGGCGTGGTAAGGCGTGGTCCGGATTTTCTTGCAGCCGTACAACTGGCAGAATTCCTGGAATACCTCTGCTTCAAAGGCCGGACCCTGGTCGGTAAGCACCCTCTCCGGGTACCAATGCGGTCAACAGAAATAAGCCTGGAAAGCCTTAGCAGCGGTGCGGCCGGTTAAGTCCTTAACTGGGACAACCACCAGGAACCTCGAGTAGTGGTCTACGATGGTCAGAGCGTAGGTGTACCCACTTCGGCTGGGGGTGAGCTTTACATGGTCAAGGGCAACCAGCTCCAGCGGTTGGTGTGTAATGATCGGGTGTAGGGGTGCCTTCTGGCTGGCCTCGTCCTTCCTTCTCAATGCGCAAGGGCCACATTCTCGGCACCAGGCCTCCACAGATTCCCGCATTCCACTCCAATAGAACCGCTCTCTTAACAACATCTCTAGCTTCTTCCACCCGAAGTGCACTGCACCATCATGGTATGCTTGCAGGACGGTGGGCACGTTAGCCTGGGGAATCACCAGCTGGCGGATCTTCTCGTGAGTCTTTGGATTAATCAGCTCGCGATACAACTTCCCCTGGTGTAGGTATAGCCGGGTCCGTTCTTGCCACAGACGTTGGGCTTCGGCAGGGGCAGCAGGGTCTATCCCAGCAGAACCCTGTTCCACTAGAGTCTTGACCAGGCGGACAGCAGGTGCCTGGTCCTGAGCTTCCTGCCAGTCCTGTCGGGGCAGCGGATCCAGGTTCACCCGTTGTTGGTAGACGTGCACCTTCTCAGTGAATGGCCGGTGAAATGCAGGCAACTCGATCTCTTCGAGGTCATCATCCTCTGGCCCCTCTTCCGACAGGTGGGGCATCCGGGAGAGTGCATTGGCATTGACGTTGGTACGGCCGGCCCGGTACTTGATGGTGAAATCGTAGTTGGCTAACCTGGTCACCCACCGCTGCTCCAACGCGCCCAGCTTGGCCATATCTAGATGGGTCAGCAGGTTATTGTCTGTGTACGCGGTGAACTTGGCTGCTGCCAGGTAATGGCGGAACCGCTCGGTGATAGCCCACACCAGTGCCAAGAGCTCAAGCTTGAAGGAGATGTAGTTCTCAGGGTTCCTCTCAGTCGGTCGGAGTTTTCGGCTAGCATAAGCTATTACCTTTTCCCTTCTGTCTTAGACCTGGGATAGAACAGCCCCCAAGCCCACATTGCTGGCGTCGGTGTAGAGGATGAATGGGCGGCTGTAGTCAGGGTACGCTAGGATTTCCTCTCCGGTCAGGGCTGTTCTCAGCTGGCGGAAGGATTCCTCATGCTTTTCTTCCCACACCAATGGGGCTACTAGGGATCTACCACCCTTGGTCTGTCCTACGAGGAGGTCTTGCATGGGGGCAGCCATCTTTGTGTACCCCTTAATGAAGCGACGGTAATATCCCACCAGGCCCAGAAACTGCCTCACTTCCCTCACTGTGGTCGGTCTCGGCCAGTCTTGGATGGCGGTGATCTTCTCGGGGTTGGGGGCGACACCTTCCGCACCAACCACATGTCCTAGGTACTGCACTCTGGGTTTCAGCAGATGACACTTTGAGGGCTTCAACTTCATCCCATACTTGGCAAGGGACGCGAACACCTCGGCTAGGTGCTCCAGGTGGGCTTCATACGTCTGTGAGTACACAATCACATCATCCAAGTACAGCAAAACGGTCCCATAGGCAGTCTTCTCTCGGTCTTCCGGTGCCACGGCCACCTGCCAGTACCCGCTGGTGAGGTCAAGGGTGGAGAAGTAGTTAGCGGTTCTCAGCGAGGCCAGGGACTCTTTGATGCGGGGCAGAGGGTAAGCATCCTTATGCGTTATCTGGTTAATCTTCCGGTAATCCACACACATCCGCATGGTGCCATCCTTCTTCTTAACCAGCACCAACGGAGCGGCCCAGGGACTACAGCTGTCCCTAATAACCCCTGCCTCCTTCATGTTCCTCAATATGTCTTTGGCGCATTGGTAGTGCGCAGGGGGAATAGGCCTGTATCTCTCTTTAATAGGGGAGTGTGTACCGGTAGGGATGTGGTGTTGAACCCCTTTAATCTGCCCAAAATCTAGAGGGTGCTTGCTAAAAACCCGCTCATACTCCTGTACCACCCGGTATACCCCTTCCTTGTGGTGTATGGGGGTATCATCAGTGCCGACATGTAGCTCTCGATACCACTCGCCTAACTCCCCCAGGGAATGAGTGGGAACCGGCAGCAGGCGGTGTGACCGGGGGAACGGCTTCATGGATCGTGTGGGGATCTAGAGTGAGCAATTTGGCAAGGGTAGCGTACCGGGTGGTGCATGAATGCACACATATTGGTTTTATAATCTTATTGTATTACTTTATATTCTTATTTCACTTGTGCATATCTCCACCATAATCCTGGCTAAGAAATATAGCTTTTTTTGGGGTACACAGGTAGTAAGGTCTTCTTTCTATTTCTTTAGGGGTGATATAGCCTGGTGGAACTCTAGACCTCTAACATTATATATGCACCCTTTTTCTTTATGGTTCTTGGACACCTTATAACATTCTTCCATACATATATATCTTTCTCATAAATTATAAATAATTAGGCATTTTTATATATTTTATTTACATTTTCATAAATAACTTTTTACAAAGCATGGGGGACATTCTCACATACATATAATTTTCATGTACGCATTCTGAAAATTTACGCATAAACCGTACACACTCCTTTTTGTAACAATTTCTATAACTCATTCGCTGAACTCTCATCCCGGATATTCATTCTTACACCGAATTTCCTGTTATAACACAACATTCATGATTTTTATTCAATTTATTTTTATTTTTTAGGTTTATTAGTAGTGATGAGCGAGTACTAAAAAGCTCGGGTGCTCGAAGCTCGGGCCGAGCCTCCCAAGATACTCGTGTACTCGGCCCGAGCACCGAGCCCAATGTTATCCTATGGGAGACCCGAGTATTTTTGTGAAATGACCACCGGCAGCATGTAGAAACCCTAAAAATGGCACAAAAGTCTCCGAAGAGTGCTCAAATGACATGGCAACAGCATGGGGAAGACCCCTTGAAGCATTTATCACTCAAAAGTCACAGCTTTGAATAATTTTGTCCGCGTTTTACGCCATTTTTACGGACTCACCAGAAAACCTTCCAAAATGACACCAAAATGATTTTTCATAGCGGAAATGTTAAGGGCACATACCCAATAGTGAGATAGAGCTAATGTATGTTACTTTTTGAGATCAATACATGAAAGATTTTACGTAAAACATTGTGTGGCACTCCGATGTCCCTGAGAAGAGACGTACATAAAGGCCTCTGAGTCTAATGTGCCCATTTTGAGGAACTGAGTCTTTGTAGTATTTTCCTTTGCCAGGGCAGTCCAAAATTGTGAGGTTCACCAATGCCCCTGCATACAGACGTGCATGATGGCCTGTAAACCTGAAGTGCCCATTGTAAGGAAGTGGGTCTATTGTAGTATAGCCCTTAGGCAGGGCAGCCAAAAATTGGGAGGCTCCACGTTGTCCCTGGATAGAGACGTGCATGAGGGCCTCAAAACATTAAGTGTCCAGTGTCAGGAAGTGGGTGTATTATAGTATAGCCCTTAGGCAGGGCAGCCAAAAATTGGGAGGCTCCACGTTGTCCCTGGATAGAGACGTGCATGAGGGCCTGTAAACCTGAAGTGCCCATTGGAAGGAAGTGGGTCTTTTGTAGTATAGCCCTTTGGCAGGGCAGCCAAAAATTGGGAGGCTCCACGTTGTCCCTGGATAGAGACGTGCATGAGGGCCTGTAAACCTGAAGTGCCCATTGGAAGGAAGTGGGTCTTTTGTAGTATAGCCCTTTGGCAGGGCAGCCAAAAATTGGGAGGCTCCACGTTGTCCCTGGATAGAGACATGCATGAGGGCCTCAAAACATTAAGTGTCCATTGTCAGGAAGTGGGTGTATTATAGTATAGCCCTTAGGCAGGGCAGCCAAAAATTGGGAGGCTCCACGTTGTCCCTGGATAGAGACGTGCATGAGGGCCTGTAAACCTGAAGTGCCCATTGGAAGGAAGTGGGTCTTTTGTAGTATAGCCCTTTGGCAGGGCAGCCAAAAATTGGGAGGCTCCACGTTGTCCCTGGATAGAGACGTGCATGAGGGCCTCAAAACATTAAGTGTCCATTGTCAGGAAGTGGGTGTATTATAGTATAGCCCTTTGGCAGGGCAGCCAAAAATTGGGAGGCTCCACGTTGTCCCTGGATAGAGACGTGCATGAGGGCCTCAAAACATTAAGTGTCCATTGTCAGGAAGTGGGTGTATTATAGTATAGCCCTTAGGCAGGGCAGCCAAAAATTGGGAGGCTCCACGTTGTCCCTGGATAGAGACGTGCATGAGGGCCTCAAAACATTAAGTGTCCATTGTCAGGAAGTGGGTCTTTTGTAGTATAGCCCTTTGGCAGGGCAGCCAAAAATTGGGAGGCTCCACGTTGTCCCTGGATAGAGACGTGCATGAGGGCCTCAAAACATTAAGTGTCCATTGTCAGGAAGTGGGTGTATTATAGTATAGCCCTTAGGCAGGGGAGCCAAAAATTGGGAGGCTCCACGTTGTCCCTGGATAGAGACGTGCATGAGGGCCTCAAAACATTAAGTGTCCATTGTCAGGAAGTGGGTCTTTTGTAGTATAGCCCTTTGGCAGGGCAGCCAAAAATTGGGAGGCTCCACGTTGTCCCTGGATAGAGACGTGCATGAGGGCCTCAAAACATTAAGTGTCCATTGTCAGGAAGTGGGTGTATTATAGTATAGCCCTTTGGCAGGGCAGCCAAAAATTGGGAGGCTCCACGTTGTCCCTGCATAGAGACGTGCATGAGGGCCTCAAAACATTGTTCCCATTGCAAAGGAGCGGGTCTCCTGTCGTTGTAATGTCCATTCTGCAAAGAATGGGCGAAAAAATTTACCACTGGGGGTATACCTGAAACAAAGGCCTAACTCTTGTAACGGTCATCATGGTGGCGCATGAGGAGAAGGAGGAGCAGTCCAGCGATTATCCAAAGTCCAGAAGTGTGTACCCATGGGTGACTGGAGGTACATGGCAAATTCCCGTTACAAACTTTAAATTCCGCTCTCATTTGCTGGTGGTGTGGTGAAGTCTGGCCCAATCCAAGCCTTGTTCATCTTGATCAGAGTCAGCCTGTCAGCATTTTCAGTTGACAGGCGGGTGCGTTTATCTGTAATGATTCCACCTGCGGCACTAAAAACACGCTCTGACAAAACGCTAGCGGCAGGGCAGGCCAGGACTTCCAAGGCGTAGAGAGCCAATTCATGCCTTGTGTCCACCTTGGATACCCAATAATTGTAAGGCACAGAGGAATGTCGGAGTACAGTTGTTCGATCTGCAAGGTACTCCTTGAGCATCTGGGCAAACTTAGGATTTCTTGTGGCACTACCCCGCACCTCAGGGGCTATGGTACGTGAGGGGCTGAGAAAACTGTCCCACATCTTAAAGACTGTTCCCCTACCTCTGGCGGATTGGACTTGTGCCTCTCTCGGCTGTACGCCTTGGTTGTCCACTGATTCCTGACCTATGCCGCTAGCGTTTTGTGAGGGGAATGCTTTGCCTACTTCCGTGACTATGGCCTTCCGGAACTGCTGCATTTTGGTTGACCTCTCCGCCTCGGGAATAAGAGACATAAAGTTCTCCTTGTAGCGTGGGTCTAACAGTGTTACCAACCAGTAATGATTGTCGGCCAAGATGTTCTTAACGCGAGGGTCACGAGACAGGCAGCTTACCATAAAGTCAGCCATGTGCGCCAGACTCTTAACAGCCAGGACTTCAGTAGCCTGACCAACACGTTGACTGATCATGCTGTCCTCCTCCTCCTCCTCCTCCTCCTCATCTACCCTGTCCTCTGGCCAGCCACGCTGAACCGAGGATATGACTGGTGTGCATGTCATATCCTCAATTTGGCCGGAGATTTGCTCCATGTCTTCATCCTCCTCCTCGTCATAGTCCTCCACTGCACGTTGTGATGAGACGAGGCTGGGCTGTGTGTTATCACCCACACCCACTACTGTTTCTTGCTGCAACTCATCGCGCTCCGCCTGCAATGCATCATGTTTGGTTTTGAGCAGAGACCGTTTTAGAAGGCAGAGTAGCGGTATGGTGACGCTAATAATGGCGTCATCACCACTCACCATCTTGGTGGAGTCCTCAAAGTTTTGGAGGATGGTACATAGGTCGGACATCCATCTCCACTCCTCAGGTGTTATGTGTGGAGTTTGACCCATTTCCCGACGGCTTAGGTGATGCAGGTACTCAACAACTGCCCTCTTCTGCTCACATATCCTGACCAACATGTGCAGAGTTGAATTCCAACGCGTGGGGACATCACACACCAGTCTGTGAGCCGGAAGATGCAAACTGCGCTGAAAGCCGGCAAGGCCGGCTGAATCAGTAGGTGACTTTCGAAAATGTGCAGACAGGCGGCGAACTTTTACCAGCAGATCAGACAGCTCTGGGTATGACTTTAGAAACCGCTGAACCACGAGGTTGAGCACATGGGCCACGCATGGAACATGTGTCAGCTGGCCTCGCCTCAAAGCCGCCACCAGGTTCCGGCCATTGTCACACACGACCTTTCCTGGCTTTAGGTTCAGAGGTGTGAGCCAGTGATCTGCCTGCTGTTTCAGAGCTGTCCACAGCTCTTCTGCATTGTGGGGTTTGTCACCTATGCAGATTAGCTTCAGCACAGCCTGTTGCCGCTTCGCCGAGGCAGTGCTGCAGTGCTTCCAGCTTGGGACTGGTGTGGAGGGTACAGTGGATGAGGATGCGCAGGAGGAGGAGGAGGCTGAAGAGCATGACATTCCGGAGCTGTAGAGTGTGGGTGAAACACTGACTGAGGTAGGGCCTGCAAACCTTGGTGTGGGAAGGACGTGTTCCGTCCCTCGCTCAGACTGGGTCCCAGCTTCCACAATATTAACCCAGTGTGCCGTCAACGAGATGTAGCGGCCTTGCCCACAAGCACTTGTCCACGTGTCTGTGGTTAGGTGGACTTTGGGTGAAACAGCGTTGTTCAGGGCACGTGTGATATTTTGTGACACGTGGTTATGCAACGCGGGGACGGCACACCGGGAGAAATAGTGGCGGCTGGGGACCGAGTAACGTGGGACAGCTGCCGCCATCAGGTCGCGGAATGCTTCTGTCTCCACCAGCCTAAAAGGCAACATTTCCAGCACAGTCGCGAAATGTTAGCATTTAGAACTGTGGCATGTGGGGTGTTGGCAGTGTATTTGCGCCTGCGTTCAAAGGTTTGCTGAATGGATAACTGAACGCTGCGCTGGGACAAGGACGTGCTTGATGATGGTGTTATTTCTGAGTAGGCAACTGCAGGTGCAGGACCGGAGGAGGCTTGTTCGCAGGCAGCATGGACAGGGGATTGGCTCGCATGCACAACCAGCGAAGACGTAGCAGTGACATTAGCAAGCACTGCTCCTCGACTCTGTTGTACTTCCCACAAAGTCGGGTGCTTGGCTGACATGTGCCTGATCATGCTGGTGGTGGTCAGGCTGCTAGTTTTGGTACCCCTGCTGATGCTGGCACGGCAGGTGTTGCAAATGGCCTTTTTAGAATCATCTGGATCCAACTTAAAAAACTGCCAGACTCGGGAAGACCTAACATTTGTACAGGCACCTTGTGTCGTGTTGTTGTTCCGGGGAACGGTTGCCTGACTTCTGCCTGGAGCCACCACCCTGCTTCTTACTGCCTGTTGGGATGCTACGCCTCCCTCCCCCTGTGCACTGCTGTCCTCGCTCTGCATATCCTCCTGCCAGGTTGGGTCAGTTACTGGATCATCCACCACGTCGTCTTCCTCTTCCGCACCCTGCTCCTCCTCCTGACTTCCTGACAATTGTGTCTCATCATCGTCCACCCCTTGTTGAGACACGTTGCCAACTTCGTGAGAACGTGGCTGCTCAAATATTTGGCCATCTGTACATACGATCTCCTCATGACCCACTTCAACATGAGCTGGCGAGAGGCCAGAATGTGCGAATGGAAACGTGAACAGCTCTTCCGAGTGTCCAAGTGTGGGATCATTAATGTCCGAGGACGTGTACTCAGCCTTGTGGTAGGAAGGAGGATCAGGTTCTGAAATGTGCGGTGCAGTATCACGGCTACTGACACTTGACCGTGTGGAAGACAGAGTGTTTGTGGTGGTGCCAATCTGACTGGAAGCATTATCCGCTATCCAACTAACAACCTGTTGACACTGGTCTTGGTTCAAGAGCGGTGTACTGCTGCGGTCCCCAAGAATTTGGGACAGGACGTGCGAGCGACTAGATGTGGCCCTTTGTTGTGGCAAAATTAGAGCTTGCCCACGACCTCGGCCTCTGCCTGCACCACCATCACGTCCACTTCCTTGTTCCTTGCCAACGCCCTTGCGCATTTTGCAATGCTGTGCTGACGTGTATTCACTAGACTTGGGCGTTATATCAAAGTTTGTGCAAATTGTGCACCTGTACGCTGCCACCGACAGGCACACACGTGCGGTTTTTAAATGCAAGCACGGACGCACTAAGAACCTAACAGGTTTTAGGAGCAAAAATTAATGATGAGAACTCTGACACTATCAGCCACTGCTGACTGACGTGTATTATACACTACACTTGTGCGTTATATAATAGTTTGGTAAAAACGCACACAAGTGCACCTGTACGCTGCCACCGACAGGCACACACGTGCGGTTTTTAAATGCAAGCACGGACGCACTAAGAACCTAACAGGTTTTAGGAGCAAAAATTAATGACGAGAACTCTGACACTATCAGCCACTGCTGACTGACGTGTATTATACACTACACTTGTGCGTTATATAATAGTTTGGTAAAAACGCACACAAGTGCACCTGTACGCTGCCACCGACAGGCACACACGTGCGGTTTTTAAATGCAAGCACGGACGCACTAAGAACCTAACACAGGTTTTAGGAGCAAAAATTAATGACGAGAACTCTGACACTATCAGCCACTGCTGACTGACGTGTATTATACACTACACTTGTGCGTTATATAATAGTTTGGTAAAAACACACACAAGTGCACCTGTACGCTGCCACCGACAGGCACACACGTGCGGTTTTTAAATGCAAGCACGGACGCACTAAGAACCTAACACAGGTTTTAGGAGCAAAAATTAATGACGAGAACTCTGACACTATCAGCCACTGCTGACTGACGTGTATTATACACTACACTTGTGCGTTATATAATAGTTTGGTAAAAACGCACACAAGTGCACCTGTACGCTGCCACCGACAGGCACACACGTGCGGTTTTTAAATGCAAGCACGGACGCACTAAGAACCTAACACAGGTTTTAGGAGCAAAAATTAATGACGAGAACTCTGACACTATCAGCCACTGCTGACTGACGTGTATTATACACTACACTTGTGCGTTATATAATAGTTTGGTAAAAACGCACACAAGTGCACCTGTACGCTGCCACCGACAGGCACACACGTGCGGTTTTTAAATGCAAGCACGGACGCACTAAGAACCTAACAGGTTTTAGGAGCGACAATTGCTGAGAAGTCTGACACTATCAGGACTGTTTTAGACTGTGTACACCAGCCCCAGATATGATGAAGGCTGGTATACGGTCACCACTAGGAATGGCTATATACCCTGCCTGCCTGCCTGCCTGCCTGTATACTGCTACAATAGTCCTGACAAGGACTCTTTTGGTCTCTAGCCTGTATTCCAACCTGGCTATACCCTGCCTGTATACAGCAACAATAGTCCTGAGAAGGACTCTGCTACTGTACTCCGACCTGGCTATACCCTGCCTGCCTGTATACAACTAGAATAGTCCTGAGAAGGACTTTTGGTCACACTGTTTGCAGCCCTGCTACGGAAATAGCTATAAAGGGCCGCAAACCTTTCCCTGAAGCAGCGACCCTTTCCCTGCACTGACTGTCTGGATAGCTGTGCGCCCGCCGGTATAAAGGCTCGGTCACGCTGTGCAGGCCGGCCAATCACTGCAATTCCACAACTAACAGGGCTGGCATTGCAGTGGTCTGCCAGCCAATCCCTGCATGAGGGCTGGCTCTCAAAAGAGCGCCAACATGCAGGGATGAAGACCACGAGTACAGCACGAGTATCGCGAGATTACTCGGTCCCCGTCGAGTAGACCGAGTACAGTGATACTCGTGCGAGTACCGAGTAGTAACAAGCATGCTCGCTCATCACTATTTATTAGTAAAATGGCTTACACTCCCCTTTTTTCCACTTTTTTCTTCACTACTTTTATAAAGAAATTTTTCCTTTCTTTATTCTTAATGCAATTTTATATAGCAACACCACCATTTTTTGCCACGAACATAATTTTTCTTGTCCGTCATCCCGTTCACCCTTACAGGGTTGTGGACAGATGCACTTGTCACTACACTTCTAAGACTCAATACAGGGTCTGGAGCTCAATGCTCCCTTTTTGTTTTTTTTTTCTTCTTTTTTTTCTTTTTTTCATTTTGTCCTTCTTCTTCTTCTTTTTCTGATTTTTGTCTCAAAAAGCTGATGAAATTTGAAACACTATACCCCAGTGATTTTATAAATGTTTCTCAATATATCACTTGAGAACTTTTATGGCCGGTATTGTAACAGTTGACCATCCCGGCAGTATTTGAAATACAGCAGTCAGTCCTCTGACGTAGCTCCATATGTGTATATATAGAGGTTCTTCCTCCTTTGATTGCATACTGTTCTTTTTTTGCCCTGATGAAGGAGACAGTGATCTCTGAAACACATTGACCGGAAAAAAGAATAAAGAGATGAAATAATTAACATCAGTTTCCTTTGGTGACAGCGCGGCACGCACCCGATTTTCCTCCTATACGTTATTGCTCTTCTACTAGGGGCTGCGGCTGTTAGGTTCTTAGTGCGTCCGTGCGTGCATTTAAAAACCGCACGTGTGTGCCTGTCGGTGGCAGCGTACAGGTGCACCTGTGTGCGTTTTTACCAAACTCTTATATAAAGCACAAGTGTAGTGTATAATACACGTCAGTCAGCAGTGGCTGATAGTGTCAGAGTTCTCGTCATTAATTTTTGCTCCTAAAACCTGTGTTAGGTTCTTAGTGCGTCCGTGCTTGCATTTAAAAACCGCACGTGTGTGCCTGTCGGTGGCAGCGTACAGGTGCACTTGTGTGCGTTTTTACCAAACTATTATATAACGCACAAGTGTAGTGTATAATACACGTCAGTCAGCAGTGGCTGATAGTGTCAGAGTTCTCGTCATTAATTTTTGCTCCTAAAACCTGTGTTAGGTTCTTAGTGCGTCCGTGCTTGCATTTAAAAACCGCACGTGTGTGCCTGTCGGTGGCAGCGTACAGGTGCACTTGTGTGCGTTTTTACCAAACTATTATATAACGCACAAGTGTAGTGTATAATACACGTCAGTCAGCAGTGGCTGATAGTGTCAGAGTTCTCGTCATTAATTTTTGCTCCTAAAACCTGTGTTAGGTTCTTAGTGCGTCCGTGCTTGCATTTAAAAACCGCACGTGTGTGCCTGTCGGTGGCAGCGTACAGGTGCACTTGTGTGCGTTTTTACCAAACTATTATATAACGCACAAGTGTAGTGTATAATACACGTCAGTCAGCAGTGGCTGATAGTGTCAGAGTTCTCGTCATTAATTTTTGCTCCTAAAACCTGTGTTAGGTTCTTAGTGCGTCCGTGCTTGCATTTAAAAACCGCACGTGTGTGCCTGTCGGTGGCAGCGTACAGGTGCACTTGTGTGCGTTTTTACCAAACTATTATATAACGCACAAGTGTAGTGTATAATACACGTCAGTCAGCAGTGGCTGATAGTGTCAGAGTTCTCGTCATTAATTTTTGCTCCTAAAACCTGTGTTAGGTTCTTAGTGCGTCCGTGCTTGCATTTAAAAACCGCACGTGTGTGCCTGTCGGTGGCAGCGTACAGGTGCACTTGTGTGCGTTTTTACCAAACTATTATATAACGCACAAGTGTAGTGTATAATACACGTCAGTCAGCAGTGGCTGATAGTGTCAGAGTTCTCGTCATTAATTTTTGCTCCTAAAACCTGTGTTAGGTTCTTAGTGCGTCCGTGCTTGCATTTAAAAACCGCACGTGTGTGCCTGTCGGTGGCAGCGTACAGGTGCACTTGTGTGCGTTTTTACCAAACTATTATATAACGCACAAGTGTAGTGTATAATACACGTCAGTCAGCAGTGGCTGATAGTGTCAGAGTTCTCATCATTAATTTTTGCTCCTAAAACCTGTTAGGTTCTTAGTGCGTCCGTGCTTGCATTTAAAAACCGCACGTGTGTGCCTGTCGGTGGCAGCGTACAGGTGCACAATTTGCACAAACTTTGATATAACGCCCAAGTCTAGTGAATACACATCAGCACAGCATTGCAAAATGCGCAAGGGCGTTGGCAAGGAACAAGGAAGTGGACGTGATGGTGGTGCAGGCAGAGGCCGAGGTCGTGGGCAAGCTCTAATTTTGCCACAACAAAGGGCCACATCTAGTCGCTCGCACGTCCTGTCCCAAATTCTTGGGGACCGCAGCAGTACACCGCTCTTGAACCAAGACCAGTGTCAACAGGTTGTTAGTTGGATAGCGGATAATGCTTCCAGTCAGATTGGCACCACCACAAACACTCTGTCTTCCACACGGTCAAGTGTCAGTAGCCGTGATACTGCACCGCACATTTCAGAACCTGATCCTCCTTCCTACCACAAGGCTGAGTACACGTCCTCGGACATTAATGATCCCACACTTGGACACTCGGAAGAGCTGTTCACGTTTCCATTCGCACATTCTGGCCTCTCGCCAGCTCATGTTGAAGTGGGTCATGAGGAGATCGTATGTACAGATGGCCAAATATTTGAGCAGCCACGTTCTCACGAAGTTGGCAACGTGTCTCAACAAGGGGTGGACGATGATGAGACACAATTGTCAGGAAGTCAGGAGGAGGAGCAGGGTGCGGAAGAGGAAGACGACGTGGTGGATGATCCAGTAACTGACCCAACCTGGCAGGAGGATATGCAGAGCGAGGACAGCAGTGCACACGGGGAGGGAGGCGTAGCATCCCAACAGGCAGTAAGAAGCAGGGTGGTGGCTCCAGGCAGAAGTCAGGCAACCGTTCCCCGGAACAACAACACGACACAAGGTGCCTGTACAAATGTTAGGTCTTCCCGAGTCTGGCAGTTTTTTAAGTTGGATCCAGATGATTCTAAAAAGGTCATTTGCAACACCTGCCATGCCAGCATCAGCAGGGGTACCAAAACTAGCAGCCTGACCACCACCAGCATGATCAGGCACATGTCAGCCAAGCACCCGACTTTGTGGGAAGTACAACAGAGTCGAGGAGCAGTGCTTGCTAATGTCACTGCTACGTCTTCGCTGGTTGTGCATGCGAGCCAATCCCCTGTCCATGCTGCCTGCGAACAAGCCTCCTCCGGTCCTGCACCTGCAGTTGCCTACTCAGAAATAACACCATCATCAAGCACGTCCTTGTCCCAGTGCAGCGTTCAGTTATCCATTCAGCAAACCTTTGAACGCAGGCGCAAATACACTGCCAACACCCCACATGCCACAGTTCTAAATGCTAACATTTCGCGACTGCTTGCGCTGGAAATGTTGCCTTTTAGGCTGGTGGAGACAGAAGCATTCCGCGACCTGATGGCGGCAGCTGTCCCACGTTACTCGGTCCCCAGCCGCCACTATTTCTCCCGGTGTGCCGTCCCCGCGTTGCATAACCACGTGTCACAAAACATCACACGTGCCCTGAACAACGCTGTTTCACCCAAAGTCCACCTAACCACAGACACGTGGACAAGTGCTTGTGGGCAAGGCCGCTACATCTCGTTGACGGCACACTGGGTTAATATTGTGGAAGCTGGGACCCAGTCTGAGCGAGGGATGGAACACGTCCTTCCCACACCAAGGTTTGCAGGCCCTACCTCAGTCAGTGTTTCACCCACACTCTACAGCTCCGGAATGTCATGCTCTTCAGCCTCCTCCTCCTCCTGCGCATCCTCATCCACTGTACCCTCCACACCAGTCCCAAGCTGGAAGCACTGCAGCACTGCCTCGGCGAAGCGGCAACAGGCTGTGCTGAAGCTAATCTGCATAGGTGACAAACCCCACAATGCAGAAGAGCTGTGGACAGCTCTGAAACAGCAGGCAGATCACTGGCTCACACCTCTGAACCTAAAGCCAGGAAAGGTCGTGTGTGACAATGGCCGGAACCTGGTGGCGGCTTTGAGGCGAGGCCAGCTGACACATGTTCCATGCGTGGCCCATGTGCTCAACCTCGTGGTTCAGCGGTTTCTAAAGTCATACCCAGAGCTGTCTGATCTGCTGGTAAAAGTTCGCCGCCTGTCTGCACATTTTCGAAAGTCACCTACTGCTTCAGCCGGCCTTGCCGGCTTTCAGCGCAGTTTGCATCTTCCGGCTCACAGACTGGTGTGTGATGTCCCCACGCGTTGGAATTCAACTCTGCACATGTTGGTCAGGATATGTGAGCAGAAGAGGGCAGTTGTTGAGTACCTGCATCACCTAAGCCGTCGGGAAATGGGTCAAACTCCACACATAACACCTGAGGAGTGGAGATGGATGTCCGACCTATGTACCATCCTCCAAAACTTTGAGGACTCCACCAAGATGGTGAGTGGTGATGACGCCATTATTAGCGTCACCATACCGCTACTCTGCCTTCTAAAACGGTCTCTGCTCAAAACCAAACATGATGCATTGCAGGCGGAGCGCGATGAGTTGCAGCAAGAAACAGTAGTGGGTGTGGGTGATAACACACAGCCCAGCCTCGTCTCATCACAACGTGCAGTGGAGGACTATGACGAGGAGGAGGATGAAGACATGGAGCAAATCTCCGGCCAAATTGAGGATATGACATGCACACCAGTCATATCCTCGGTTCAGCGTGGCTGGCCAGAGGACAGGGTAGATGAGGAGGAGGAGGAGGAGGAGGAGGACAGCATGTTCAGTCAACGTGTTGGTCAGGCTACTGAAGTCCTGGCTGTTAAGAGTCTGGCGCACATGGCTGACTTTATGGTAAGCTGCCTGTCTCGTGACCCTCGCGTTAAGAACATCTTGGCCGACAATCATTACTGGTTGGTAACACTGTTAGACCCACGCTACAAGGAGAACTTTATGTCTCTTATTCCCGAGGCGGAGAGGTCAACCAAAATGCAGCAGTTCCGGAAGGCCATAGTCACGGAAGTAGGCAAAGCATTCCCCTCACAAAACGCTAGCGGCATAGGTCAGGAATCAGTGGACAACCAAGGCGTACAGCCGAGAGAGGCACAAGTCCAATCCGCCAGAGGTAGGGGAACAGTCTTTAAGATGTGGGACAGTTTTCTCAGCCCCTCACGTACCACAGCCCCTGAGGTGCGGGGTAGTGCCACAAGAAATCCTAAGTTTGCCCAGATGCTCAAGGAGTACCTTGCAGATCGAACAACTGTACTCCGACATTCCTCTGTGCCTTACAATTATTGGGTATCCAAGGTGGACACGTGGCATGAATTGGCTCTCTACGCCTTGGAAGTCCTGGCCTGCCCTGCCGCTAGCGTTTTGTCAGAGCGTGTTTTTAGTGCCGCAGGTGGAATCATTACAGATAAACGCACCCGCCTGTCAACTGAAAATGCTGACAGGCTGACTCTGATCAAGATGAACAAGGGTTGGATTGGGCCAGACTTCACCACACCACCAGCAAATGAGAGCGGAATTTAAAGTTTGTAACGGGAATTTGCCATGTACCTCCAGTCACCCATGGGTACACACTTCTGGACTTTGGATAATCGCTGGACTGCTCCTCCTTCTCCTCATGCGCCACCATGATGACCGTTACAAGAGTTAGGCCTTTGTTTCAGGTATACCCCCAGTGGTAAATTTTTTCGCCCATTCTTTGCAGAATGGACATTACAACGACAGGAGACCCGCTCCTTTGCAATGGGAACAATGTTTTGAGGCCCTCATGCACGTCTCTATGCAGGGACAACGTGGAGCCTCCCAATTTTTGGCTGCCCTGCCAAAGGGCTATACTATAATACACCCACTTCCTGACAATGGACACTTAATGTTTTGAGGCCCTCATGCACATCTCTATCCAGGGACAACGTGGAGCCTCCCAATTTTTGGCTGCCCTGCCAAAGGGCTATACTACAAAAGACCCACTTCCTGACAATGGACACTTAATGTTTTGAGGCCCTCATGCACGTCTCTATCCAGGGACAACGTGGAGCCTCCCAATTTTTGGCTGCCCTGCCTAAGGGCTATACTATAATACACCCACTTCCTGACAATGGACACTTAATGTTTTGAGGCCCTCATGCACGTCTCTATCCAGGGACAACGTGGAGCCTCCCAATTTTTGGCTGCCCTGCCAAAGGGCTATACTATAATACACCCACTTCCTGACAATGGACACTTAATGTTTTGAGGCCCTCATGCACGTCTCTATCCAGGGACAACGTGGAGCCTCCCAATTTTTGGCTGCCCTGCCAAAGGGCTATACTACAAAAGACCCACTTCCTTCCAATGGGCACTTCAGGTTTACAGGCCCTCATGCACGTCTCTATCCAGGGACAACGTGGAGCCTCCCAATTTTTGGCTGCCCTGCCTAAGGGCTATACTATAATACACCCACTTCCTGACAATGGACACTTAATGTTTTGAGGCCCTCATGCATGTCTCTATCCAGGGACAACGTGGAGCCTCCCAATTTTTGGCTGCCCTGCCAAAGGGCTATACTACAAAAGACCCACTTCCTTCCAATGGGCACTTCAGGTTTACAGGCCCTCATGCACGTCTCTATCCAGGGACAACGTGGAGCCTCCCAATTTTTGGCTGCCCTGCCAAAGGGCTATACTACAAAAGACCCACTTCCTTCCAATGGGCACTTCAGGTTTACAGGCCCTCATGCACGTCTCTATCCAGGGACAACGTGGAGCCTCCCAATTTTTGGCTGCCCTGCCTAAGGGCTATACTATAATACACCCACTTCCTGACACTGGACACTTAATGTTTTGAGGCCCTCATGCACGTCTCTATCCAGGGACAACGTGGAGCCTCCCAATTTTTGGCTGCCCTGCCTAAGGGCTATACTACAATAGACCCACTTCCTTACAATGGGCACTTCAGGTTTACAGGCCATCATGCACGTCTGTATGCAGGGGCATTGGTGAACCTCACAATTTTGGACTGCCCTGGCAAAGGAAAATACTACAAAGACTCAGTTCCTCAAAATGGGCACATTAGACTCAGAGGCCTTTATGTACGTCTCTTCTCAGGGACATCGGAGTGCCACACAATGTTTTACGTAAAATCTTTCATGTATTGATCTCAAAAAGTAACATACATTAGCTCTATCTCACTATTGGGTATGTGCCCTTAACATTTCCGCTATGAAAAATCATTTTGGTGTCATTTTGGAAGGTTTTCTGGTGAGTCCGTAAAAATGGCGTAAAACGCGGACAAAATTATTCAAAGCTGTGACTTTTGAGTGATAAATGCTTCAAGGGGTCTTCCCCATGCTGTTGCCATGTCATTTGAGCACTCTTCGGAGACTTTTGTGCCATTTTTAGGGTTTCTACATGCTGCCAGTGGTCATTTCACAAAAATACTCGGGTCTCCCATAGGATAACATTGGGCTCGGTGCTCGGGCCGAGTACACGAGTATCTTGGGAGGCTCGGCCCGAGCTTCGAGCACCCGAGCTTTTTAGTACTCGCTCATCACTACTAATAAACCTAAAAAATAAAAATAAATTGAATAAAAATCATGAATGTTGTGTTATAACAGGAAATTCGGTGTAAGAATGAATATCCGGGATGAGAGTTCAGCGAATGAGTTATAGAAATTGTTACAAAAAGGAGTGTGTACGGTTTATGCGTAAATTTTCAGAATGCGTACATGAAAATTATATGTATGTGAGAATGTCCCCCATGCTTTGTAAAAAGTTATTTATGAAAATGTAAATAAAATATATAAAAATGCCTAATTATTTATAATTTATGAGAAAGATATATATGTATGGAAGAATGTTATAAGGTGTCCAAGAACCATAAAGAAAAAGGGTGCATATATAATGTTAGAGGTCTAGAGTTCCACCAGGCTATATCACCCCTAAAGAAATAGAAAGAAGACCTTACTACCTGTGTACCCCAAAAAAAGCTATATTTCTTAGCCAGGATTATGGTGGAGATATGCACAAGTGAAATAAGAATATAAAGTAATACAATAAGATTATAAAACCAATATGTGTGCATTCATGCACCACCCGGTACGCTACCCTTGCCAAATTGCTCACTCTAGATCCCCACACGATCCATGAAGCCGTTCCCCCGGTCACACCGCCTGCTGCCGGTTCCCACTCATCCCTGGGGGAGTTAGGCGAGTGGTATCGAGAGCTACATGTCGGCACTGATGATACCCCCATACACCACAAGGAAGGGGTATACCGGGTGGTACAGGAGTATGAGCGGGTTTTTAGCAAGCACCCTCTAGATTTTGGGCAGATTAAAGGGGTTCAACACCACATCCCTACCGGTACACACTCCCCTATTAAAGAGAGATACAGGCCTATTCCCCCTGCGCACTACCAATGCGCCAAAGACATATTGAGGAACATGAAGGAGGCAGGGGTTATTAGGGACAGCTGTAGTCCCTGGGCCGCTCCGTTGGTGCTGGTTAAGAAGAAGGATGGCACCATGCGGATGTGTGTGGATTACCGGAAGATTAACCAGATAACGCATAAGGATGCTTACCCTCTGCCCCGCATCAAAGAGTCCCTGGCCTCGCTGAGAACCGCTAACTACTTCTCCACCCTTGACCTCACCAGCGGGTACTGGCAGGTGGCCGTGGCACCGGAAGACCGAGAGAAGACTGCCTATGGGACCGTTTTGCTGTACTTGGATGATGTGATTGTGTACTCACAGACGTATGAAGCCCACCTGGAGCACCTAGCCGAGGTGTTCGCGTCCCTTGCCAAGTATGGGATGAAGTTGAAGCCCTCAAAGTGTCATCTGCTGAAACCCAGAGTGCAGTACCTAGGACATGTGGTTGGTGCGGAAGGTGTCGCCCCCAACCCCGAGAAGATCACCGCCATCCAAGACTGGCCGAGACCGACCACAGTGAGGGAAGTGAGGCAGTTTCTGGGCCTGGTGGGATATTACCGTCGCTTCATTAAGGGGTACACAAAGATGGCTGCCCCCATGCAAGACCTCCTCGTAGGACAGACCAAGGGTGGTAGATCCCTAGTAGCCCCATTGGTGTGGGAAGAAAAGCATGAGGAATCCTTCCGCCAGCTGAGAACAGCCCTGACCGGAGAGGAAATCCTAGCGTACCCTGACTACAGCCGCCCATTCATCCTCTACACCGACGCCAGCAATGTGGGCTTGGGGGCTGTTCTATCCCAGGTCCAAGACAGAAGGGAAAAGGTAATAGCTTATGCTAGCCGAAAACTCCGACCGACTGAGAGGAACCCTGAGAACTACATCTCCTTCAAGCTTGAGCTCTTGGCACTGGTGTGGGCTATCACCGAGCGGTTCCGCCATTACCTGGCAGCAGCCAAGTTCACCGCGTACACAGACAATAACCTGCTGACCCATCTAGATATGGCCAAGCTGGGCGCGTTGGAGCAGCGGTGGGTGACCAGGTTAGCCAACTACGATTTCACCATCAAGTACCGGGCCGGCCGTACCAACGTCAATGCCAATGCACTCTCCCGGATGCCCCACCTGTCGGAAGAGGGGCCAGAGGATGATGACCTCGAAGAGATCGAGTTGCCTGCATTTCACCGGCCATTCACTGAGAAGGTGCACGTCTACCAACAACGGGTGAACCTGGATCCGCTGCCCCGACAGGACTGGCAGGAAGCTCAGGACCAGGCACCTGCTGTCCGCCTGGTCAAGACTCTAGTGGAACAGGGTTCTGCTGGGATAGACCCTGCTGCCCCTGCCGAAGCCCAACATCTGTGGCAAGAACGGACCCGGCTATACCTACACCAGGGGAAGTTGTATCGCGAGCTGATTAATCCAAAGACTCACGAGAAGATCCGCCAGCTGGTGATTCCCCAGGCTAACGTGCCCACCGTCCTGCAAGCATACCATGATGGTGCAGTGCACTTCGGGTGGAAGAAGCTAGAGATGTTGTTAAGAGAGCGGTTCTATTGGAGTGGAATGCGGGAATCTGTGGAGGCCTGGTGCCGAGAATGTGGCCCTTGCGCATTGAGAAGGAAGGACGAGGCCAGCCAGAAGGCACCCCTACACCCGATCATTACACACCAACCGCTGGAGCTGGTTGCCCTTGACCATGTAAAGCTCACCCCCAGCCGAAGTGGGTACACCTACGCTCTGACCATCGTAGACCACTACTCGAGGTTCCTGGTGGTTGTCCCAGTTAAGGACTTAACCGGCCGCACCGCTGCTAAGGCTTTCCAGGCTTATTTCTGTTGACCGCATTGGTACCCGGAGAGGGTGCTTACCGACCAGGAGAGGCTGATTTGGGAGGATGGGCCTGGAGGAAAGGGATGGCCTAGGCCCGCCACTACCGTAACCGGTGGCGATCCTCCGGGGGTTCAGGGGTCCCCTTGGACGTGGGCCCCCTGAAAGAGACAGAACCCGCTCGGGCAACTTGGTGCTGGACTGGGGTCAAGGGGTGCTGCCCGCTTCTTAGGGGCAGCATCAGGGCCAGGTTGTTTGGGTGGGAGAAGAGCGGAAGCTGTACCGTTGTAAAATGTTTATGATGCTTTTACATGTTTTACCGTTTTATTCTTTTTCAGTTGTGAAAATAAAACCGGTGATGGACGGGCAGCCCGCGGACGGTCTGCATTTTGCTATAGGGGAATGTGGCGCCCTGGACAAGCCAGGTCGTCACAGGTACTACACCAACACACTCTACACTCCGGCTAGGCACACCGAAGCTAAACACAAATCCTAGTTGCCTTCCTCCAGGGGCTGATGTCCACACCAGGGGGTGGGCCAGGCGGTTGATCCCACCCACCGAGGAGTTCACAGTCCTGGAGGCGGGAAAAGGAGTCAGATTAGAGATCAGTTTTGGAGTTAGAGAAGTGAAGAGGAGAGGAGACTGACCGTGTCCGGGTGTGTGGCCCGGGCACTCAGCAAGGTTGGCAGACGGTGGTGACCTTCTGCAGGAGAGGCTGATTGGAGTGAACCGTACGGACCGGGGATGGGCGGTGGCCCGCCGGTACCAGATCGGGGAGTGAAGAGAAGCCAGCACCATCCGGCAGGGCCTACGGACCCCGACCAGGCTAGGAGTCGCCGTAAAACCGGTCAAATCCGTTAGCGACAGGAACCTCCAGGGTTTCCCAGCAGTCAAGACCCGATTGAAGGCAACAGCTCACACCGTAGAGGGAAGCACAGTCACCGCCAAGGCTACAGTTCCCAGGGCCAGAGCCTGCGGGCAAAAGGGGCTCCCTCAGCATCCATCCAAGCTGGGGAGCGGGTTACCGGTGGGAAGCCCGCTAGATTTTGGGGGAATAAAAGGGGTCCAACACCACATCCCCACAGGTGCACACCCACCCATCAAAGAGAGCTATAAGCCAATACCACCTTCACATTGCCAGTGTACCAAGGACATGTTGAGCAACATGAAGGCGGCTGGGGTTATCCGTGACAGTTGTAGCCTTTGGGCAGCTCTGTTGATCCTGTTAAAAAAGAAGGACGGCACCACTCCCCGTATTGAGGAATTGCTAGCTGCATTGAGAACTGCAAATTATTTTTCTACCCTTGATCTCACTAGTCACTATTGGCAAGTGTCCGTTGCTGAGGCAGACCGGGAGAAGACCGCCTTCGCCACCCCTATGGGTCTCTGCGAGTTCAAAAGCATGCCCTTCGAGCTGTGCAATGCGCCAGGAACCTTCCAGAGGCTGATGGAATGCTGCTTGGGACAAGATTTTAGGGTGTATAAAAAGGGAGATTAGATCCCGTGATCCCAACGTATTGTTACACCTCTATAAATCACTTGTAAGGCTACATCTGGAATATGGGAACCAGTTTTGGGCTCCACATTTTAAAAAGGACATTCAGAAGTTAGAGTCATTTCAAAGGTGGGCAACTAGACTACTACAAGGAATGGAAGGCCTCCCATATGATGACAAGTTGAAAAAGTTATTAAGTGATTATTGGCTGCAATGGGGCTTTCTGGCTGGTGCCAGCCTCTCTTCTTAGCACACAGGAACCACAATCCCTACACCATGCTTCAATGGATTCTCTCATCCCAGCCCAGTAAAACTACATATTTTACACAGTCATAAGCAGCCAAAAGGGATCTATTCTATTCAATTGCAAATGATCTAGATAAGACTGAGAATAAGATACTGCACGGGACATAGCAGAGTTGGTCAAGTTGAGTGGAGATGAGTTTGCTATTTGGCACAGCTTTTTGCATCAATAAAGCAAGTAAAAGGTGTGAAAGATAAAAAAAAGGGTGAAAGTGTGAAAAGTGAATTGGCCAAATTGAGGTGCATATAAAGTTTTTGCTTTCTTTCAATTCACTAATGGGGCTCATTTGAATCAGGTGAATTGAGTTCTGCTTTTGGAAACTGGGTTAAGAAGGGGTGCACCGGTCCTGGAGGTACTGCAATACCAGGTCAATGCGTGGAGTGGACAGAGCAAGATTTTTTCCATCTCCTTGTTCTAAAAATCCATTTAATATATGGTCCCCAGAGAGGGGACGTATCAGATATTAAACTGATAAGAACAGATTTAATTTTTTTTTTTTCTGTTTATCAGTAGGACTTCAAAATAACAAAGGTGATCGCCTCCCGTTGCCTGGGAACCGTCCAGGCACAAGAGGGCTATGTGTCACCAGAAGGCGCACACACTTCCTCAAGGCCGGCAGACGTGCAATCCCAGGCACCTTCCAGTACCGACCAAGGTAGCGTCCTCCGAAACTACACTTGATCTTAGCCAAAAGGCCGAGAAGCTATAACCCGAATTGGTTACGGCCTTGAGTGGCACCCTGGCCTATACCGGACACATCTTAGGGAGAGGGAGACAAACCCACGCCTACAGAAGACATTTTGTCACCCAAGCCAACCCTTGAAAAGGCTGTTTTGCAGAGCAAAAACAAGAAGAATGGTGCTTTTTGCAGCCGCCGCCCACTGCAATGAATCTGAATAACTCCTCCTTTTGGACACAAGCACCTCCCCTCCCCCTTGCAGTCTTTCCAATTCATGATACAAAAAGACGGACGGACAGGACAGGACAGGACAGGCTGCCTGACTTTCCGTCACTGCCACCCTTTGCCATCCTTGTCCGTAGAAAGCCCTTTCATCATCCCCAAACCCTAATCTTTTCCCTTCCCTTCCCAGATGCGTCTCACTCCCTTTCATTAGGAAGTGAGCGCAGCCTTTTCTCCGTTCTGCACATGCGCGACGTTAAACACAAATGCGCAGGCGTGCGTTCCATTACCCTCACTGCATTCCACTCCCATACAGGAAGTGGGCGCAGCTATTACTACGGTCGCACATAAAAGAACCCACGGCCACCACTGCACATAGCTGACTCCACCACAGGACACCCACTTCTACACCAACGCAGGTAAGACAGGATCGGCACCTCTATGCTCCCGTTACAATCAGGCTCAGTCACCATGTGATAACGCTCTCAACTCTTTAGTTGCAGGCTCCCCTTGCTTCACCTCCACTGGCTGTGCTGCCATTTCCTCTCCCACCTGGAAGGTATACTTTATTCCACTATTTTCCTGTTTCTCTCTTCCCCCTTTTCCCATAACCTACTTTTATCTGCATTTGTGGGGTATCTATATGCTATTTACATCATAGTTTTATTCATTAATATGGAAGGGAAGAGTGCCCATGAGAGTGTTGAACTGCGGAGAGCAAGAAATTAAGCTGCTCCGATTTGCCACCATTGATAAGCTGTTCTCAGTAGATACACATGCTATCCAAACAGCAGCATCCACCATTGCTTCAGCCCACCCATTCAGTGACAGCTCACCAAGTCAGCCATAGGAGTGGTGTAAGGAATTACACGTAGGCACTGACTCCACACCTTCACATCACAAGAAGGGGGTCTACAGGCTAGTGCAAGAATACGAGCAAGTCTTCAGCAAACATCCGCTAGACTTTTGAAGAATAAAAGGGGTCAAACACTACATCCCCACAAGTGCACACCCACCCATCAAAGAGAGATATAAGCCAAAACTACCTGCACATTACCAGTGTACCAAGGACATGTTGAGCAACATGAAGGAGGCTGGGGTTATCCGTGACAGTTGTAGCCTCTGGGCAGCTCCGTTGGTCCTGTTAAAGAAGAAGGACAGCACCACTCCCCTGTATTGAGGAATAGCTAGCTGCATTGAGAACTGCAAATTATTTTTCTACCCTTGATCTCACTAGTCGCTATTGGCAAGTGTCCGTTGCTGAGGCAGACCGGGAGAAGACCGCCTTTGCCACCCCGATGGGTCTCTGCGAGTTCAAAAGCATGCCCTTCGAGCTGTGCAATTTGCCAGGAACCTTCCAGAGGCTGATGGAATGCTGCTTGGGACACCGAAACTTTGAAACGGTACTGCTATACCTTTATGATGTTATTGTTTATTCTAAAGCAAACAAGATTTTAGGGTGTATAAAAAGGGAGATTAGATCCGGTAATCCCAACGTATTGTTACCCCTCTATAAATCACTTGTAAGGCCACATCTGGAATATGGGGTAAAGTCCTGAGCAGGTTGATAACCATTGGTTTGAGCATGGTAGGGTGTAGTGCGCATCTTCCTGCATCGGTAAAAGCTGCAGAAGTCCTTGAAGATTTCCGCTTCAAAGGCTGTGCCTTGATCTGTGAGGACTCTCTCTGAGTAGCCATGAGGTCTGCATAAGTGTGCTTGGAAGACCTTCGCTGCAGTATGGGCCATTAGATCTTTGACTTGTACCACAACCATAAATCTCGAGTAGTTGTCTACCATCGTAAGTGCATACGTGAGCTCGCCTCGATATTCTGCAACAAAACTCCCTTTTTCGATTTCAGTTTCAGCAAACACTCCTCTTCCTGTAGAAAATATTTATCATTACCTAAGACAGTCATTCTAATGCATGACAATATTAAGGCAATTTAGTTAAAACTTGTTTTAACTCACCTTTAAGGGGATTGATGTATTTCATGGTCAATCCAGGTTTGTCAGTGATGGCACTGACATAATGTATGGCGTCTTTTTCGGGCGTTATCCTTTGCCTTTTCATTGTGAAAATCCAGTTGCCTATATCAAAGCAAATTCTACTACTTGTAAAGTATGCAGAAAATGAAATGTAGAACATATAACATCAACTGCTTAGGAACGCATCATAGGTTAGTACTTAAAAGGATATTGTCATGTTCTAGTCATAATGCAAGCTGGACATTTTTCATGTTACCCTGTAATCGCCGGCCTGTTCTAATGCTCACAAGCCAAGATATAGGCTCAGCTGCTAAGGCTTCCCTCTGCCTTCTGAATGAAACTTGAATATGTCTGGCTCACTGTGTATATAGCAGGTGCTCAGAAAAAATAAGAGTCAATTCAATAGAAATAGCTCTGGCACACTATAGTGATCAATAACGTAAGAAAAGAACTCTTGGAATGCTGAAAATTCTTTATTTGTGCAAAAGGATAATTCATCCAACGTTTCGACCTTGTTTTTAGGTCTTTATCAAGGATAAAGTTATCTAAGATCATAAAGGGTTACAAAACCATATAAACACGTAATTAGTACATAGTACAACATAACAGTACAATATATTGCTACTTGAGAGTACAATGGGTCAAATGACCATGATGCACATACAAAAAATTTTTCCAAAGCCATAGTGAAAACATTTGTACTGAGGAAAGAAAATTTCCACATGACCTATCTGGAGAAACATTCTGGATCAAACAACCAAAAATAGTCAAGCAGGTAAATACACACCTATATGGATAACAGGATGATATGTGTTCAATTGTATAGCGTCATTGCCATTAAGGTACAAATGGAAAACTTGCAATCCTATATAGTGAAGGAAATGAACACATATCATATCAAAGAACACAGGAACATGGGTGTGAGAAAAACCTCAATGTTTATACTTTGTTCTTTATAATGGTGTGAACATGTATATGTCTCAGTACCTTATGCACTTGAGAATTCTAGTGAGTAGATCATGAAAGCCTATTTCAGAACTGGAATCGGTAAATAATTGTAGGTGGAATCTAAATGAAAAGATGGTACAAGTGTTATCATGACACGTGGGCTATAACACAATGGACCGTGTGACAAAGAAGAAAGGAGAGAAAGAAGAGGAAGAAAATGCAACTACCTGTAACATTACGTGATAGTCACTGGTAAGTATCACTTGACAATTCAAGTGAAAAAGGATTCCTTTATTAAAGGGTTCTCAGTCGCCTCAGGATCATGAAATACTAGGGTAAATGATATGAGAATGGGTAAGAAGCACCACTAAAGGAAATATGAGATGCAGGACATATATCTATAAACCCCTGAACTACATGATAGAAATAAAAAGAAGAAAAAAGAAAAAAAAGAAGAAAGAAGAAGAACACATAGAATGCGGAAAGAGAATGGGTACAACTACCTGAGTTACTGCAGGGAGGCCCCTGGTTGGTATTGTGAGGGTTAGTGGAATTCCTTCACTGAAGGGTTCTCAGTTGCCTCAGGTTCGTGAAAAATGCTATAGACAAATAATGCCCGGAGAAAAGGGGTTCATATACAGCGAATAATGGTAATACAAGGTACATGTGTCACATGTAATAGTATATATATATATTGTACTAAGCTCTACACCAGAAATAGAAAGTAGTCCCTCTGCCTTCTGTCTAGGTGCCCTGAGTTTATGTCCTGTAAACTGTCACAGGGACCCAGACACACATGTGTAGTAGGGGAATATCCCTGCTGAGATGCCAGTGCTAGAGCACTCGTTTGCTGTGGAGTTGAACGCTATGTGAGCAGTTCTTACCTTCAATGAGCAGAAGTCTCTTTTTTCAGATTTCAATATCTCTGTGGGTATCTGGCAGAAATATGGAATACTCTTTACTGCTAAGACCCTGTACACCACTCCCACTAAAGGGGGCTTTACACGCTGCGACATCGCTAATGCGGAGTCGTTGGGGTCACGGAATTTGTGACGCACATCCGGCCGCATTAGCGATGTTGCTGCGTGTGACACCGATGAGCGATTTTGCATCGCTGCAAAAACGTGCAAAATCGCTCATCGGTGACATGGGTCTCCATTCTCGATTATCGTTACTGCAGCAGTAACGATGTAGTTCGTCGCTCCTGCGGCAGCACACATCGCTCCGTGTGACACCGCAGAAACGAGGAACCTCTCCTTACCTGCCTCCCAGCCGCTATGAGGAAGGAAGGAGGTGGGCGGGATGTTCCGGCCACTCATCTCCGCCCCTCCGCTGCTATTGGGCGGTCGCTCAGTGACGTCGCTGTGACGCCGCACGGACCGCCCCCTTAGAAAGGAGGCGGTTCGCCGGTCACAGCGACGTCGCCGGGCAGGTAAGTATGTGTGACGGGTCTGGTCGGTGTTGTGCAGCATGGGCAGCGATTTGCCCGTGTCGCGCAACAGATGGGGGCGGGTATCCACACTAGCGATATCGGGACCGATATCGCAGTGTGTAAAGTAGCCTTTAATAAACTGTGTAAAGGATTTTAAGTAAAAATCCACAATAAACCAGCGCTAGATGGGTTTTTATAATTTTATTAATAGACCACAAATAAAAAATTTTTTGCTATCCTTGTTTCAAGACAGAGTATTTGATAATATACAATACACTGATTATTACTAAAACCAAGGACCACATAAAACAAGGACCACATAAAATAAAAAATGAAAGTAATGAGAATAAAATTCTTTTGTATAACCAATTAACTTCGAGGTGATACAATATTCACATTGATTTAGTTTTACCAGTCTAATGTAATGCCCCGGCCGGTGGCATATATTTTGTTTGGTTAATAATTTAGACTTATACAATGAAAGATGTACTATACCACCCCTGGCTAACTTACAAGTTTTAAGTTGTACAATATAAGTTTGCGACGTTATATTCATATATAGGAAGGCAAACAATATTGGCAATTTAGTGGCACCCACCATACGTAATCTTACAGCACCTAATAAGGGAGGATTATTTGGCCTGAAAGGTTTTTTTCCATGCAAAAGCTGTATAGTATGTAAGAATACAAAAAATATTTCACGGAAATCCTTCTTACAGGGGCAGTCAGAAGTCATGATTAGAGAATTTATTACATGTCAATCAAAGGGAGTAGTATATTGCATTCAATGTCCCTGTCAGAAAAAATACATTGGGAGAACTATTAGACCCCTATGGAAAAGGGTGGGTGAGCACATTAGAAGTGTTAAAAATAAATGTACTAAGCACCCCCTATCCAGACATTATGTGTTAAAACATGGAGGGTCCTTTAAAGGATCCCAAGTATGGGGCGTACAAAAAATAACTAAGGATTGGAGAGGTGGCGATTTCATTAAAAAAATGTCACGAGCAGAAAGCCAATGGATTTTTGAATTGAACACCTTGAAACCATATGGACTCAATAATGATATAGAACTGTTTGCTTTTAATTAATTTATATTTTTATAGGTAGAGGAGTAATAGGTACTGATAATAATACGGAGAGAAGGAAAAAAAAAAAAAAAAAAAAAAAGCGATTGTCATGGAGATATATGTGTATATATGCATAATATATATTAAAATTGGTGCTTCACTTGCCCAAGGTTGATGTAGATATAAGGGGCTTTTCATATTATAGCAAATTTATATTACACCTTTATGATGTCCTTTTGTTAAATTTATTGTTGAAAAAAAGCATATGCATATATACACATTGTCTTCCCAGTATATGATGATACAAGCAAGGCTATATATAGGTCTTTTTAGAAAAACCTTTAGAAAAACCTTTGCACATAATTATATTATATGGCTATTATGAACGGTCTTTCACAAATTGATATATGTAGTGGTCATTGAATGTTGGTTGAATTTAAACATTGTTTAATTTTATGCAAATTATAACCAATTAAATGTATGCATAAATAGTGCTCTAGGCAACAGCTGAGTTATCCTTGAGGAAGGGGGCCGTTACACGCCCCCGAAACGCGCGTCGGATCAGGACTCTGTTTTTGCCTACCTCACCTGTGCGGTGATAACCTGCCAAGTAATCTCTCCCTCGTGTGGAATCAACCGGCTTCCACTGGACACGGTACGGATTGCCTGCTGGAGAGGTTGAGAGGTTACCGCTGACATTTCCTTTGTCTGCAACCAGGATACATTGGTACCTCCAGCGGTTCTGCATTGCTCGTTTGGAAGCGGATCGGAGCCTTGTGTGGTGCTAACCTGCCAAGCAACTTCCTCCTGTGTGGAATCAGTCAGCTGACACTGGATACGGTCTGGACTGCCCGCTGGAGAGGCTGAGTAGTTACCGCTGATCTTATTGTTGTCCGCAGCCAACATCTTGGTGCTTTCAGTGGCTTCGTACTGCTTGATTTCGAAAGTACATTTGGGAGAATACGGGACCGGCTGGTTTGTGGCCTTGTGAAGTGTTATAAAGGCTCTGTAAAGAGGGATGTCGGTAACCATACATCTCCCCCAGAGCCAGCACTAGTCGCGGCCACTGGCCTCAAAACGTCCGCTCTGGAAGTCTAACAGGTCAATCCTGTACATAGCGGTTCCAGCCTAATCAACGGAGAAATCCGGGGTGTTTTTTGCGGTCAAGTTGTTGTGAGGTTTATTCCCCCAGGCCCTGGGGGCGAATATAACGTCGCAAACTTATATTGTACAACTTAAAACTTGTAAGTTAGCCAGGGGTGGTATAGTACATCTTTCATTGTATAAGTCTAAATTATTAACCAAACAAAATATATGCCACCGGCCGGGGCATTACATTAGACTGGTAAAACTAAATCAATGTGAATATTGTATCACCTCGAAGTTAATTGGTTATACAAAAGAATTTTATTCTCATTACTTTCATTTTTTATTTTATGTGGTCCTTGTTTTATGTGGTCCTTGGTTTTAGTAATAATCAGTGTATTGTATATTATCAAATACTCTGTCTTGAAACAAGGATAGCAAAAATTTTTTTATTTGTGGTCTATTAATAAAATTATAAAAACCCATCTAGCGCTGGTTTATTGTGGATTTTTACTTAAAATCCTTTACACAGTTTATTAAAGGCTACTTTACACACTGCGATATCGGTCCCGATATCGCTAGTGTGGATACCCGCCCCCATCTGTTGCGCGACACGGGCAAATCGCTGCCCATGCTGCACAACACCGACCAGACCCGTCACACATACTTACCTGCCCGGCGACGTCGCTGTGACCGGCGAACCGCCTCCTTTCTAAGGGGGCGGTCCGTGCGGCGTCACAGCGACGTCACTGAGCGACCGCCCAATAGCAGCGAAGGGGCGGAGATGAGTGGCCGGAACATCCCGCCCACCTCCTTCCTTCCTCATAGCGGCTGGGAGGCAGGTAAGGAGAGGTTCCTCGTTTCTGCGGTGTCACACGGAGCGATGTGTGCTGCCGCAGGAGCGACGAACTACATCGTTACTGCTGCAGTAACGATAATCGAGAATGGAGACCCATGTCACCGATGAGCGATTTTGCACGTTTTTGCAACGATGCAAAATCGCTCATCGGTGTCACACGCAGCAACATCGCTAATGCGGCCGGATGTGCGTCACAAATTCCGTGACCCCAACGACTCCGCATTAGCGATGTCGCAGCGTGTAAAGCCCCCTTTAGTGGGAGTGGTGTACAGGGTCTTAGCAGTAAAGAGTATTCCATATTTCTGCCAGATACCCACAGAGATATTGAAATCTGAAAAAAGAGACTTCTGCTCATTGAAGGTAAGAACTGCTCACATAGCGTTCAACTCCACAGCAAACGAGTGCTCTAGCACTGGCATCTCAGCAGGGATATTCCCCTACTACACATGTGTGTCTGGGTCGCTGTGACAGTTTACAGGACATAACTCAGGGCACCTATTTTTCACGAACCTGAGGCAACTGAGAACCCTTCAGTGAAGGAATTCCACTAACCCTCACAATACCAACCAGGGGCCTCCCTGCAGTAACTCACTTAGTAGTGATGAGCGAGTACTAAAAAGCTCGGGTGCTCGAAGCTCGGGCCGAGCCTCCCAAGATACTCGTGTACTCGGCCCGAGCACCGAGCCCAATGTTATCCTATGGGAGACCCGAGTATTTTTGTGAAATGACCACCGGCAGCATGTAGAAACCCTAAAAATGGCACAAAAGTCTCCGAAGAGTGCTCAAATGACATGGCAACAGCATGGGGAAGACCCCTTGAAGCATTTATCACTCAAAAGTCACAGCTGTGAATAATTTTGTCCACGTTTTACGCCATTTTTACGGACTCACCAGAAAACCTTCCAAAATGACACCAAAATGATTTTTCATAGCGGAAATGTTAAGGGCACATACCCAATAGTGAGATAGAGCTAATGTATGTTACTTTTTGAGATCAATACATGAAAGATTTTACGTAAAACATTGTGTGGCACTCCGATGTCCCTGAGAAGAGACGTGCATAAAGGCCTCTGAGTCTAATGTGCCCATTTTGAGGAACTGAGTCTTTGTAGTATTTTCCTTTGCCAGGGCAGTCCAAAATTGTGAGGTTCACCAATGCCCCTGCATACAGACGTGCATGATGGCCTGTAAACCTGAAGTGCCCATTGTAAGGAAGTGGGTCTATTGTAGTATAGCCCTTAGGCAGGGCAGCCAAAAATTGGGAGGCTCCACGTTGTCCCTGGATAGAGACGTGCATGAGGGCCTCAAAACATTAAGTGTCCAGTGTCAGGAAGTGGGTGTATTATAGTATAGCCCTTAGGCAGGGCAGCCAAAAATTGGGAGGCTCCACGTTGTCCCTGGATAGAGACGTGCATGAGGGCCTGTAAACCTGAAGTGCCCATTGGAAGGAAGTGGGTCTTTTGTAGTATAGCCCTTTGGCAGGGCAGCCAAAAATTGGGAGGCTCCACGTTGTCCCTGGATAGAGACGTGCATGAGGGCCTGTAAACCTGAAGTGCCCATTGGAAGGAAGTGGGTCTTTTGTAGTATAGCCCTTTGGCAGGGCAGCCAAAAATTGGGAGGCTCCACGTTGTCCCTGGATAGAGACATGCATGAGGGCCTCAAAACATTAAGTGTCCATTGTCAGGAAGTGGGTGTATTATAGTATAGCCCTTAGGCAGGGCAGCCAAAAATTGGGAGGCTCCACGTTGTCCCTGGATAGAGACGTGCATGAGGGCCTGTAAACCTGAAGTGCCCATTGGAAGGAAGTGGGTCTTTTGTAGTATAGCCCTTTGGCAGGGCAGCCAAAAATTGGGAGGCTCCACGTTGTCCCTGGATAGAGACGTGCATGAGGGCCTCAAAACATTAAGTGTCCATTGTCAGGAAGTGGGTGTATTATAGTATAGCCCTTTGGCAGGGCAGCCAAAAATTGGGAGGCTCCACGTTGTCCCTGGATAGAGACGTGCATGAGGGCCTCAAAACATTAAGTGTCCATTGTCAGGAAGTGGGTGTATTATAGTATAGCCCTTAGGCAGGGCAGCCAAAAATTGGGAGGCTCCACGTTGTCCCTGGATAGAGACGTGCATGAGGGCCTCAAAACATTAAGTGTCCATTGTCAGGAAGTGGGTCTTTTGTAGTATAGCCCTTTGGCAGGGCAGCCAAAAATTGGGAGGCTCCACGTTGTCCCTGGATAGAGACGTGCATGAGGGCCTCAAAACATTAAGTGTCCATTGTCAGGAAGTGGGTGTATTATAGTATAGCCCTTAGGCAGGGCAGCCAAAAATTGGGAGGCTCCACGTTGTCCCTGGATAGAGACGTGCATGAGGGCCTCAAAACATTAAGTGTCCATTGTCAGGAAGTGGGTCTTTTGTAGTATAGCCCTTTGGCAGGGCAGCCAAAAATTGGGAGGCTCCACGTTGTCCCTGGATAGAGACGTGCATGAGGGCCTCAAAACATTAAGTGTCCATTGTCAGGAAGTGGGTGTATTATAGTATAGCCCTTTGGCAGGGCAGCCAAAAATTGGGAGGCTCCACGTTGTCCCTGCATAGAGACGTGCATGAGGGCCTCAAAACATTGTTCCCATTGCAAAGGAGCGGGTCTCCTGTCGTTGTAATGTCCATTCTGCAAAGAATGGGCGAAAAAATTTACCACTGGGGGTATACCTGAAACAAAGGCCTAACTCTTGTAACGGTCATCATGGTGGCGCATGAGGAGAAGGAGGAGCAGTCCAGCGATTATCCAAAGTCCAGAAGTGTGTACCCATGGGTGACTGGAGGTACATGGCAAATTCCCGTTACAAACTTTAAATTCCGCTCTCATTTGCTGGTGGTGTGGTGAAGTCTGGCCCAATCCAACCCTTGTTCATCTTGATCAGAGTCAGCCTGTCAGCATTTTCAGTTGACAGGCGGGTGCGTTTATCTGTAATGATTCCACCTGCGGCACTAAAAACATGCTCTGACAAAACGCTAGCGGCAGGGCAGGCCAGGACTTCCAAGGCGTAGAGAGCCAATTCATGCCACGTGTCCACCTTGGATACCCAATAATTGTAAGGCACAGAGGAATGTCGGAGTACAGTTGTTCGATCTGCAAGGTACTCCTTGAGCATCTGGGCAAACTTAGGATTTCTTGTGGCACTACCCCGCACCTCAGGGGCTGTGGTACGTGAGGGGCTGAGAAAACTGTCCCACATCTTAAAGACTGTTCCCCTACCTCTGGCGGATTGGACTTGTGCCTCTCTCGGCTGTACGCCTTGGTTGTCCACTGATTCCTGACCTATGCCGCTAGCGTTTTGTGAGGGGAATGCTTTGCCTACTTCCGTGACTATGGCCTTCCGGAACTGCTGCATTTTGGTTGACCTCTCCGCCTCGGGAATAAGAGACATAAAGTTCTCCTTGTAGCGTGGGTCTAACAGTGTTACCAACCAGTAATGATTGTCGGCCAAGATGTTCTTAACGCGAGGGTCACGAGACAGGCAGCTTACCATAAAGTCAGCCATGTGCGCCAGACTCTTAACAGCCAGGACTTCAGTAGCCTGACCAACACGTTGACTGAACATGCTGTCCTCCTCCTCCTCCTCCTCCTCCTCCTCATCTACCCTGTCCTCTGGCCAGCCACGCTGAACCAAGGATATGACTGGTGTGCATGTCATATCCTCAATTTGGCCGGAGATTTGCTCCATGTCTTCATCCTCCTCCTCGTCATAGTCCTCCACTGCACGTTGTGATGAGACGAGGCTGGGCTGTGTGTTATCACCCACACCCACTACTGTTTCTTGCTGCAACTCATCGCGCTCCGCCTGCAATGCATCATGTTTGGTTTTGAGCAGAGACCGTTTTAGAAGGCAGAGTAGCGGTATGGTGACGCTAATAATGGCGTCATCTTATACCTTTATGATGTTATTGTTTATTCTAAAGCAAACAAGATTTTAGGGTGTATAAAAAGGGAGATTAGATCCGGTGATCCCAACGTATTGTTAACCCTCTATAAATCACTTGTAAGGCCACATCTGGAATATGGGGTAAAGTCCTGAGCAGGTTGATAACCATTGGTTTGAGCATGGTAGGGTGTAGTGCGCATCTTCCTGCATCCGCCATAACCTTCCCTTAGGATATACTGTGCCCTTATCAGATTGGTTGTACAAGGTTGCTTCTCTTATTGGATGGATTTCAAGCTGCATGGATAATGTTCATTTAAATGATGTGGATAGAAAGACTGAAGATATCTACATGTAGTCTGAAATCCATCATGAATCAATACTATTTTACACAGTCATAAGCAGCCCATGGGCATTCACCTGCATTCAAACCAATAACAGCTCATAGACCAGACAATCCATCTACCACTGGACCAAAGACAGGAAGTTAAATCCACTGCCTGCGGTAACCAACTTAATCCTATAGGCTACTCACACAACAAACCCAACAGAAAGGAAAAAAACATGGCTTCGATTATCCATCCAATGAAAACGCATAACCATTGTGAGCCATTGGACAATGCAATTGGACACTTGGTGACATGGTGCACGGCCCAATGAATCAAGTCTTTACTTCATATTCACGGTTTAAGCCCTTGGGTTCTAATGTGCCCAGAGTACATATCCAGAAAGATTCTCTTTCTTTGAGCTAAACACAAGTCAACAATACATTGTAAGCAGATTCTATTACCAGTCCCACACCATTTTGTGACGCATAATCACACAGTGATCCAATTAACATTCCAAGTCATCGAACATGTCCAAGCCATACGCAGAGGAGGCAATAGAATTAGGAAGCTCAAAGAAAGGGAATCTTTCTGGATATATACTCTGGGCACATTGGAACCCAAAGGCTTAAACCATGAATATGAAGTACAGACTTGATTCATTGGGCCATGCATGGACATAATGGACATAATTCTAATAGGCAGGACAGGTGATAAGGAGCACAAGTTATATGCTAAAATGTGTTGTGTGACAAGACAGACACAGGAAAGGACATGATAACAGGTGTAGGGACCAACAAGGTGAGACAAGGGGTATCAGGATAGGGTCAAGTAGGTATGAATGTAGTAATGGGGCAGGCATAGAGAATTGTATGTGAATGTGAATTACAATAAATCACTAAGGAAAGGAATATGTGAGTGTGTGCCTAATGTAAACTAATATTGTACTGGCAAAATTATAGATGGAAAGGGAGAAGGGGAGGGGGGGAGAGAGGAGGCTGTAATTGACTACAAGGGTATGAGTTATGAGTGATCATAGGGATAGTGTTACATAAGTGGAAATACCTATGGAGGACCGGATGTGTAAGCGCATACCTTATACAAACCTATAGAGTGCTGATGGGTGAGAGTGTGATGTTAGATATAAGACATCCTATAGTGAATAGTGAGCCGTAATCAAGTGCAACAGGGATATTTCACGTGACTATGGGAACCTGGAAGGTAAAGAAAGGGGAGAAAAAACTGTTAGACAAGGTAATCAGACATAATGTAACCAGTTGATCAGACATGATCACCTGGTTTGAGACCCCCTGCCTTACACTATATAGATATCATGTTCATTCCCCATCTATCTTGCTCAGGAGAGCATCTCCCTCCCCCGGCACCAAGAGCAGCTCATACTGAATTGTTACATTGACTAGTAACACTGCACACAGAAATGCACCTTAATATTCCACTGTTAACCCTTTCCTCCCAGCAGTAACACACAACTCCTCACCTTGATATCATGGTGATTTATGGTCAGAATGACTTCAATGCGATCAGTGATTTCTATTCTAGCTCTGCTCACATAGATTTTATATCCACACTCAACTATAGGCCGTTCTTCATATTTTGGGGGCTTTTAGTCAGATATACTAGTTTGTGCCTGTATAGTATTGGTGTAGATGGGAGTGTAGGGCATGGGTTACATGGCACTGTGGTGGAATACTGATGGGAGGTATTGGTGCTGTGTTTGATGCTTCTACTGGGTATTTTCCTACAAATACTGGAACAGCTCACTGCTTAGAATGATCCTTCCCAGCTCTATAATATATTATATATACCCCACAATGCAGGCTCACACACACATTTGTCTCAAGTGTGTTGTAGGGACACAGATACAGTCTTGGTCATGTGACTAAAGGCTACTTTACACACTGCGATATCGGTCCCGATATCGCTAGTGTGGGTACCCGCCCCCATCTGTTGCGCGACACGGGCAAATCGCTGCCCATGCCGCACAACACCGACCAGACCCGTCACACATACTTACCTGCCCGGCGACGTCGCTGTGTCCGGCGAACCGCCTCCTTTCTAAGGGGGCGGTCCGTGCGGCGTCACAGCGACGTCACTGAGCGACCGCCCAATAGCAGCGGAGGGGCGGAGATGAGTGGCCGGAACATCCCGCCCACCTCCTTCCTTCCTCATAGCGGCTGGGAGGCAGGTAAGGAGAGGTTCCTCGTTTCTGCGGTGTCACACGGAGCGATGTGTGCTACCGCAGGAGCGACGAACTACATCGTTACTGCTGCAGTAACGATAATCGAGAATGGAGACCCATGTCACCGATGAGCGATTTTGCACGTTTTTGCAACGATGCAAAATCGCTCATCGGTATCACACGCAGCAACATCGCTAATGCGGCCGGATGTGCGTCACAAATTCCGTGACCCCAACGACTCCGCATTAGCGATGTCGCAGCGTGTAAAGCCCCCTTTAGTGGGAGTGGTGTACAGGGTCTTAGCAGTAAAGAGTATTCCATATTTCTGCCAGATACCCACAGAGATATTGAAATCTGAAAAAAGAGACTTCTGCTCATTGAAGGTAAGAACTGCTCACATAGCGTTCAACTCCACAGCAAACGAGTGCTCTAGCACTGGCATCTCAGCAGGGATATTCCCCTACTACACATGTGTGTCTAGGTCACTGTGACAGTTTACAGGACATAACTCAGGGCACCTAGACAGAAGGCAGAGGGACTACTTTCTATTTCTGGTGTAGAGCTTAGTACAATATATATATATTTATACTATTACATGGGACACATGTACCTTGTATTACCATTATTCGCTGTATATGAACCCCTTTTCTCCGGGCATTATTTGTCTATAGCATTTTTCACGAACCTGAGGCAACTGAGAACCCTTCAGTGAAGGAATTCCACTAACCCTCACAATACCTACCAGGGGCCTCCCTGCAGTAACTCAGGTAGTTGTACCCATTCTCTTTCCGCATTCTATGTGTTCTTCTTCTTTCTTCTTTTTTTTCTTTTTTCTTCTTTTTATTTCTATCATGTAGTTCAGGGGTTTATAGATATATGTCCTGCATCTCATATTTCCTTTAGTGGTGCTTCTTACCCATTCTCATATCATTTACCCTAGTATTTCATGATCCTGAGGCGACTGAGAACCCTTTAATAAAGGAATCCTTTTTCACCTGAATTGTCAAGTGATACTTACCAGTGACTATCACGTAATGTTACAGGTAGTTCCATTTTCTTCCTCTTCTTTCTCTCCTTTCTTCTTTGTCACACGGTCCATTGTGTTATAGCCCACGTGTCATGATAACACTTGTACCATCTTTTCATTTAGATTCCACCTACAATTATTTACCGATTCCAGTTCTGGAATAGGCTTTCATCATCTACTCACTAGAATTCTCAAGTTCATAAGGTACTGAGACATATACATGTTCACACCATTATAAAGAACAAAGTATAAACATTGAGGTTTTTCTCACACCCATGTTCCTGTGTTCTTTGATATGATATGTGTTCATTTCCTTCACTATATAGGATTGCAAGTTTTCCATTTGTACCTTAATGGCAATGACGCTATACAATTGAACACATATCATCCTGTTATCCATATAGGTGTGTATTTACCTGCTTGACTATTTTTGGTTGTTTGATCCAGAATGTTTCTCCAGATAGGTCATGTGGAAATTTTCTTTCCTCAGTACAAATGTTTTCACTATGGCTTTGGAAAATTTTTTTGTATGTGCATCATGGTCATTTGACCCATTGTACTCTCAAGTAGCAATATATTGTACTGTTATGTTGTACTATGTACTAATTACGTGTTTATATGGTTTTGTAACCCTTTATGATCTTAGATAACTTTATCCTTGATAAAGACCTAAAAACAAGCTCGAAACGTTGGATGAATTATCCTTTTGCACAAATAAAGAATTTTCAGCATTCTAAGAGTTCTTTTCTTACGTTATTGATCACTATAGTGTGCCAGAGCTATTTCTATTGAATTGACTCTTATTTTTTCTGAGCACCTGCTATGTACACAGTGAGCCAGACATATTCAATTTTCATTCAGAAGGCAGAGGGAAGCCTTAGCAGCTGAGCCTATATCTTGGCTTGTGAGCATTAGAACAGGCCGGCGATTACAGGGTAACATGAAAAATGTCCAGCTTGCATTATGACTAGAACATGACAATATCCTTTTAAGTACTAACCTATGATGCGTTCCTAAGCAGTTGATGTTATATGTTCTACATTTCATTTTCTGCATACTTTCCAAGTAGTAGAATTTGCTTTGATATAGGCAACTGGATTTTCACAATGAAAAGGCAAAGGATAACGCCCGAAAAAGACGCCATACATTATGTCAGTGCCATCACTGACAAACCTGGATTGACCATGAAATACATCAATCCCCTTAAAGGTGAGTTAAAACAAGTTTTAACTAAATTGCCTTAATATTGTCATGCATTAGAATGACTGTCTTAGGTAATGATAAATATTTTCTACAGGAAGAGGAGTGTTTGCTGAAACTGAAATCGAAAAAGGGAGTTTTGTTGCAGAATATCGAGGTGAGCTCACGTATGCACTTACGATGGTAGACAACTACTCGAGATTTATGGTTGTGGTACAAGTCAAAGATCTAATGGCCCATACTGCAGCGAAGGTCTTCCAAGCACACTTATGCAGACCTCATGGCTACTCAGAGAGAGTCCTCACAGATCAAGGCACTGCCTTTGAAGCGGAAATCTTCAAGGACTTCTGCAGCTTTTACCGATGCAGGAAGATGCGTACTACACCCTACCATGCTCAAACCAATGGTTATCAACCTGCTCAGGACTTTACCCCATATTCCAGAAGTGGCCTTACAAGTGATTTATAGAGGGGTAACAATACGTTGGGATCATCGGATCTAATCTCCCTTTTTATACACCCTAAAATCTTGTTTGCGTTAGAATAAACAATAACATCATAAAGGTATAGCAGTACCGTTTCAAAGTTTCGGTGTCCCAAGCAGCATTCCATCAGCCTCTGGAAGGTTCCTGGCAAATTGCACAGCTCGAAGGGCATGCTTTTGAACTCGCAGAGACCCATCGGGGTGGCAAAGGCGGTCTTCTCCCGGTCTGCCTCAGCAACGGACACTTGCCAATAGTGACTAGTGAGATCAAGGGTAGAAAAATAATTTGCAGTTGTCAATGCAGCTAGCTATTCCTCAATACAGGGGAGTGGTGCTGTCCTTCTTCTTTAACAGGACCAACGGAGCTGCCCAGAGGCTACAACTGTCACGGATAACCCCAGCCTCCTTCATGTTGCTCAACATGTCCTTGGTACACTGGTAATGTGCAGGTAGATTTGGCTTATATCTCTCTTTGATGGGTGGGTGTGCACTTGTGGGGATGTAGTGTTTGACCCCTTTTATTTTTCAAAAGTCTAGCGGATGTTTGCTGAAGACTTGCTCGTATTCTTGCACTAGCCTGTAGACCCCCTTCTTGTGATGTGAAGGTGTGGAGTCAGTGCCTACGTGTAATTCCTTACACCACTCCTCTGGCTGACTTGGTGAGCTGTCACTGAATGGGTGGGCTGAAGCAATGGTGGATGCTGCTGTTTGGATAGCATGTGTATCTACTGAGAACAGCTTATCAATGGTGGCAAATCGGAGCAGCTTAATCTTTTGCTCTCCGCAGTTCAACACTCTCATGGGCACTCTTCCCTTCCATATTAATGAATAAAACTATGATGTAAATAGCATATAGATACCCCACAAATGCAGATAAAAGTAGGTTATGGGAAAAGGGGGAAGAGAGAAACAGGAAAATAGTGGAATAAAGTATACCTTCCAGGTGGGAGAGGAAATGGCAGCACAGCCAGTGGAGGTGAAGCAAGGGGAGCCTGCAACTAAAGAGTTGAGAGCGTTATCACATGGTGACTGAGCCTGATTGTAACGGGAGCATAGAGGTGCCGATCCTGTCTTACCTGCGTTGGTGTAGAAGTGGGTGTCCTGTGGTGGAGTCAGCTATGTGCAGTGGTGGCCGTGGGTTCTTTTATGTGCGACCGTAGTAATAGCTGTGCCCACTTCCTGTATGGGAGTGGAATGCAGTGAGGCTAATGGAACGCACGCCTGCGCATTTGTGTTTAACGTCGCGCATGTGCAGAACGGAGAAAAGGCTGCGCTCACTTCCTAATGAAAGGGAGTGAGACGCAGCTGGGAAGGGAAGGGAAAAGATTAGGGTTTGGGGATGATGAAAGGGCTTTCTACGGGCAAGGATGGCAAAGGGTGGCAGTGACGGAAAGTCAGGCAGATGGTCCTGTCCTGTCCTGTCCGTCCGTCTTTTTGTATCATGAATTGGAAAGACTGCAAGGGGGAGGGGAGGTGCTTGTGCCCAAAAGGAGGAGTTATTCAGATTCATTGCAGTGGGCGGCGGCTGCAAAAAGCACCATTCTCCTTGTTTTTGCTCTGCAAATTCTACTACTTGGAAAGTATGCAGAAAATGAAATGTAGAACATATAACATCAACTGCTTAGGAACGCATCATAGGTTAGTACTTAAAAGGATATTGTCATGTTCTAGTCATAATGCAAGCTGGACATTTTTCATGTTACCCTGTAATCGCCGGCCTGTTCTAATGCTCACAAGCCAAGATATAGGCTCAGCTGCTAAGGCTTCCCTCTGCCTTCTGAATGAAAATTGAATATGTCTGGCTCACTGTGTATATAGCAGGTGGTCAGAAAAAATAAGAGTCAATTCAATAGAAATAGCTCTGGCACACTATAGTGATCAATAACGTAAGAAAAGAACTCTTAGAATGCTGAAAATTCTTTATTTGTGCAAAAGGATAATTCATCCAACGTTTCGAGCTTGTTTTTAGGTCTTTATCAAGGATAAAGTTATCTAAGATCATAAAGGGTTACAAAACCATATAAACACGTAATTAGTACATAGTACAACATAACAGTACAATATATTGCTACTTGAGAGTACAATGGGTCAAATGACCATGATGCACATACAAAAAAATTTTCCAAAGCCATAGTGAAAACATTTGTACTGAGGAAAGAAAATTTCCACATGACCTATCTGGAGAAACATTCTGGATCAAACAGCCAAAAATAGTCAAGCAGGTAAATACACACCTATATGGATAACAGGATGATATGTGTTCAATTGTATAGCGTCATTGCCATTAAGGTACAAATGGAAAACTTGCAATCCTATATAGTGAAGGAAATGAACACATATCATATCAAAGAACACAGGAACATGGGTGTGAGAAAAACCTCAATGTTTATACTTTGTTCTTTATAATGGTGTGAACATGTATATGTCTCAGTACCTTATGAACTTGAGAATTCTAGTGAGTAGATGATGAAAGCCTATTCCAGAACTGGAATCGGTAAATAATTGTAGGTGGAATCTAAATGAAAAGATGGTACAAGTGTTATCATGACACGTGGGCTATAACACAATGGACCGTGTGACAAAGAAGAAAGGAGAGAAAGAAGAGGAAGAAAATGGAACTACCTGTAACATTACGTGATAGTCACTGGTAAGTATCACTTGACAATTCAGGTGAAAAAGGATTCCTTTATTAAAGGGTTCTCAGTCGCCTCAGGATCATGAAATACTAGGGTAAATGATATGAGAATGGGTAAGAAGCACCACTAAAGGAAATATGAGATGCAGGACATATATCTATAAACCCCTGAACTACATGATAGAAATAAAAAGAAGAAAAAAGAAAAAAAAGAAGAAAGAAGAAGAACACATAGAATGCGGAAAGAGAATGGGTACAACTACCTGAGTTACTGCAGGGAGGCCCCTGGAAGGTATTGTGAGGGTTAGTGGAATTCCTTCACTGAAGGGTTCTCAGTTGCCTCAGGTTCGTGTAAAATGCTATAGACAAATAATGCCCGGAGAAAAGGGGTTCATATACAGCGAATAATGGTAATACAAGGTACATGTGTCCCATGTAATAGTATAAATATATATATATTGTACTAAGCTCTACACCAGAAATAGAAAGTAGTCCCTCTGCCTTCTGTCTAGGTGCCCTGAGTTATGTCCTGTAAACTGTCACAGTGACCTAGACACACATGTGTAGTAGGGGAATATCCCTGCTGAGATGCCAGTGCTAGAGCACTCGTTTGCTGTGGAGCTGAACGCTATGTGAGTAGTTCTTACCTTCAATGAGCAGAAGTCTCTTTTTTCAGATTTCAATATCTCTGTGGGTATCTGGCAGAAATATGGAATACTCTTTACTGCTAAGACCCTGTACACCACTCCCACTAAAGGGGGCTTTACACGCTGCGACATCGCTAATGCGGAGTCGTTGGGGTCACGGAATTTGTGACGCACATCCGGCCGCATTAGCGATGTTGCTGCGTGTGATACCGATGAGCGATTTTGCATCGTTGCAAAAACGTGCAAAATCGCTCATCGGTGACATGGGTCTCCATTCTCGATTATCGTTACTGCAGCAGTAACGATGTAGTTCGTCGCTCCTGCGGTAGCACACATCGCTCCGTGTGACACCGCAGAAACGAGGAACCTCTCCTTACCTGCCTCCCAGCCGCTATGAGGAAGGAAGGAGGTGGGCGGGATGTTCCGGCCACTCATCTCCGCCCCTCCGCTGCTATTGGGCGGTCGCTCAGTGACGTCGCTGTGACGCCGCACGGACCGCCCCCTTAGAAAGGAGGCGGTTCGCCGGACACAGCGACGTCGCCGGGCAGGTAAGTATGTGTGACGGGTCTGGTCGGTGTTGTGCGGCATGGGCAGCGATTTGCCCGTGTCGCGCAACAGATGGGGGCGGGTACCCACACTAGCGATATCGGGACCGATATCGCAGTGTGTAAAGTAGCCTTTAGTCACATGACCAAGACTGTATCTGTGTCCCTACAACACACTTGAGACAAATGTGTGTGTGAGCCTGCATTGTGGGGTATATATAATATATTATAGAGCTGGGAAGGATCATTCTAAGCAGTGAGCTGTTCCAGTATTTGTAGGAAAATACCCAGTAGAAGCATCAAACACAGCACCAATACCTCCCATCAGTATTCCACCACAGTGCCATGTAACCCATGCCCTACACTCCCATCTACACCAATACTATACAGGCACAAACTAGTATATCTGACTAAAAGCCCCCAAAATATGAAGAACGGCCTATAGTTGAGTGTGGATATAAAATCTATGTGAGCAGAGCTAGAATAGAAATCACTGATCGCATTGAAGTCATTCTGACCATAAATCACCATGATATCAAGGTGAGGAGTTGTGTGTTACTGCTGGGAGGAAAGGGTTAACAGTGGAATATTAAGGTGCATTTCTGTGTGCAGTGTTACTAGTCAATGTAACAATTCAGTATGAGCTGCTCTTGGTGCCGGGGGAGGGAGATGCTCTCCTGAGCAAGATAGATGGGGAATGAACATGATATCTATATAGTGTAAGGCAGGGGGTCTCAAACCAGGTGATCATGTCTGATCAACTGGTTACATTATGTCTGATTACCTTGTCTAACAGTTTTTTCTCCCCTTTCTTTACCTTCCAGGTTCCCATAGTCACGTGAAATATCCCTGTTGCACTTGATTACGGCTCACTATTCACTATAGGATGTCTTATATCTAACATCACACTCTCACCCATCAGCACTCTATAGGTTTGTATAAGGTATGCGCTTACACATCCGGTCCTCCATAGGTATTTCCACTTATGTAACACTATCCCTATGATCACTCATAACTCATACCCTTGTAGTCAATTACAGCCTCCTCTCTCCCCCCTCCCCTTCTCCCTTTCCATCTATAATTTTGCCAGTACAATATTAGTTTACATTAGGCACACACTCACATATTCCTTTCCTTAGTGATTTATTGTAATTCACATTCACATACAATTCTCTATGCCTGCCCCATTACTACATTCATACCTACTTGACCCTATCCTGATACCCCTTGTCTCACCTTGTTGGTCCCTACACCTGTTATCATGTCCTTTCCTGTGTCTGTCTTGTCACACAACACATTTTAGCATATAACTTGTGCTCCTTATTACCTGTCCTGCCTATTAGAATTATGTCCATTATGTCCATGCATGGCCCAATGAATCAAGTCTGTACTTCATATTCATGGTTTAAGCCTTTGGGTTCCAATGTGCCCAGAGTATATATCCAGAAAGATTCCCTTTCTTTGAGCTTCCTAATTCTATTGCCTCCTCTGCGTATGGCTTGGACATGTTCGATGACTTGGAATCTTAATTGGATCACTGTGTGATTATGCGTCACAAAATGGTGTGGGACTGGTAATAGAATCTGCTTACAATGTATTGTTGACTTGTGTTTAGCTCAAAGAAAGAGAATCTTTCTGGATATGTACTCTGGGCATATTAGAACCCAAGGGCTTAAACCGTGAATATGAAGTAAAGACTTGATTCATTGGGCCGTGCACCATGTCACCAAGTGTCCAATTGCATTGTCCAATGGCTCACAATGGTTATGCGTTTTCATTGGATGGATAATCGAAGCCATGTTTTTTTCCTTTCTGTTGGGTTTGTTGTGTGAGTAGCCTATAGGATTAAGTTGGTTACCGCAGGCAGTGGATTTAACTTCCTGTCTTTGGTCCAGTGGTAGATGGATTGTCTGGTCTATGAGCTGTTATTGGTTTGAATGCAGGTGAATGCCCATGGGCTGCTTATGACTGTGTAAAATAGTATTGATTCATGATGGATTTCAGACTACATGTAGATATCTTCAGTCTTTCTATCCACATCATTTAAATGAACATTATCCATGCAGCTTGATGCCTTGTGGACTCGGTCTAGGGACTTTGGCTTCAACTAGAGGATCACTTGGCTACATGGCTTCAATCTAGGGGCTCCAATTCCGATTGGAGATCATAACCGCAATCTAGGGATTTCGACTCCGGCTGCCAGGATTATGCCATATCATCATACCAGAGACTACTTAAGGAAGAAACCCAGGTTGGACAATTTTGTCACCTGGCTACAGACTTTGCAGACCTCAGCCAGCTTCCTAAATCTGGCGCTATTCTATTGTCGGTGGGTGCCCGACAAATTACACAGCTATGTAAAATTTTGGTTTATGAAACTTCAAATCCAGTGACTGATTATTATGTTTTCTAATGTCCTGATTTAAAAAAAAATAAATATTTTTTTTTAACCATCAAATATTGATTTTGTACAATCCATGTGTGAAGTTACATACAAGTGACATGAACAAGAAAAATACTTATTGTAACCAAAAATATTCACAATTTTATATATAAAATACATTTATTTATTGTACAGTCATTCTGCAACTTTATTAGAAATTTATTCTTGCACTTTTTCCTTTTCTCTAAATCCCCCTTTTCTCTTATAGAAGGCCTGTGGATCTTCTCTGTGAAGCATCCGGCAATCATGTTCACGTTTCATTTACTTTGGTATCGTCGTTCCATCTCCTTGATATTCCGATGAAAACCTTCTTGTTCTTCCCACCAGCACCAAGGTTTTCAGACAAGTAGTCCAAATAGGAATGTAAAAAATGTAACTTCAAATTCATTAGACAACCCAAGGCTTTGAAACGTTTCAGCATGTTCTCCACGATGGACTTAAATTTTGATTCTTTGTTGTTACCTAGAAACGTATTTATTGCTTCTTTCAAAGAGTCCCAAGCCCTTTTTTCAACAGTTTTCATTATTGTTTAAAACACGTCATCCTTCATTCATGGGTTTCTGAATATCCGAACCCACAAAAATGCTTTTGTGCTGCCCCTGTGCCAGCAGCCGCCGTTGGTCGGATCCAGACCTTCTAAGAGAGTGGCTCGACCCGGGGTCTCGCGGACATGTCGAATAAAAGGAGGAATGTAGATGTATGGGCTAGGCCGTATTAAGTTTGTGACGCCACCAACGGTGTGTGGTGAGGTGGGACACCACCGCTGCCGTTATGGGATACCCGGGAGAGATGTAGTGGCAGCTGGATGTTAACCCCTCCGTGTGTAGGGATGATTGCCCCGGGGCCCAGTGTCTTTGTGCAGGGTATGGAGATGGCAAGGGCCGGCGCGCCTGAGCAAGCAGGGGGATGTTTGGTTACTCACAGTAAATGAATCACACGAGTCTTTCGGTAAACCAAAGGTGCTGGTGGCCTGCCGCCCCGGCCGGTTGCATTCAGGTCCCCCACCCAGGCTGGTGGTCGCTGTCCTTTACTCTGCACTTGTTTTTGTGTATGGTGGACTGCCTGGTCTGGAACTCAGGAGTCCGCTCCCGGCTGGATATGGCCTAAGGAGCCGTGCCCGCAGGCGCTGGCCCGTGGGATCTAAGGGCCCTGGCGGTGGCCTTATCCCTATCAGTGGGCTGTTGTCTTCTTTGAGGGACTTTAGGTGGGATAGGACCTATAATCCTGCCCTCAATCATTTAATTAGCTAGGCCGCTGGTTTCGGTCCTGGCTTCAGGGTCCTAGGTGACTAGGGTTTCAGGTCGGCTGTGTGTTTCCTATATATATAATTAAATAAGTAGAAATCCACTAAAAGTTTTGTTTGGTTATCTTGCAATCCCGAGATAATCGTCTCCATGCTCCAAATCCATTTTAAAGCCATTTTTAAGGCATTTCGCGCATACATGAAATGAACACATTTTTCTCCAAAACTATAACAGATGCAAGCTTGTCCTGTTTGGTGGAGATGATATTTAATAAAATAAGTAGAAATCCACTAAAAGTTTTGTTTGGTTATCTTGCAATCCCGAGATAATCGTCTCCATGCTCCAAATCCATTTTAAAGCCATTTTTAAGGCATTTCGCGCATACATGAAATGAACACATTTTTCTCCAAAACTATAACAGATGCAAGCTTGTCCTGTTTGGTGGAGATGATATTTAATAAAATAAGTAGAAATCCACTAAAAGTTTTGTTTGGTTATCTTGCAATCCCGAGATAATCGTCTCCATGCTCCAAATCCATTTTAAAGCCATTTTTAAGGCATTTCACGCATACATGAAATGAACACATTTTTCTCCAAAACGATAACAGATGCAAGCTTGTCCTGTTTGGTGGAGATGATATTTAATAAAATAAGTAGAAATCCACTAAAAGTTTTGTTTGGTTATCTTGCAATCCCGAGATAATCGTCTCCATGCTCCAAATCCATTTTAAAGCCATTTTTAAGGCATTTCGCGCATACATGAAATGAACACATTTTTCTCCAAAACTATAACAGATGCAAGCTTGTCCTGTTTGGTGGAGATGATATTTAATAAAATAAGTAGAAATCCACTAAAAGTTTTGTTTGGTTATCTTGCAATCCCGAGATAATTGTCTCCATGCTCCAAATCCATTTTAAAGCCATTTTTAAGGCATTTCGCGCATACATGAATGAACACATTTTTCTCCAAAACTATAACAGATGCAAGCTTGTCCTGTTTGGTGGAGATGATATTTAATAAAATAAGTAGAAATCCACTAAAAGTTTTGTTTGGTTATCGTGCAATCCCGAGATAATCGTCTCCATGCTCCAAATCCATTTTAAAGCCATTTTTAAGGCATTTCGCGCATACATGAAATGAACACATTTTTCTCCAAAACGATAACAGATGCAAGCTTGTCCTGTTTGGTGGAGATGATATTTAATAAAATAAGTAGAAATCCACTAAAAGTTTTGTTTGGTTATCTTGCAATCCCGAGATAATCGTCTCCATGCTCCAAATCCATTTTAAAGCCATTTTTAAGGCATTTCGCGCATACATGAAATGAACACATTTTTCTCCAAAACTATAACAGATGCAAGCTTGTCCTGTTTGGTGGAGATGATATTTAATAAAATAAGTAGAAATCCACTAAAAGTTTTGTTTGGTTATCTTGCAATCCCGAGATAATCGTCTCCATGCTCCAAATCCATTTTAAAGCCATTTTTAAGGCATTTCGCGCATACATGAAATGAACACATTTTTCTCCAAAACTATAACAGATGCAAGCTTGTCCTGTTTGGTGGAGATGATATTTAATAAAATAAGTAGAAATCCACTAAAAGTTTTGTTTGGTTATCTTGCAATCCCGAGATAATCGTCTCCATGCTCCAAATCCATTTTAAAGCCATTTTTAAGGCATTTCGCGCATACATGAAATGAACACATTTTTCTCCAAAACGATAACAGATGCAAGCTTGTCCTGTTTGGTGGAGATGATATTTAATAAAATAAGTAGAAATCCACTAAAAGTTTTGTTTGGTTATCTTGCAATCCCGAGATAATCGTCTCCATGCTCCAAATCCATTTTAAAGCCATTTTTAAGGCATTTCGCGCATACATGAAATGAACACATTTTTCTCCAAAACTATAACAGATGCAAGCTTGTCCTGTTTGGTGGAGATGATATTTAATAAAATAAGTAGAAATCCACTAAAAGTTTTGTTTGGTTATCTTGCAATCCCGAGATAATCGTCTCCATGCTCCAAATCCATTTTAAAGCCATTTTTAAGGCATTTCGCGCATACATGAAATGAACACATTTTTCTCCAAAACTATAACAGATGCAAGCTTGTCCTGTTTGGTGGAGATGATATTTAATAAAATAAGTAGAAATCCACTAAAAGTTTTGTTTGGTTATCTTGCAATCCCGAGATAATCGTCTCCATGCTCCAAATCCATTTTAAAGCCATTTTTAAGGCATTTCGCGCATACATGAAATGAACACATTTTTCTCCAAAACTATAACAGATGCAAGCTTGTCCTGTTTGGTGGAGATGATATTTAATAAAATAAGTAGAATCCACTAAAAGTTTTGTTTGGTTATCTTGCAATCCCGAGATAATTGTCTCCATGCTCCAAATCCATTTTAAAGCCATTTTTAAGGCATTTCGCGCATACATGAAATGAACACATTTTTCTCCAAAACTATAACAGATGCAAGCTTGTCCTGTTTGGTGGAGATGATATTTAATAAAATAAGTAGAAATCCACTAAAAGTTTTGTTTGGTTATCTTGCAATCCCGAGATAATCGTCTCCATGCTCCAAATCCATTTTAAAGCCATTTTTAAGGCATTTCACGCATACATGAAATGAACACATTTTTCTCCAAAACGATAACAGATGCAAGCTTGTCCTGTTTGGTGGAGATGATATTTAATAAAATAAGTAGAAATCCACTAAAAGTTTTGTTTGGTTATCTTGCAATCCCGAGATAATCGTCTCCATGCTCCAAATCCATTTTAAAGCCATTTTTAAGGCATTTCGCGCATACATGAAATGAACACATTTTTCTCCAAAACTATAACAGATGCAAGCTTGTCCTGTTTGGTGGAGATGATATTTAATAAAATAAGTAGAAATCCACTAAAAGTTTTGTTTGGTTATCTTGCAATCCCGAGATAATCATCTCCATGCTCCAAATCCATTTTAAAGCCATTTTTAAGGCATTTCGCGCATACATGAAATGAACACATTTTTCTCCAAAACTATAACAGATGCAAGCTTGTCCTGTTTGGTGGAGATGATATTAATAAAATAAGTAGAAATCCACTAAAAGTTTTGTTTGGTTATCTTGCAATCCCGAGATAATCGTCTCCATGCTCCAAATCCATTTTAAAGCCATTTTTAAGGCATTTCGCGCATACATGAAATGAACACATTTTTCTCCAAAACGATAACAGATGCAAGCTTGTCCTGTTTGGTGGAGATGATATTTAATAAAATAAGTAGAAATCCACTAAAAGTTTTGTTTGGTTATCTTGCAATCCCGAGATAATCGTCTCCATGCTCCAAATCCATTTTAAAGCCATTTTTATGGCATTTCGCGCATACATGAAATGAACACATTTTTCTCCAAAACTATAACAGATGCAAGCTTGTCCTGTTTGGTGGAGATGATATTTAATAAAATAAGTAGAAATCCACTAAACGTTTTGTTTGGTTATCTTGCAATCCCGAGATAATCGTCTCCATGCTGCAAATCCATTTTAAAGCCATTTTTAAGGCATTTCGCGCATACATGAAATGAACACATTTTTCTCCAAAACTATAACAGATGCAAGCTTGTCCTGTTTGGTGGAGATGATATTTAATAAAATAAGTAGAAATCCACTAAAAGTTTTGTTTGGTTATCTTGCAATCCCGAGATAATCGTCTCCATGCTCCAAATCCATTTTAAAGCCATTTTTAAGGCATTTCGCGCATACATGAAATGAACACATTTTTCTCCAAAACGATAACAGATGCAAGCTTGTCCTGTTTGGTGGAGATGATATTTAATAAAATAAGTAGAAATCCACTAAAAGTTTTGTTTCGTTATCTTGCAATCCCGAGATAATCGTCTCCATGCTCCAAATCCATTTTAAAGCCATTTTTAAGGCATTTCGCGCATACATGAAATGAACACATTTTCTCCAAAACTATAACAGATGCAAGCTTGTCCTGTTTGGTGGAGATGATATTTAATAAAATAAGTAGAAATCCACTAAAAGTTTTGTTTGGTTATCTTGCAATCCCGAGATAATCGTCTCCATGCTCCAAATCCATTTTAAAGCCATTTTTAAGGCATTTCGCGCATACATGAAATGAACACATTTTTCTCCAAAACTATAACAGATGCAAGCTTGTCCTGTTTGGTGGAGATGATATTTAATAAAATAAGTAGAAATCCACTAAAAGTTTTGTTTGGTTATCTTGCAATCCCGAGATAATCGTCTCCATGCTCCAAATCCATTTTAAAGCCATTTTTAAGGCATTTCGCGCATACATGAAATGAACACATTTTTCTCCAAAACTATAACAGATGCAAGCTTGTCCTGTTTGGTGGAGATGATATTTAATAAAATAAGTAGAAATCCACTAAAAGTTTTGTTTGGTTATCTTGCAATCCCGAGATAATCGTCTCCATGCTCCAAATCCATTTTAAAGCCATTTTAAGGCATTTTGCGCATACATGAAATGAACACATTTTTCTCCAAAACTATAACAGATGCAAGCTTGTCCTGTTTGGTGGAGATGATATTTAATAAAATAAGTAGAAATCCACTAAAAGTTTTGTTTGGTTATCTTGCAATCCCGAGATAATCGTCTCCATGCTCCAAATCTATTTTAAAGCCATTTTTAAGGCATTTCGCGCATACATGAAATGAACACATTTTTCTCCAAAACTATAACAGATGCAAGCTTGTCCTGTTTGGTGGAGATGATATTTAATAAAATAAGTAGAAATCCACTAAAAGTTTTGTTTGGTTATCTTGCAATCCGAGATAATCGTCTCCATGCTCCAAATCCATTTTAAAGCCATTTTTAAGGCATTTCGCGCATACATGAAATGAACACATTTTTCTCCAAAACTATAACAGATGCAAGCTTGTCCTGTTTGGTGGAGATGATATTTAATAAAATAAGTAGAAATCCACTAAAAGTTTTGTTTGGTTATCTTGCAATCCCGAGATAATCGTCTCCATGCTCCAAATCCATTTTAAAGCCATTTTTAAGGCATTTCGCGCATACATGAAATGAACACATTTTTCTCCAAAACTATAACAGATGCAAGCTTGTCCTGTTTGGTGGAGATGATATTTAATAAAATAAGTAGAAATCCACTAAAAGTTTTGTTTGGTTATCTTGCAATCCCGAGATAATCGTCTCCATGCTCCAAATCCATTTTAAAGCCATTTTTAAGGCATTTCGCGCATACATGAAATGAACACATTTTTCTCCAAAACTATAACAGATGCAAGCTTGTCCTGTTTGGTGGAGATGATATTTAATAAAATAAGTAGAAATCCACTAAAAGTTTTGTTTGGTTATCTTGCAATCCCGAGATAATCGTCTCCATGCTCCAAATCCATTTTAAAGCCATTTTTAAGGCATTTCGCGCATACATGAAATGAACACATTTTTCTCCAAAACTATAACAGATGCAAGCTTGTCCTGTTTGGTGGAGATGATATTTAATAAAATAAGTAGAAATCCACTAAAAGTTTTGTTTGGTTATCTTGCAATCCCGAGATAATCGTCTCCATGCTCCAAATCCATTTTAAAGCCATTTTTAAGGCATTTCGCGCATACATGAAATGAACACATTTTTCTCCAAAACTATAACAGATGCAAGCTTGTCCTGTTTGGTGGAGATGATATTTAATAAAATAAGTAGAAATCCACTAAAAGTTTTGTTTGGTTATCTTGCAATCCCGAGATAATCGTCTCCATGCTCCAAATCCATTTTAAAGCCATTTTTAAGGCATTTCGCGCATACATGAAATGAACACATTTTTCTCCAAAACTATAACAGATGCAAGCTTGTCCTGTTTGGTGGAGATGATATTTAATAAAATAAGTAGAAATCCACTAAAAGTTTTGTTTGGTTATCTTGCAATCCCGAGATAATCGTCTCCATGCTCCAAATCCATTTTAAAGCCATTTTTAAGGCATTTCGCGCATACATGAAATGAACACATTTTTCTCCAAAACTATAACAGATGCAAGCTTGTCCTGTTTGGTGGAGATGATATTTAATAAAATAAGTAGAAATCCACTAAAAGTTTTGTTTGGTTATCTTGCAATCCCGAGATAATCGTCTCCATGCTCCAAATCCATTTTAAAGCCATTTTTAAGGCATTTCGCGCATACATGAAATGAACACATTTTTCTCCAAAACTATAACAGATGCAAGCTTGTCCTGTTTGGTGGAGATGATATTTAATAAAATAAGTAGAAATCCACTAAAAGTTTTGTTTGGTTATCTTGCAATCCCGAGATAATCGTCTCCATGCTCCAAATCCATTTTAAAGCCATTTTTAAGGCATTTCGCGCATACATGAAATGAACACATTTTTCTCCAAAACTATAACAGATGCAAGCTTGTCCTGTTTGGTGGAGATGATATTTAATAAAATAAGTAGAAATCCACTAAAAGTTTTGTTTGGTTATCTTGCAATCCCGAGATAATCGTCTCCATGCTCCAAATCCATTTTAAAGCCATTTTTAAGGCATTTCGCGCATACATGAAATGAACACATTTTTCTCCAAAACTATAACAGATGCAAGCTTGTCCTGTTTGGTGGAGATGATATTTAATAAAATAAGTAGAAATCCACTAAAAGTTTTGTTTGGTTATCTTGCAATCCCGAGATAATCGTCTCCATGCTCCAAATCCATTTTAAAGCCATTTTTAAGGCATTTCGCGCATACATGAAATGAACACATTTTTCTCCAAAACTATAACAGATGCAAGCTTGTCCTGTTTGGTGGAGATGATATTTAATAAAATAAGTAGAAATCCACTAAAAGTTTTGTTTGGTTATCTTGCAATCCCGAGATAATCGTCTCCATGCTCCAAATCCATTTTAAAGCCATTTTTAAGGCATTTCGCGCATACATGAAATGAACACATTTTTCTCCAAAACTATAACAGATGCAAGCTTGTCCTGTTTGGTGGAGATGATATTTAATAAAATAAGTAGAAATCCACTAAAAGTTTTGTTTGGTTATCTTGCAATCCCGAGATAATCGTCTCCATGCTCCAAATCCATTTTAAAGCCATTTTTAAGGCATTTCGCGCATACATGAAATGAACACATTTTTCTCCAAAACTATAACAGATGCAAGCTTGTCCTGTTTGGTGGAGATGATATTTAATAAAATAAGTAGAAATCCACTAAAAGTTTTGTTTGGTTATCTTGCAATCCCGAGATAATCGTCTCCATGCTCCAAATCCATTTTAAAGCCATTTTTAAGGCATTTCGCGCATACATGAAATGAACACATTTTTCTCCAAAACTATAACAGATGCAAGCTTGTCCTGTTTGGTGGAGATGATATTTAATAAAATAAGTAGAAATCCACTAAAAGTTTTGTTTGGTTATCTTGCAATCCCGAGATAATCGTCTCCATGCTCCAAATCCATTTTAAAGCCATTTTTAAGGCATTTCGCGCATACATGAAATGAACACATTTTTCTCCAAAACTATAACAGATGCAAGCTTGTCCTGTTTGGTGGAGATGATATTTAATAAAATAAGTAGAAATCCACTAAAAGTTTTGTTTGGTTATCTTGCAATCCCGAGATAATCGTCTCCATGCTCCAAATCCATTTTAAAGCCATTTTTAAGGCATTTCGCGCATACATGAAATGAACACATTTTTCTCCAAAACTATAACAGATGCAAGCTTGTCCTGTTTGGTGGAGATGATATTTAATAAAATAAGTAGAAATCCACTAAAAGTTTTGTTTGGTTATCTTGCAATCCCGAGATAATCGTCTCCATGCTCCAAATCCATTTTAAAGCCATTTTTAAGGCATTTCGCGCATACATGAAATGAACACATTTTTCTCCAAAACTATAACAGATGCAAGCTTGTCCTGTTTGGTGGAGATGATATTTAATAAAATAAGTAGAAATCCACTAAAAGTTTTGTTTGGTTATCTTGCAATCCCGAGATAATCGTCTCCATGCTCCAAATCCATTTTAAAGCCATTTTTAAGGCATTTCGCGCATACATGAAATGAACACATTTTTCTCCAAAACTATAACAGATGCAAGCTTGTCCTGTTTGGTGGAGATGATATTTAATAAAATAAGTAGAAATCCACTAAAAGTTTTGTTTGGTTATCTTGCAATCCCGAGATAATCGTCTCCATGCTCCAAATCCATTTTAAAGCCATTTTTAAGGCATTTCGCGCATACATGAAATGAACACATTTTTCTCCAAAACTATAACAGATGCAAGCTTGTCCTGTTTGGTGGAGATGATATTTAATAAAATAAGTAGAAATCCACTAAAAGTTTTGTTTGGTTATCTTGCAATCCCGAGATAATCGTCTCCATGCTCCAAATCCATTTTAAAGCCATTTTTAAGGCATTTCGCGCATACATGAAATGAACACATTTTTCTCCAAAACTATAACAGATGCAAGCTTGTCCTGTTTGGTGGAGATGATATTTAATAAAATAAGTAGAAATCCACTAAAAGTTTTGTTTGGTTATCTTGCAATCCCGAGATAATCGTCTCCATGCTCCAAATCCATTTTAAAGCCATTTTTAAGGCATTTCGCGCATACATGAAATGAACACATTTTTCTCCAAAACTATAACAGATGCAAGCTTGTCCTGTTTGGTGGAGATGATATTTAATAAAATAAGTAGAAATCCACTAAAAGTTTTGTTTGGTTATCTTGCAATCCCGAGATAATCGTCTCCATGCTCCAAATCCATTTTAAAGCCATTTTTAAGGCATTTCGCGCATACATGAAATGAACACATTTTTCTCCAAAACTATAACAGATGCAAGCTTGTCCTGTTTGGTGGAGATGATATTTAATAAAATAAGTAGAAATCCACTAAAAGTTTTGTTTGGTTATCTTGCAATCCCGAGATAATCGTCTCCATGCTCCAAATCCATTTTAAAGCCATTTTTAAGGCATTTCGCGCATACATGAAATGAACACATTTTTCTCCAAAACTATAACAGATGCAAGCTTGTCCTGTTTGGTGGAGATGATATTTAATAAAATAAGTAGAAATCCACTAAAAGTTTTGTTTGGTTATCTTGCAATCCCGAGATAATCGTCTCCATGCTCCAAATCCATTTTAAAGCCATTTTTAAGGCATTTCGCGCATACATGAAATGAACACATTTTTCTCCAAAACTATAACAGATGCAAGCTTGTCCTGTTTGGTGGAGATGATATTTAATAAAATAAGTAGAAATCCACTAAAAGTTTTGTTTGGTTATCTTGCAATCCCGAGATAATCGTCTCCATGCTCCAAATCCATTTTAAAGCCATTTTTAAGGCATTTCGCGCATACATGAAATGAACACATTTTTCTCCAAAACTATAACAGATGCAAGCTTGTCCTGTTTGGTGGAGATGATATTTAATAAAATAAGTAGAAATCCACTAAAAGTTTTGTTTGGTTATCTTGCAATCCCGAGATAATCGTCTCCATGCTCCAAATCCATTTTAAAGCCATTTTTAAGGCATTTCGCGCATACATGAAATGAACACATTTTTCTCCAAAACTATAACAGATGCAAGCTTGTCCTGTTTGGTGGAGATGATATTTAATAAAATAAGTAGAAATCCACTAAAAGTTTTGTTTGGTTATCTTGCAATCCCGAGATAATCGTCTCCATGCTCCAAATCCATTTTAAAGCCATTTTTAAGGCATTTCGCGCATACATGAAATGAACACATTTTTCTCCAAAACTATAACAGATGCAAGCTTGTCCTGTTTGGTGGAGATGATATTTAATAAAATAAGTAGAATCCACTAAAAGTTTTGTTTGGTTATCTTGCAATCCCGAGATAATCGTCTCCATGCTCCAAATCCATTTTAAAGCCATTTTTAAGGCATTTCGCGCATACATGAAATGAACACATTTTTCTCCAAAACTATAACAGATGCAAGCTTGTCCTGTTTGGTGGAGATGATATTTAATAAAATAAGTAGAAATCCACTAAAAGTTTTGTTTGGTTATCTTGCAATCCCGAGATAATCGTCTCCATGCTCCAAATCCATTTTAAAGCCATTTTTAAGGCATTTCGCGCATACATGAAATGAACACATTTTTCTCCAAAACTATAACAGATGCAAGCTTGTCCTGTTTGGTGGAGATGATATTTAATAAAATAAGTAGAAATCCACTAAAAGTTTTGTTTGGTTATCTTGCAATCCCGAGATAATCGTCTCCATGCTCCAAATCCATTTTAAAGCCATTTTTAAGGCATTTCGCGCATACATGAAATGAACACATTTTTCTCCAAAACTATAACAGATGCAAGCTTGTCCTGTTTGGTGGAGATGATATTTAATAAAATAAGTAGAAATCCACTAAAAGTTTTGTTTGGTTATCTTGCAATCCCGAGATAATCGTCTCCATGCTCCAAATCCATTTTAAAGCCATTTTTAAGGCATTTCGCGCATACATGAAATGAACACATTTTTCTCCAAAACTATAACAGATGCAAGCTTGTCCTGTTTGGTGGAGATGATATTTAATAAAATAAGTAGAAATCCACTAAAAGTTTTGTTTGGTTATCTTGCAATCCCGAGATAATCGTCTCCATGCTCCAAATCCATTTTAAAGCCATTTTTAAGGCATTTCGCGCATACATGAAATGAACACATTTTTCTCCAAAACTATAACAGATGCAAGCTTGTCCTGTTTGGTGGAGATGATATTTAATAAAATAAGTAGAAATCCACTAAAAGTTTTGTTTGGTTATCTTGCAATCCCGAGATAATCGTCTCCATGCTCCAAATCCATTTTAAAGCCATTTTTAAGGCATTTCGCGCATACATGAAATGAACACATTTTTCTCCAAAACTATAACAGATGCAAGCTTGTCCTGTTTGGTGGAGATGATATTTAATAAAATAAGTAGAAATCCACTAAAAGTTTTGTTTGGTTATCTTGCAATCCCGAGATAATCGTCTCCATGCTCCAAATCCATTTTAAAGCCATTTTTAAGGCATTTCGCGCATACATGAAATGAACACATTTTTCTCCAAAACTATAACAGATGCAAGCTTGTCCTGTTTGGTGGAGATGATATTTAATAAAATAAGTAGAAATCCACTAAAAGTTTTGTTTGGTTATCTTGCAATCCCGAGATAATCGTCTCCATGCTCCAAATCCATTTTAAAGCCATTTTTAAGGCATTTCGCGCATACATGAAATGAACACATTTTTCTCCAAAACTATAACAGATGCAAGCTTGTCCTGTTTGGTGGAGATGATATTTAATAAAATAAGTAGAAATCCACTAAAAGTTTTGTTTGGTTATCTTGCAATCCCGAGATAATCGTCTCCATGCTCCAAATCCATTTTAAAGCCATTTTTAAGGCATTTCGCGCATACATGAAATGAACACATTTTTCTCCAAAACTATAACAGATGCAAGCTTGTCCTGTTTGGTGGAGATGATATTTAATAAAATAAGTAGAAATCCACTAAAAGTTTTGTTTGGTTATCTTGCAATCCCGAGATAATCGTCTCCATGCTCCAAATCCATTTTAAAGCCATTTTTAAGGCATTTCGCGCATACATGAAATGAACACATTTTTCTCCAAAACTATAACAGATGCAAGCTTGTCCTGTTTGGTGGAGATGATATTTAATAAAATAAGTAGAAATCCACTAAAAGTTTTGTTTGGTTATCTTGCAATCCCGAGATAATCGTCTCCATGCTCCAAATCCATTTTAAAGCCATTTTTAAGGCATTTCGCGCATACATGAAATGAACACATTTTTCTCCAAAACTATAACAGATGCAAGCTTGTCCTGTTTGGTGGAGATGATATTTAATAAAATAAGTAGAAATCCACTAAAAGTTTTGTTTGGTTATCTTGCAATCCCGAGATAATCGTCTCCATGCTCCAAATCCATTTTAAAGCCATTTTTAAGGCATTTCGCGCATACATGAAATGAACACATTTTTCTCCAAAACTATAACAGATGCAAGCTTGTCCTGTTTGGTGGAGATGATATTTAATAAAATAAGTAGAAATCCACTAAAAGTTTTGTTTGGTTATCTTGCAATCCCGAGATAATCGTCTCCATGCTCCAAATCCATTTTAAAGCCATTTTTAAGGCATTTCGCGCATACATGAAATGAACACATTTTTCTCCAAAACTATAACAGATGCAAGCTTGTCCTGTTTGGTGGAGATGATATTTAATAAAATAAGTAGAAATCCACTAAAAGTTTTGTTTGGTTATCTTGCAATCCCGAGATAATCGTCTCCATGCTCCAAATCCATTTTAAAGCCATTTTTAAGGCATTTCGCGCATACATGAAATGAACACATTTTTCTCCAAAACTATAACAGATGCAAGCTTGTCCTGTTTGGTGGAGATGATATTTAATAAAATAAGTAGAAATCCACTAAAAGTTTTGTTTGGTTATCTTGCAATCCCGAGATAATCGTCTCCATGCTCCAAATCCATTTTAAAGCCATTTTTAAGGCATTTCGCGCATACATGAAATGAACACATTTTTCTCCAAAACTATAACAGATGCAAGCTTGTCCTGTTTGGTGGAGATGATATTTAATAAAATAAGTAGAAATCCACTAAAAGTTTTGTTTGGTTATCTTGCAATCCCGAGATAATCGTCTCCATGCTCCAAATCCATTTTAAAGCCATTTTTAAGGCATTTCGCGCATACATGAAATGAACACATTTTTCTCCAAAACTATAACAGATGCAAGCTTGTCCTGTTTGGTGGAGATGATATTTAATAAAATAAGTAGAAATCCACTAAAAGTTTTGTTTGGTTATCTTGCAATCCCGAGATAATCGTCTCCATGCTCCAAATCCATTTTAAAGCCATTTTTAAGGCATTTCGCGCATACATGAAATGAACACATTTTTCTCCAAAACTATAACAGATGCAAGCTTGTCCTGTTTGGTGGAGATGATATTTAATAAAATAAGTAGAAATCCACTAAAAGTTTTGTTTGGTTATCTTGCAATCCCGAGATAATCGTCTCCATGCTCCAAATCCATTTTAAAGCCATTTTTAAGGCATTTCGCGCATACATGAAATGAACACATTTTTCTCCAAAACTATAACAGATGCAAGCTTGTCCTGTTTGGTGGAGATGATATTTAATAAAATAAGTAGAAATCCACTAAAAGTTTTGTTTGGTTATCTTGCAATCCCGAGATAATCGTCTCCATGCTCCAAATCCATTTTAAAGCCATTTTTAAGGCATTTCGCGCATACATGAAATGAACACATTTTTCTCCAAAACTATAACAGATGCAAGCTTGTCCTGTTTGGTGGAGATGATATTTAATAAAATAAGTAGAAATCACACTAAAAGTTTTGTTTGGTTATCTTGCAATCCCGAGATAATCGTCTCCATGCTCCAAATCCATTTTAAAGCCATTTTTAAGGCATTTCGCGCATACATGAAATGAACACATTTTTCTCCAAAACTATAACAGATGCAAGCTTGTCCTGTTTGGTGGAGATGATATTTAATAAAATAAGTAGAAATCCACTAAAAGTTTTGTTTGGTTATCTTGCAATCCCGAGATAATCGTCTCCATGCTCCAAATCCATTTTAAAGCCATTTTTAAGGCATTTCGCGCATACATGAAATGAACACATTTTTCTCCAAAACTATAACAGATGCAAGCTTGTCCTGTTTGGTGGAGATGATATTTAATAAAATAAGTAGAAATCCACTAAAAGTTTTGTTTGGTTATCTTGCAATCCCGAGATAATCGTCTCCATGCTCCAAATCCATTTTAAAGCCATTTTTAAGGCATTTCGCGCATACATGAAATGAACACATTTTTCTCCAAAACTATAACAGATGCAAGCTTGTCCTGTTTGGTGGAGATGATATTTAATAAAATAAGTAGAAATCCACTAAAAGTTTTGTTTGGTTATCTTGCAATCCCGAGATAATCGTCTCCATGCTCCAAATCCATTTTAAAGCCATTTTTAAGGCATTTCGCGCATACATGAAATGAACACATTTTTCTCCAAAACTATAACAGATGCAAGCTTGTCCTGTTTGGTGGAGATGATATTTAATAAAATAAGTAGAAATCCACTAAAAGTTTTGTTTGGTTATCTTGCAATCCCGAGATAATCGTCTCCATGCTCCAAATCCATTTTAAAGCCATTTTTAAGGCATTTCGCGCATACATGAAATGAACACATTTTTCTCCAAAACTATAACAGATGCAAGCTTGTCCTGTTTGGTGGAGATGATATTTAATAAAATAAGTAGAAATCCACTAAAAGTTTTGTTTGGTTATCTTGCAATCCCGAGATAATCGTCTCCATGCTCCAAATCCATTTTAAAGCCATTTTTAAGGCATTTCGCGCATACATGAAATGAACACATTTTTCTCCAAAACTATAACAGATGCAAGCTTGTCCTGTTTGGTGGAGATGATATTTAATAAAATAAGTAGAAATCCACTAAAAGTTTTGTTTGGTTATCTTGCAATCCCGAGATAATCGTCTCCATGCTCCAAATCCATTTTAAAGCCATTTTTAAGGCATTTCGCGCATACATGAAATGAACACATTTTTCTCCAAAACTATAACAGATGCAAGCTTGTCCTGTTTGGTGGAGATGATATTTAATAAAATAAGTAGAAATCCACTAAAAGTTTTGTTTGGTTATCTTGCAATCCCGAGATAATCGTCTCCATGCTCCAAATCCATTTTAAAGCCATTTTTAAGGCATTTCGCGCATACATGAAATGAACACATTTTTCTCCAAAACTATAACAGATGCAAGCTTGTCCTGTTTGGTGGAGATGATATTTAATAAAATAAGTAGAAATCCACTAAAAGTTTTGTTTGGTTATCTTGCAATCCCGAGATAATCGTCTCCATGCTCCAAATCCATTTTAAAGCCATTTTTAAGGCATTTCGCGCATACATGAAATGAACACATTTTTCTCCAAAACTATAACAGATGCAAGCTTGTCCTGTTTGGTGGAGATGATATTTAATAAAATAAGTAGAAATCCACTAAAAGTTTTGTTTGGTTATCTTGCAATCCCGAGATAATCGTCTCCATGCTCCAAATCCATTTTAAAGCCATTTTTAAGGCATTTCGCGCATACATGAAATGAACACATTTTTCTCCAAAACTATAACAGATGCAAGCTTGTCCTGTTTGGTGGAGATGATATTTAATAAAATAAGTAGAAATCCACTAAAAGTTTTGTTTGGTTATCTTGCAATCCCGAGATAATCGTCTCCATGCTCCAAATCCATTTTAAAGCCATTTTTAAGGCATTTCGCGCATACATGAAATGAACACATTTTTCTCCAAAACTATAACAGATGCAAGCTTGTCCTGTTTGGTGGAGATGATATTTAATAAAATAAGTAGAAATCCACTAAAAGTTTTGTTTGGTTATCTTGCAATCCCGAGATAATCGTCTCCATGCTCCAAATCCATTTTAAAGCCATTTTTAAGGCATTTCGCGCATACATGAAATGAACACATTTTTCTCCAAAACTATAACAGATGCAAGCTTGTCCTGTTTGGTGGAGATGATATTTAATAAAATAAGTAGAAATCCACTAAAAGTTTTGTTTGGTTATCTTGCAATCCCGAGATAATCGTCTCCATGCTCCAAATCCATTTTAAAGCCATTTTTAAGGCATTTCGCGCATACATGAAATGAACACATTTTTCTCCAAAACTATAACAGATGCAAGCTTGTCCTGTTTGGTGGAGATGATATTTAATAAAATAAGTAGAAATCCACTAAAAGTTTTGTTTGGTTATCTTGCAATCCCGAGATAATCGTCTCCATGCTCCAAATCCATTTTAAAGCCATTTTTAAGGCATTTCGCGCATACATGAAATGAACACATTTTTCTCCAAAACTATAACAGATGCAAGCTTGTCCTGTTTGGTGGAGATGATATTTAATAAAATAAGTAGAAATCCACTAAAAGTTTTGTTTGGTTATCTTGCAATCCCGAGATAATCGTCTCCATGCTCCAAATCCATTTTAAAGCCATTTTTAAGGCATTTCGCGCATACATGAAATGAACACATTTTTCTCCAAAACTATAACAGATGCAAGCTTGTCCTGTTTGGTGGAGATGATATTTAATAAAATAAGTAGAAATCCACTAAAAGTTTTGTTTGGTTATCTTGCAATCCCGAGATAATCGTCTCCATGCTCCAAATCCATTTTAAAGCCATTTTTAAGGCATTTCGCGCATACATGAAATGAACACATTTTTCTCCAAAACTATAACAGATGCAAGCTTGTCCTGTTTGGTGGAGATGATATTTAATAAAATAAGTAGAAATCCACTAAAAGTTTTGTTTGGTTATCTTGCAATCCCGAGATAATCGTCTCCATGCTCCAAATCCATTTTAAAGCCATTTTTAAGGCATTTCGCGCATACATGAAATGAACACATTTTTCTCCAAAACTATAACAGATGCAAGCTTGTCCTGTTTGGTGGAGATGATATTTAATAAAATAAGTAGAAATCCACTAAAAGTTTTGTTTGGTTATCTTGCAATCCCGAGATAATCGTCTCCATGCTCCAAATCCATTTTAAAGCCATTTTTAAGGCATTTCGCGCATACATGAAATGAACACATTTTTCTCCAAAACTATAACAGATGCAAGCTTGTCCTGTTTGGTGGAGATGATATTTAATAAAATAAGTAGAAATCCACTAAAAGTTTTGTTTGGTTATCTTGCAATCCCGAGATAATCGTCTCCATGCTCCAAATCCATTTTAAAGCCATTTTTAAGGCATTTCGCGCATACATGAAATGAACACATTTTTCTCCAAAACTATAACAGATGCAAGCTTGTCCTGTTTGGTGGAGATGATATTTAATAAAATAAGTAGAAATCCACTAAAAGTTTTGTTTGGTTATCTTGCAATCCCGAGATAATCGTCTCCATGCTCCAAATCCATTTTAAAGCCATTTTTAAGGCATTTCGCGCATACATGAAATGAACACATTTTTCTCCAAAACTATAACAGATGCAAGCTTGTCCTGTTTGGTGGAGATGATATTTAATAAAATAAGTAGAAATCCACTAAAAGTTTTGTTTGGTTATCTTGCAATCCCGAGATAATCGTCTCCATGCTCCAAATCCATTTTAAAGCCATTTTTAAGGCATTTCGCGCATACATGAAATGAACACATTTTTCTCCAAAACTATAACAGATGCAAGCTTGTCCTGTTTGGTGGAGATGATATTTAATAAAATAAGTAGAAATCCACTAAAAGTTTTGTTTGGTTATCTTGCAATCCCGAGATAATCGTCTCCATGCTCCAAATCCATTTTAAAGCCATTTTTAAGGCATTTCGCGCATACATGAAATGAACACATTTTTCTCCAAAACTATAACAGATGCAAGCTTGTCCTGTTTGGTGGAGATGATATTTAATAAAATAAGTAGAAATCCACTAAAAGTTTTGTTTGGTTATCTTGCAATCCCGAGATAATCGTCTCCATGCTCCAAATCCATTTTAAAGCCATTTTTAAGGCATTTCGCGCATACATGAAATGAACACATTTTTCTCCAAAACTATAACAGATGCAAGCTTGTCCTGTTTGGTGGAGATGATATTTAATAAAATAAGTAGAAATCCACTAAAAGTTTTGTTTGGTTATCTTGCAATCCCGAGATAATCGTCTCCATGCTCCAAATCCATTTTAAAGCCATTTTTAAGGCATTTCGCGCATACATGAAATGAACACATTTTTCTCCAAAACTATAACAGATGCAAGCTTGTCCTGTTTGGTGGAGATGATATTTAATAAAATAAGTAGAAATCCACTAAAAGTTTTGTTTGGTTATCTTGCAATCCCGAGATAATCGTCTCCATGCTCCAAATCCATTTTAAAGCCATTTTTAAGGCATTTCGCGCATACATGAAATGAACACATTTTTCTCCAAAACTATAACAGATGCAAGCTTGTCCTGTTTGGTGGAGATGATATTTAATAAAATAAGTAGAAATCCACTAAAAGTTTTGTTTGGTTATCTTGCAATCCCGAGATAATCGTCTCCATGCTCCAAATCCATTTTAAAGCCATTTTTAAGGCATTTCGCGCATACATGAAATGAACACATTTTTCTCCAAAACTATAACAGATGCAAGCTTGTCCTGTTTGGTGGAGATGATATTTAATAAAATAAGTAGAAATCCACTAAAAGTTTTGTTTGGTTATCTTGCAATCCCGAGATAATCGTCTCCATGCTCCAAATCCATTTTAAAGCCATTTTTAAGGCATTTCGCGCATACATGAAATGAACACATTTTTCTCCAAAACTATAACAGATGCAAGCTTGTCCTGTTTGGTGGAGATGATATTTAATAAAATAAGTAGAAATCCACTAAAAGTTTTGTTTGGTTATCTTGCAATCCCGAGATAATCGTCTCCATGCTCCAAATCCATTTTAAAGCCATTTTTAAGGCATTTCGCGCATACATGAAATGAACACATTTTTCTCCAAAACTATAACAGATGCAAGCTTGTCCTGTTTGGTGGAGATGATATTTAATAAAATAAGTAGAAATCCACTAAAAGTTTTGTTTGGTTATCTTGCAATCCCGAGATAATCGTCTCCATGCTCCAAATCCATTTTAAAGCCATTTTTAAGGCATTTCGCGCATACATGAAATGAACACATTTTTCTCCAAAACTATAACAGATGCAAGCTTGTCCTGTTTGGTGGAGATGATATTTAATAAAATAAGTAGAAATCCACTAAAAGTTTTGTTTGGTTATCTTGCAATCCCGAGATAATCGTCTCCATGCTCCAAATCCATTTTAAAGCCATTTTTAAGGCATTTCGCGCATACATGAAATGAACACATTTTTCTCCAAAACTATAACAGATGCAAGCTTGTCCTGTTTGGTGGAGATGATATTTAATAAAATAAGTAGAAATCCACTAAAAGTTTTGTTTGGTTATCTTGCAATCCCGAGATAATCGTCTCCATGCTCCAAATCCATTTTAAAGCCATTTTTAAGGCATTTCGCGCATACATGAAATGAACACATTTTTCTCCAAAACTATAACAGATGCAAGCTTGTCCTGTTTGGTGGAGATGATATTTAATAAAATAAGTAGAAATCCACTAAAAGTTTTGTTTGGTTATCTTGCAATCCCGAGATAATCGTCTCCATGCTCCAAATCCATTTTAAAGCCATTTTTAAGGCATTTCGCGCATACATGAAATGAACACATTTTTCTCCAAAACTATAACAGATGCAAGCTTGTCCTGTTTGGTGGAGATGATATTTAATAAAATAAGTAGAAATCCACTAAAAGTTTTGTTTGGTTATCTTGCAATCCCGAGATAATCGTCTCCATGCTCCAAATCCATTTTAAAGCCATTTTTAAGGCATTTCGCGCATACATGAAATGAACACATTTTTCTCCAAAACTATAACAGATGCAAGCTTGTCCTGTTTGGTGGAGATGATATTTAATAAAATAAGTAGAAATCCACTAAAAGTTTTGTTTGGTTATCTTGCAATCCCGAGATAATCGTCTCCATGCTCCAAATCCATTTTAAAGCCATTTTTAAGGCATTTCGCGCATACATGAAATGAACACATTTTTCTCCAAAACTATAACAGATGCAAGCTTGTCCTGTTTGTGTGTGAGATGATATTTAATAAAATAATAAGTAGAAATCCACTAAAAGTTTTGTTTGGTTATCTTGCAATCCCGAGATAATCGTCTCCATTCTCCAAATCCATTTTAAAGCCATTTTTAAGGCATTTCGCGCATACATGAAATGAACACATTTTTCTCCAAAACTATAACAGATGCAAGCTTGTCCTGTTTGGTGGAGATGATATTTAATAAAATAAGTAGAAATCCACTAAAAGTTTTGTTTGGTTATCTTGCAATCCCGAGATAATCGTCTCCATGCTCCAAATCCATTTTAAAGCCATTTTTAAGGCATTTCGCGCATACATGAAATGAACACATTTTTTTCCAAAAACTATAACAGATGCAAGCTTGTCCTGTTTGGTGGAGATGATATTTAATAAAATAAGTAGAAATCCACTAAAAGTTTTGTTTGGTTATATTGCAATCCCGAGATAATCGTCTCCATGCTCCAAATCTATTTTAAAGCCATTTTTAAGGCATTTCGCGCATACATGAAATGAACACATTTTTCTCCAAAACTATAACAGATGCAAGCTTGTCCTGTTTGGTGGAGATGATATTTAATAAAATAAGTAGAAATCCACTAAAAGTTTTGTTTGGTTATCTTGCAATCCCGAGATAATCGTCTCCATGCTCCAAATCCATTTTAAAGCCATTTTTAAGGCATTTCGCGCATACATGAAATGAACACATTTTTCTCCAAAACTATAACAGATGCAAGCTTGTCCTGTTTGGTGGAGATGATATTTAATAAAATAAGTAGAAATCCACTAAAAGTTTTGTTTGGTTATCTTGCAATCCCGAGATAATCGTCTCCATGCTCCAAATCCATTTTAAAGCCATTTTTAAGGCATTTCGCGCATACATGAAATGAACACATTTTTCTCCAAAACTATAACAGATGCAAGCTTGTCCTGTTTGGTGGAGATGATATTTAATAAAATAAGTAGAAATCCACTAAAAGTTTTGTTTGGTTATCTTGCAATCCCGAGATAATCGTCTCCATGCTCCAAATCCAATTTTAAAGCCATTTTTAAGGCATTTCGCGCATACATGAAATGAACACATTTTTCTCCAAAACTATAACAGATGCAAGCTTGTCCTGTTTGGTGGAGATGATATTTAATAAAATAAGTAGAAATCCACTAAAAGTTTTGTTTGGTTATCTTGCAATCCCGAGATAATCGTCTCCATGCTCCAAATCCATTTTAAAGCCATTTTTAAGGCATTTCGCGCATACATGAAATGAACACATTTTTCTCCAAAACTATAACAGATGCAAGCTTGTCCTGTTTGGTGGAGATGATATTTAATAAAATAAGTAGAAATCCACTAAAAGTTTTGTTTGGTTATATTGCAATCCCGAGATAATCGTCTCCATGCTCCAAATCCATTTTAAAGCCATTTTTAAGGCATTTCGCGCATACATGAAATGAACACATTTTTCTCCAAAACTATAACAGATGCAAGCTTGTCCTGTTTGGTGGAGATGATATTTAATAAAATAAGTAGAAATCCACTAAAAGTTTTGTTTGGTTATCTTGCAATCCCGAGATAATCGTCTCCATGCTCCATCTCCAAAACTATAACAGATGCAAGCTTGTCTTGTTTGGTGGAGATGATATTTAATAAAATAAGTAGAAATCCACTAAAAGTTTTGTTTGGTTATCTTGCAATCCCGAGATAATCGTCTCCATGCTCCAAATCCATTTTAAAGCCATTTTTAAGGCATTTCGCGCATACATGAAATGAACACATTTTTCTCCAAAACTATAACAGATGCAAGCTTGTCCTGTTTGGTGGAGATGATATTTAATAAAATAAGTAGAAATCCACTAAAAGTTTTGTTTGGTTATCTTGCAATCCCGAGATAATCGTCTCCATGCTCCAAATCCATTTTAAAGCCATTTTTAAGGCATTTCGCGCATACATGAAATGAACACATTTTTCTCCAAAACTATAACAGATGCAAGCTTGTCCTGTTTGGTGGAGATGATATTTAATAAAATAAGTAGAAATCCACTAAAAGTTTTGTTTGGTTATATTGCAATCCCGAGATAATCGTCTCCATGCTCCAAATCCATTTTAAAGCCATTTTTAAGGCATTTCGCGCATACATGAAATGAACACATTTTTCTCCAAAACTATAACAGATGCAAGCTTGTCCTGTTTGGTGGAGATGATATTTAATAAAATAAGTAGAAATCCACTAAAAGTTTTGTTTGGTTATCTTGCAATCCCGAGATAATCGTCTCCATGCTCCAAATCCATTTTAAAGCCATTTTTAAGGCATTTCGCGCATCCATGAAATGAACACATTTTTCTCCAAAACTATAATAGATGCAAGCTTGTCCTGTTTGGTGGAGATGATATTTAATAAAATAAGTAGAAATCCACTAAAAGTTTTGTTTGGTCATCTTGCAATCCCGAGATAATCGTCTCCATGCTCCAAATCCATTTTAAAGCCATTTTTAAGGCATTTCGCGCATACATGAAATGAACACATTTTTCTCCAAAACTATAACAGATGCAAGCTTGTCCTGTTTGGTGGAGATGATATTTAATAAAATAAGTAGAAATCCACTAAAAGTTTTGTTTAGTTATCTTGCAATCCCGAGATAATCGTCTCCATGCTCCAAATCCATTTTAAAGCCATTTTTAAGGCATTTCGCGCATACATGAAATGAACACATTTTTCTCCAAAACTATAACAGATGCAAGCTTGTCCTGTTTGGTGGAGATGATATTTAATAAAATAAGTAGAAATCCACTAAAAGTTTTGTTTGGTTATATTGCAATCCCGAGATAATCGTTCTCCATGCTCCAAATCCATTTTAAAGCCATTTTTAAGGCATTTCGCGCATACATGAAATGAACACATTTTTCTCCAAAACTATAACAGATTGCCAAGCTTGTCCTGTTTGGTGGAGATGATATTTAATAAAATAAGTAGAAATCCACTAAAAGTTTTGTTTGGTTATCTTGCAATCCCGAGATAATCGTCTCCATGCTCCAAATCCATTTTAAAGCCATTTTTAAGGCATTTCGCGCATACATGAAATGAACACATTTTTCTCCAAAACTATAACAGATGCAAGCTTGTCCTGTTTGGTGGAGATGATATTTAATAAAATAAGTAGAAATCCACTAAAAGTTTTGTTTGGTTATCTTGCAATCCCGAGATAATCGTCTCCATGCTCCCAAATCCATTTTAAAGCCATTTTTAAGGCATTTCGCGCATACATGAAATGAACACATTTTTCTCCAAAACTATAACAGATGCAAGCTTGTCCTGTTTGGTGGAGATGATATTTAATAAAATAAGTAGAAATCCACTAAAAGTTTTGTTTGGTTATCTTGCAATCCCGAGATAATCGTCTCCATGCTCCAAATCCATTTTAAAGCCATTTTTAAGGCATTTCGCGCATACATGAAATTAACACATTTTTCTCCAAAACTATAACAGATGCAAGCTTGTCCTGTTTTGGTGGAGATGATATTTAATAAAATAAGTAGAAATCCACTAAAAGTTTTGTTTGGTTATATTGCAATCCCGAGATAATCGTCTCCATGCTCCAAATCCATTTTAAAGCTATTTTTAAGGCATTTCGCGCATACATGAAATGAACACATTTTTCTCCAAAACCTATAACAGATGCAAGCTTGTCCTGTTTGGTGGAGATGATATTTAATAAAATAAGTAGAAATCCACTAAAAGTTTTGTTTGGTTATCTTGCAATCCCGAGATAATCGGTCTCCATGCTCCAAATCCATTTTAAAGCCATTTTTAAGGCATTTCGCGCATACATGAAATGAACACATTTTTCTCCAAAACTATAACAGATGCAAGCTTGTCCTGTTTGGTGGAGATGATATTTAATAAAATAAGTAGAAATCCACTAAAAGTTTTGTTTGGTTATCTTGCAATCCCGAGATAATCGTCTCCATGCTCCAAATCCATTTTTAAAGCCATTTTTAAGGCATTTCGCGCATACATGAAATGAACACATTTTTCTCCAAAACTATAACAGATGCAAGCTTGTCCTGTTTGGTGGAGATGATATTTAATAAAATAAGTAGAAATCCACTAAAAGTTTTGTTTTGGTTATCTTGCAATCCCGAGATAATCGTCTCCATGCTCCAAATCCATTTTAAAGCCATTTTTAAGGCATTTCGCGCATACATGAAATGAACACATTTTTCTCCAAAACTATAACAGATGCAAGCTTGTCCTGTTTGGTGGAGATGATATTTAATAAAATAAGTAGAAATCCACTAAAAGTTTTGTTTGGTTATATTGCAATCCCGAGATAATCGTCTCCATGCTCCAAATCCATTTTAAAGCCATTTTTAAGGCATTTCGCGCATACATGAAATGAACACATTTTTTCTCCAAAAACTATAACAGATGCAAGCTTGTCCTGTTTTGGTGGAGATGATATTTAATAAAATAAGTAGAAATCCACTAAAAGTTTTGTTTGGTTATCTTGCAATCCCGAGATAATCGTCTCCATGCTCCAAATCCATTTTAAAGCCATTTTTTAAGGCATTTCGCGCATACATGAAATGAACACATTTTTCTCCAAAACTATAACAGATGCAAGCTTGTCCTGTTTTGGTGGAGATGATATTTAATAAAATAAGTAGAAATCCACTAAAAGTTTTGTTTGGTTATCTTGCAATCCCGAGATAATCGTCTCCATGCTCCAAATCCATTTAAAGCCATTTTAAGGCATTTCGCGCATACATGAAATGAACACATTTTTCTCCAAAACTATAACAGATGCAAGCTTGTCCTGTTTGGTGGAGATGATATTTAATAAAATAAGTAGAAATCCACTAAAAGTTTTGTTTGGTTATCTTGCAATCCCGAGATAATCGTCTCCATGCTCCAAATCCATTTTAAAGCCATTTTTTAAGGCATTTCGCGCATACATGAAATGAACACATTTTTTCTCCAAAACTATAAACAGATGCAAGCTTGTCCTGTTTGGTGGAGATGATATTTAATAAAATAAGTAGAAATCCACTAAAAGTTTTGTTTGGTTATATTGCAATCCCGAGATAATCGTCTCCATGCTCCCAAATCCATTTTTAAAGCCATTTTTAAGGCATTTCGCGCATACATAAAATGAACACATTTTTCTCCAAAACTATAAAAGATGCAAGCTTGTCCTGTTTGGTGGAGATGATATTTAATAAAATAAGTAGAAATCCACTAAAAGTTTTGTTTGGTTATCTTGCAATCCCGAGATAATCGTCTCCATGCTCCAAATCCATTTTAAAGCCATTTTTAAGGCATTTCGCGCATACATGAAATGAACACATTTTTCTCCAAAACTATAACAGATGCAAGCTTGTCCTGTTTGGTGGAGATGATATTTAATAAAATAAGTAGAAATCCACTAAAAGTTTTGTTTGGTTATCTTGCAATCCCGAGATAATCGTCTCCATGCTCCAAATCCATTTTAAAGCCATTTTTAAGGCATTTCGCGCATACATGAAATGAACACATTTTTCTCCAAAACTATAACAGATGCAAGCTTGTCCTGTTTGGTGGAGATGATATTTAATAAAATAAGTAGAAATCCACTAAAAGTTTTGTTTTGGTTATATTGCAATCCCGAGATAATCGTCTCCATGCTCCAAATCCATTTTAAAAGCCATTTTTTAAGGCATTTCGCGCATACATGAAATGAACACATTTTTTCTCCAAAACTATAACAGATGCAAGCTTGTCCTGTTTGGTGGAGATGATATTTAATAAAATAAGTAGAAATCCACTAAAAGTTTTTGTTTGGTTATCTTGCAATCCCGAGATAATCGTCCTCCATGCTCCAAATCCATTTTAAAGCCATTTTTAAGGCATTTCGCGCATACATGAAATGAACACATTTTTCTCCAAAACTATAACAGATGCAAGCTTGTCCCTGTTTGGTGGAGATGATATTTAATAAAATAAGTAGAAATCCACTAAAAGTTTTGTTTGGTTATCTTGCAATCCCGAGATAATCGTCTCCATGCTCCAAATCCATTTTAAAGCCATTTTTTAAGGCATTTCGCGCATACATGAAATGAACACATTTTTCTCCAAAACTATAACAGATGCAAGCTTGTCCTGTTTGGTGGAGATGATATTTAATAAAATAAGTAGAAATCCACTAAAAGTTTTGTTTGGTTATATTGCAATCCCGAGATAATCGTCTCCATGCTCCAAATCCATTTTAAAGCCATTTTTTAAGGCATTTCGCGCATACATGAAATGAAACACATTTTTCTCCAAAACTATAACAGATGCAAGCTTGTCCTGTTTTGGTGGAGATGATATTTAATAAAATAAGTAGAAATCCACTAAAAGTTTTGTTTGGTTATCTTGCAATCCCGAGATAATCGTCTCCATGCTCCAAATCCATTTTAAAGCCATTTTTAAGGCATTTCGCGCATACATGAAATGAACACATTTTTTCTCCAAAACTATAACAGATGCAAGCTTGTCCTGTTTGGTGGAGATGATATTTAATAAAATAAGTAGAAATCCACTAAAAGTTTTTGTTTGGTTATCTTGCAATCCCGAGATAATCGTCTCCATGCTCCAAATCCATTTTAAAGCCATTTTTAAGGCATTTCGCGCATACATGAAATGAACACATTTTTCTCCAAAACTATAACAGATGCAAGCTTGTCCTGTTTGGTGGAGATGATATTTAATAAAATAAGTAGAAATCCACTAAAAGTTTTTGTTTGGTTATCTTGCAATCCCGAGATAATCGTCTCCATGCTCCAAATCCATTTTAAAGCCATTTTTAAGGCATTTCGCGCATACATGAAATGAACACATTTTTCTCCAAAACTATAACAGATGCAAGCTTGTCCTGTTTGGTGGAGATGATATTTAATAAAATAAGTAGAAATCCACTAAAAGTTTTGTTTGGTTATCTTGCAATCCCGAGATAATCGTCTCCATGCTCCAAATCCATTTTAAAGCCATTTTTAAGGCATTTCGCGCATACATGAAATGAACACATTTTTTCTCAAAAACTATAACAGATGCAAGCTTGTCCTGTTTGGTGGAGATGATATTTAATAAAATAAGTAGAAATCCACTAAAAGTTTTGTTTGGTTATCTTGCAATCCCGAGATAATCGTCTCCATGCTCCAAATCCATTTTTAAAGCCATTTTTAAGGCATTTCGCGCATACATGAAATGAACACATTTTTTCTCCAAAACTATAAACAGATGCAAGCTTGTCCTGTTTGGTGGAGATGATATTTAATAAAATAAGTAGAAATCCACTAAAAGTTTTGTTTGGTTATCTTGCAATCCCGAGATAATCGTCTCCATGCTCCAAATCCATTTTAAAGCCATTTTTTAAGGCATTTCGCGCATACATGAAATGAACACATTTTTCTCCAAAACTATAACAGATTGCAAGCTTGTCCTGTTTGGTGGAGATGATATTTAATAAAATAAGTAGAAATCCACTAAAAGTTTTGTTTGGTTATCTTGCAATCCCGAGATAATCGTCTCCATGCTCCAAATCCATTTTAAAGCCATTTTTAAGGCATTTCGCGCATACATGAAATGATCACATTTTTCTCCAAAACTATAACAGATGCAAGCTTGTCCTGTTTGGTGGAGATGATATTTAATAAAATAAGTAGAAATCCACTAAAAGTTTTGTTTGGTTATCTTGCAATCCCGAGATAATCGTCTCCATGCTCCAAAATCCATTTTAAAGCCATTTTTAAGGCATTTCGCGCATACATGAAATGAACACATTTTTCTCCAAAACTATAACAGATGCAAGCTTGTCCTGTTTGGTGGAGATGATATTTAATAAAATAAGTAGAAATCCACTAAACGTTTTGTTTGGTTATATTGCAATCCCGAGATAATCGTCTCCATGCTCCAAATCCATTTTAAAGCCATTTTTAAGGCATTTCGCGCATACATGAAATGAACACATTTTTCTCCAAAAACTATAACAGATGCAAGCTTGTCCTGTTTGGTGGAGATGATATTTAATAAAATAAGTAGAAATCCACTAAAAGTTTTGTTTGGTTTATCTTGCAATCCCGAGATAATCGTCTCCATGCTCCAAATCCATTTTAAAGCCATTTTAAGGCATTTCGCGCATACATGAAATGAACACATTTTTCTCCAAAACTATAACAGATGCAAGCTTGTCCTGTTTGGTGGAGATGATATTTAATAAAATAAGTAGAAAATCCACTAAAAGTTTTGTTTTGGTTATCTTGCAATCCCGAGATAATCGTCTCCATGCTCCAAATCCATTTTAAAGCCATTTTTAAGGCATTTCGCGCATACATGAAATGAACACATTTTTCTCCAAAACTATAACAGATGCAAGCTTGTCCTGTTTGGTGGAGATAATATTTAATAAAATAAGTAGAAATCTACTAAAAGTTTCGTTTGTTTATATTGCCATCCTGAGATAATCGTCTCCATGCTCCAAATCCATTTTAAAGCCATTTCAAAGGCATTTTGCGCATACATGAAATGAACACATATTTCTCCAAAACTATAACACATGCAAGCTTGTCCTGTTTGGTGGAGATGATATTTAATAAAATAAGTAAGAAATCCACTAAATGTTTTGTTTGGTTATCTTGCAATCCCGAGATAATCGTCTCCATGCTCCAAATCCATTTTAAAGCCATTTTTAAGGCATTTCGCGCATACATGAAATGAACACATTTTTTCTCCAAAACTATAACAGATGCAAGCTTGTCCTGTTTGGTGGAGATGATATTTAATAAAATAAGTAGAAATCCACTAAAAGTTTTTGTTTGGTTATCTTGCAATCCCGAGATAATCGTCTCCATGCTCCAAATCCATTTTAAAGCCATTTTTAAGGCATTTCGCGCATACATGAAATGAACACATTTTTTCTCCAAAACTATAACAGATGCAAGCTTGTCCTGTTTGGTGGAGATGATATTTAATAAAATAAGTAGAAATCCACTAAAAGTTTTTGTTTGGTTATCTTGCAATCCCGAGATAATCGTCTCCATGCTCCAAATCCATTTTAAAGCCATTTTTAAGGCATTTCGCGCATACATGAAATGAACACATTTTTCTCCAAAAACTATAACAGATGCAAGCTTGTCCTGTTTGGTGGAGATGATATTTAATAAAATAAGTAGAAATCCACTAAAAGTTTTGTTTGGTTATCTTGCAATCCCGAGATAATCGTCTCCATGCTCCAAATCCATGTTAAAGCCATTTTTAAGGCATTTCGCGCATACATGAAATGAACACATTTTTCTCCAAAAACTATAACAGATGCAAGCTTGTCCTGTTTGGTGGAGATGATATTTAATAAAATAAGTAGAAATCCACTAAAAGTTTTTGTTTGGTTATCTTGCAATCCCGAGATAATCGTCTCCATGCTCCCAAATCCATTTTAAAGCCATTTTTAAGGCATTTCGCGCATACATGAAATGAACACATTTTTCTCCAAAAACTATAACAGATGCAAGCTTGTCCTGTTTGGTGGAGATGATATTTAATAAAATAAGTAGAAATCCACTAAAAGTTTTGTTTGGTTATCTTGCAATCCCGAGATAATCGTCTCCATGCTCCAAATCCATTTTAAAGCCATTTTTAAGGCATTTCGCGCATACATGAAATGAACACATTTTTTCTCCAAAACTATAACAGATGCAAGCTTGTCCTGTTTGGTGGAGATGATATTTAATAAAATAAGTAGAAATCCACTAAAAGTTTTGTTTGGTTATCTTGCAATCCCGAGATAATCGTCTCCATGCTCCAAATCCATTTTAAAGCCATTTTTAAGGCATTTCGCGCATACATGAAATGAACACATTTTTTCTCCAAAACTATAAACAGATGCAAGCTTGTCCTGTTTGGTGGAGATGATATTTAATAAAATAAGTAGAAATCCACTAAAAGTTTTGTTTGGTTATCTTGCAATCCCGAGATAATCGTCTCCATGCTCCAAATCCATTTTAAAGCCATTTTTAAGGCATTTCGCGCATACATGAAATGAACACATTTTTCTCCAAAACTATAACAGATGCAAGCTTGTCCTGTTTGGTGGAGATGATATTTAATAAAATAAGTAGAAATCCACTAAACGTTTTGTTTGGTTATATTGCAATCCCGAGATAATCGTCTCCATGCTCCAAATCCATTTTAAAGCCATTTTAAGGCATTTCGCGCATACATGAAATGAACACATTTTTCTCCAAAACTATAACAGATGCAAGCTTGTCCTGTTTGGTGGAGATGATATTTAATAAAATAAGTAGAAATCCACTAAAAGTTTTGTTTGGTTATCTTGCAATCCCGAGATAATCGTCTCCATGCTCCAAATCCATTTTAAAGCCATTTTTTAAGGCATTTCGCGCATACATGAAATGAACACATTTTTTCTCCAAAACTATAACAGATGCAAGCTTGTCCTGTTTGGTGGAGATGATATTTAATAAAATAAGTAGAAATCCACTAAAAGTTTTTGTTTGGTTATCTTGCAATCCCGAGATAATCGTCTCCATGCTCCAAATCCATTTTAAAGCCATTTTTAAGGCATTTCGCGCATACATGAAATGAACACATTTTTTCTCCAAAACTATAACAGATGCAAGCTTGTCCTGTTTGGTGGAGATAATATTTAATAAAATAAGTAGAAATCTACTAAAAGTTTCGTTTGTTTATATTGCCATCCTGAGATAATCGTCTCCATTAGAGATGAGCGAACCGGTCCCGGTTTCGGCTCGAGGCGGTTCGCCGAACGGGGGGTCTGGCTCGAGTTCGGCTCGTCGAACGTTCGACGAACCGAACTCGAGCCCATAGGAAAACAATGGCAGGCAATCACAAACACAGTAAAACACCTAGAAAACACCCTGAAAGGTGTCCAAAAGGTGACAAAACAACTCACAACATAACACAAACACATGGGAAAGTGACAAGGACATATACTCATGTGAAAACAAAACAGCTGGACAAGGAAAAAGAGGGAGACACACAGATATATGAGTATATGCAAAGAAACATCGATTCCATTATTGTGCAACTTGAGCCCTGCTCATTTTAGGCTTCCAATCTGGATAAATTGCCTGAGCTCGCCACGTACGCCTTGAGGATCTTGTCGTGTCCTGCAGCCAGCGTTCTCTCGGAACCTGTCTTCAGTGCTGCTGGGGGTCTGCTGGCAGATAAGCACACGTGTCTGTCCACTGACAATGTGGACCTGGCTCTCAGAGGACTTTTCTTCCCCTGGGTCAGCCAGGGGAGGCGAAAGGCACGCGTATTTTTGAGAGTGCTTCATGCAAAGCATCTTTTTCTTTGTCAAAAGGGGGGCTCAACCGATGCCAGTCAAGTGGGGTGTGTGTGGCCCAGTTAGTGGCAACGAGGGAGACTGTGGTTGGAGTCCCCTCGCTGTGTCTCTAAAAGAACCAAGATGAACAAGTCATGGCTCTCAGAGGACTTTGACTTTTCTTCCCCTGGGTCAGCCAGGGGACGGGAAAGGCACGCGTATTTTTGAGAGTGCTTCATGCAAAGCATCTTTTTCTTTTTCAAAAGGGGGCTCAACCGATGCCAGTCAAGTGGGGTGTGTGTGGCCCAGTTAGTGGCAACGAGGGAGACTGTGGTTGGAGTCCCCTCGCTGTGTCTCTAAAAGAACCAAGATGAACAAGTCATGGCTCTCAGAGGACTTTTCTTCCCCTGGGTCAGCCAGGGGACGGGAAAGGCACGCGTATTTTTGAGAGTGCTTCATGCAAAGCATCTTTTTCTTTTTCAAAAGGGGGCTCAACCGATGCCAGTCAAGTGGGGTGTGTGTGGCCCAGTTAGTGGCAACGAGGGAGACTGTGGTTGGAGTCCCCTCGCTGTGTCTCTAAAAGAACCAAGATGAACAAGTCATGGCTCTCAGAGGACTTTTCTTCCCCTGGGTCAGCCAGGGGACGGGAAAGGCACGCGTATTTTTGAGAGTGCTTCATGCAAAGCATCTTTTTCTTTTTCAAAAGGGGGCTCAACCGATGCCAGTCAAGTGGGGTGTGTGTGGCCCAGTTAGTGGCAACGAGGGAGACTGTGGTTGGAGTCCCCTCGCTGTGTCTCTAAAAGAACCAAGATGAACAAGTCATGGCTCTCAGAGGACTTTTCTTCCCCTGGGTCAGCCAGGGGACGGGAAAGGCACGCGTATTTTTGAGAGTGCTTCATGCAAAGCATCTTTTTCTTTGTCAAAAGGGGGGGTCAACCGATGCCAGTCAAGTGGGGTGTGTGTGGCCCAGTTAGTGGCAACGAGGGAGACTGTGGTTGGAGTCCCCTCGCTGTGTCTCTAAAAGAACCAAGATGAACAAGTCATGGCTCTCAGAGGACTTTTCTTCCCCTGGGTCAGCCAGGGGACGGGAAAGGCACGCGTATTTTTGAGAGTGCTTCATGCAAAGCATCTTTTTCTTTTTCAAAAGGGGGCTCAACCGATGCCAGTCAAGTGGGGTGTGTGTGGCCCAGTTAGTGGCAACGAGGGAGACTGTGGTTGGAGTCCCCTCGCTGTGTCTCTAAAAGAACCAAGATGAACAAGTCATGGCTCTCAGAGGACTTTTCTTCCCCTGGGTCAGCCAGGGGACGGGAAAGGCACGCGTATTTTTGAGAGTGCTTCATGCAAAGCATCTTTTTCTTTTTCAAAAGGGGGCTCAACCGATGCCAGTCAAGTGGGGTGTGTGTGGCCCAGTTAGTGGCAACGAGGGAGACTGTGGTTGGAGTCCCCTCGCTGTGTCTCTAAAAGAACCAAGATGAACAAGTCATGGCTCTCAGAGGACTTTTCTTCCCCTGGGTCAGCCAGGGGACGGGAAAGGCACGCGTATTTTTGAGAGTGCTTCATGCAAAGCATCTTTTTCTTTTTCAAAAGGGGGCTCAACCGATGCCAGTCAAGTGGGGTGTGTGTGGCCCAGTTAGTGGCAACGAGGGAGACTGTGGTTGGAGTCCCCTCGCTGTGTCTCTAAAAGAACCAAGATGAACAAGTCATGGCTCTCAGAGGACTTTTCTTCCCCTGGGTCAGCCAGGGGACGGGAAAGGCACGCGTATTTTTGAGAGTGCTTCATGCAAAGCATCTTTTTCTTTTTCAAAAGGGGGCTCAACCGATGCCAGTCAAGTGGGGTGTGTGTGGCCCAGTTAGTGGCAACGAGGGAGACTGTGGTTGGAGTCCCCTCGCTGTGTCTCTAAAAGAACCAAGATGAACAAGTCATGGCTCTCAGAGGACTTTTCTTCCCCTGGGTCAGCCAGGGGACGGGAAAGGCACGCGTATTTTTGAGAGTGCTTCATGCAAAGCATCTTTTTCTTTGTCAAAAGGGGGGGTCAACCGATGCCAGTCAAGTGGGGTGTGTGTGGCCCAGTTAGTGGCAACGAGGGAGACTGTGGTTGGAGTCCCCTCGCTGTGTCTCTAAAAGAACCAAGATGAACAAGTCATGGCTCTCAGAGGACTTTTCTTCCCCTGGGTCAGCCAGGGGACGGGAAAGGCACGCGTATTTTTGAGAGTGCTTCATGCAAAGCATCTTTTTCTTTTTCAAAAGGGGGCTCAACCGATGCCAGTCAAGTGGGGTGTGTGTGGCCCAGTTAGTGGCAACGAGGGAGACTGTGGTTGGAGTCCCCTCGCTGTGTCTCTAAAAGAACCAAGATGAACAAGTCATGGCTCTCAGAGGACTTTTCTTCCCCTGGGTCAGCCAGGGGACGGGAAAGGCACGCGTATTTTTGAGAGTGCTTCATGCAAAGCATCTTTTTCTTTTTCAAAAGGGGGCTCAACCGATGCCAGTCAAGTGGGGTGTGTGTGGCCCAGTTAGTGGCAACGAGGGAGACTGTGGTTGGAGTCCCCTCGCTGTGTCTCTAAAAGAACCAAGATGAACAAGTCATGGCTCTCAGAGGACTTTTCTTCCCCTGGGTCAGCCAGGGGACGGGAAAGGCACGTGTATTTTTGAGAGTGCTTCATGCAAAGCATCTTTTTCTTTTTCAAAAGGGGGCTCAACCGATGCCAGTCAAGTGGGGTGTGTGTGGCCCAGTTAGTGGCAACGAGGGAGACTGTGGTTGGAGTCCCCTCGCTGTGTCTCTAAAAGAACCAAGATGAACAAGTCATGGCTCTCAGAGGACTTTTCTTCCCCTGGGTCAGCCAGGGGACGGGAAAGGCACGCGTATTTTTGAGAGTGCTTCATGCAAAGCATCTTTTTCTTTTTCAAAAGGGGGCTCAACCGATGCCAGTCAAGTGGGGTGTGTGTGGCCCAGTTAGTGGCAACGAGGGAGACTGTGGTTGGAGTCCCCTCGCTGTGTCTCTAAAAGAACCAAGATGAACAAGTCATGGCTCTCAGAGGACTTTTCTTCCCCTGGGTCAGCCAGGGGACGGGAAAGGCACGCGTATTTTTGAGAGTGCTTCATGCAAAGCATCTTTTTCTTTGTCAAAAGGGGGGGTCAACCGATGCCAGTCAAGTGGGGTGTGTGTGGCCCAGTTAGTGGCAACGAGGGAGACTGTGGTTGGAGTCCCCTCGCTGTGTCTCTAAAAGAACCAAGATGAACAAGTCATGGCTCTCAGAGGACTTTTCTTCCCCTGGGTCAGCCAGGGGACGGGAAAGGCACGCGTATTTTTGAGAGTGCTTCATGCAAAGCATCTTTTTCTTTTTCAAAAGGGGGCTCAACCGATGCCAGTCAAGTGGGGTGTGTGTGGCCCAGTTAGTGGCAACGAGGGAGACTGTGGTTGGAGTCCCCTCGCTGTGTCTCTAAAAGAACCAAGATGAACAAGTCATGGCTCTCAGAGGACTTTTCTTCCCCTGGGTCAGCCAGGGGACGGGAAAGGCACGCGTATTTTTGAGAGTGCTTCATGCATAGCATCTTTTTCTTTTTCAAAAGGGGGCTCAACCGATGCCAGTCAAGTGGGGTGTGTGTGGCCCAGTTAGTGGCAACGAGGGAGACTGTGGTTGGAGTCCCCTCGCTGTGTCTCTAAAAGAACCAAGATGAACAAGTCATGGCTCTCAGAGGACTTTTCTTCCCCTGGGTCAGCCAGGGGACGGGAAAGGCACGCGTATTTTTGAGAGTGCTTCATGCAAAGCATCTTTTTCTTTTTCAAAAGGGGGCTCAACCGATGCCAGTCAAGTGGGGTGTGTGTGGCCCAGTTAGTGGCAACGAGGGAGACTGTGGTTGGAGTCCCCTCGCTGTGTCTCTAAAAGAACCAAGATGAACAAGTCATGGCTCTCAGAGGACTTTTCTTCCCCTGGGTCAGCCAGGGGACGGGAAAGGCACGCGTATTTTTGAGAGTGCTTCATGCAAAGCATCTTTTTCTTTTTCAAAAGGGGGCTCAACCGATGCCAGTCAAGTGGGGTGTGTGTGGCCCAGTTAGTGGCAACGAGGGAGACTGTGGTTGGAGTCCCCTCGCTGTGTCTCTAAAAGAACCAAGATGAACAAGTCATGGCTCTCAGAGGACTTTTCTTCCCCTGGGTCAGCCAGGGGACGGGAAAGGCACGCGTATTTTTGAGAGTGCTTCATGCAAAGCATCTTTTTCTTTGTCAAAAGGGGGGGTCAACCGATGCCAGTCAAGTGGGGTGTGTGTGGCCCAGTTAGTGGCAACGAGGGAGACTGTGGTTGGAGTCCCCTCGCTGTGTCTCTAAAAGAACCAAGATGAACAAGTCATGGCTCTCAGAGGACTTTTCTTCCCCTGGGTCAGCCAGGGGACGGGAAAGGCACGCGTATTTTTGAGAGTGCTTCATGCAAAGCATCTTTTTCTTTTTCAAAAGGGGGCTCAACCGATGCCAGTCAAGTGGGGTGTGTGTGGCCCAGTTAGTGGCAACGAGGGAGACTGTGGTTGGAGTCCCCTCGCTGTGTCTCTAAAAGAACCAAGATGAACAAGTCATGGCTCTCAGAGGACTTTTCTTCCCCTGGGTCAGCCAGGGGACGGGAAAGGCACGCGTATTTTTGAGAGTGCTTCATGCAAAGCATCTTTTTCTTTTTCAAAAGGGGGCTCAACCGATGCCAGTCAAGTGGGGTGTGTGTGGCCCAGTTAGTGGCAACGAGGGAGACTGTGGTTGGAGTCCCCTCGCTGTGTCTCTAAAAGAACCAAGATGAACAAGTCATGGCTCTCAGAGGACTTTTCTTCCCCTGGGTCAGCCAGGGGACGGGAAAGGCACGCGTATTTTTGAGAGTGCTTCATGCAAAGCATCTTTTTCTTTTTCAAAAGGGGGCTCAACCGATGCCAGTCAAGTGGGGTGTGTGTGGCCCAGTTAGTGGCAACGAGGGAGACTGTGGTTGGAGTCCCCTCGCTGTGTCTCTAAAAGAACCAAGATGAACAAGTCATGGCTCTCAGAGGACTTTTCTTCCCCTGGGTCAGCCAGGGGACGGGAAAGGCACGCGTATTTTTGAGAGTGCTTCATGCAAAGCATCTTTTTCTTTTTCAAAAGGGGGCTCAACCGATGCCAGTCAAGTGGGGTGTGTGTGGCCCAGTTAGTGGCAACGAGGGAGACTGTGGTTGGAGTCCCCTCGCTGTGTCTCTAAAAGAACCAAGATGAACAAGTCATGGCTCTCAGAGGACTTTTCTTCCCCTGGGTCAGCCAGGGGACGGGAAAGGCACGCGTATTTTTGAGAGTGCTTCATGCAAAGCATCTTTTTCTTTGTCAAAAGGGGGGGTCAACCGATGCCAGTCAAGTGGGGTGTGTGTGGCCCAGTTAGTGGCAACGAGGGAGACTGTGGTTGGAGTCCCCTCGCTGTGTCTCTAAAAGAACCAAGATGAACAAGTCATGGCTCTCAGAGGACTTTTCTTCCCCTGGGTCAGCCAGGGGACGGGAAAGGCACGCGTATTTTTGAGAGTGCTTCATGCAAAGCATCTTTTTCTTTTTCAAAAGGGGGCTCAACCGATGCCAGTCAAGTGGGGTGTGTGTGGCCCAGTTAGTGGCAACGAGGGAGACTGTGGTTGGAGTCCCCTCGCTGTGTCTCTAAAAGAACCAAGATGAACAAGTCATGGCTCTCAGAGGACTTTTCTTCCCCTGGGTCAGCCAGGGGACGGGAAAGGCACGCGTATTTTTGAGATTGTTGATATTTTTGTTTGGTTATATTGCAATCCCGAGATAATCGTCTCCATGCTCCAAATCCATTTTAAAGCCATTTTTAAGGCATTTCGCGCATACATGAAATGAACACATTTTTCTCCAAAACTATAACAGATGCAAGCTTGTCCTGTTTGGTGGAGATGATATTTAATAAAATAAGTAGAAATCCACTAAAAGTTTTGTTTGGTTATCTTGCAATCCCGAGATAATCGTCTCCATGCTCCAAATCCATTTTAAAGCCATTTTAAGGCATTTCGCGCATACATGAAATGAACACATTTTTCTCCAAAACTATAACAGATGCAAGCTTGTCCTGTTTGGTGGAGATGATATTTAATAAAATAAGTAGAAATCCACTAAAAGTTTTGTTTGGTTATCTTGCAATCCCGAGATAATCGTCTCCATGCTCCAAATCCATTTTAAAGCCATTTTTAAGGCATTTCGCGCATACATGAAATGAACACATTTTTCTCCAAAACTATAACAGATGCAAGCTTGTCCTGTTTGGTGGAGATAATATTTAATAAAATAAGTAGAAATCTACTAAAAGTTTCGTTTGTTTATATTGCCATCCTGAGATAATCGTCTCCATGCTCCAAATCCATTTTAAAGCCATTTCAAAGGCATTTTGCGCATACATGAAATGAACACATATTTCTCCAAAACTATAACACATGCAAGCTTGTCCTGTTTGGTGGAGATGATATTTAATAAAATAAGTAGAAATCCACTAAATGTTTTGTTTGGTTATCTTGCAATCCCGAGATAATCGTCTCCATGCTCCAAATCCATTTTAAAGCCATTTTTAAGGCATTTCGCGCATACATGAAATGAACACATTTTTCTCCAAAACTATAACAGATGCAAGCTTGTCCTGTTTGGTGGAGATGATATTTAATAAAATAAGTAGAAATCCACTAAAAGTTTTGTTTGGTTATCTTGCAATCCCGAGATAATCGTCTCCATGCTCCAAATCCATTTTAAAGCCATTTTTAAGGCATTTCGCGCATACATGAAATGAACACATTTTTCTCCAAAACTATAACAGATGCAAGCTTGTCCTGTTTGGTGGAGATGATATTTAATAAAATAAGTAGAAATCCACTAAAAGTTTTGTTTGGTTATCTTGCAATCCCGAGATAATCGTCTCCATGCTCCAAATCCATTTTAAAGCCATTTTTAAGGCATTTCGCGCATACATGAAATGAACACATTTTTCTCCAAAACTATAACAGATGCAAGCTTGTCCTGTTTGGTGGAGATGATATTTAATAAAATAAGTAGAAATCCACTAAAAGTTTTGTTTGGTTATCTTGCAATCCCGAGATAATCGTCTCCATGCTCCAAATCCATTTTAAAGCCATTTTTAAGGCATTTCGCGCATACATGAAATGAACACATTTTTCTCCAAAACTATAACAGATGCAAGCTTGTCCTGTTTGGTGGAGATGATATTTAATAAAATAAGTAGAAATCCACTAAAAGTTTTGTTTGGTTATCTTGCAATCCCGAGATAATCGTCTCCATGCTCCAAATCCATTTTAAAGCCATTTTTAAGGCATTTCGCGCATACATGAAATGAACACATTTTTCTCCAAAACTATAACAGATGCAAGCTTGTCCTGTTTGGTGGAGATGATATTTAATAAAATAAGTAGAAATCCACTAAAAGTTTTGTTTGGTTATCTTGCAATCCCGAGATAATCGTCTCCATGCTCCAAATCCATTTTAAAGCCATTTTTAAGGCATTTCGCGCATACATGAAATGAACACATTTTTCTCCAAAACTATAACAGATGCAAGCTTGTCCTGTTTGGTGGAGATGATATTTAATAAAATAAGTAGAAATCCACTAAAAGTTTTGTTTGGTTATCTTGCAATCCCGAGATAATCGTCTCCATGCTCCAAATCCATTTTAAAGCCATTTTTAAGGCATTTCGCGCATACATGAAATGAACACATTTTTCTCCAAAACTATAACAGATGCAAGCTTGTCCTGTTTGGTGGAGATGATATTTAATAAAATAAGTAGAAATCCACTAAAAGTTTTGTTTGGTTATCTTGCAATCCCGAGATAATCGTCTCCATGCTCCAAATCCATTTTAAAGCCATTTTTAAGGCATTTCGCGCATACATGAAATGAACACATTTTTCTCCAAAACTATAACAGATGCAAGCTTGTCCTGTTTGGTGGAGATGATATTTAATAAAATAAGTAGAAATCCACTAAACGTTTTGTTTGGTTATATTGCAATCCCGAGATAATCGTCTCCATGCTCCAAATCCATTTTAAAGCCATTTTAAGGCATTTCGCGCATACATGAAATGAACACATTTTTCTCCAAAACTATAACAGATGCAAGCTTGTCCTGTTTGGTGGAGATGATATTTAATAAAATAAGTAGAAATCCACTAAAAGTTTTGTTTGGTTATCTTGCAATCCCGAGATAATCGTCTCCATGCTCCAAATCCATTTTAAAGCCATTTTTAAGGCATTTCGCGCATACATGAAATGAACACATTTTTCTCCAAAACTATAACAGATGCAAGCTTGTCCTGTTTGGTGGAGATGATATTTAATAAAATAAGTAGAAATCCACTAAAAGTTTTGTTTGGTTATCTTGCAATCCCGAGATAATCGTCTCCATGCTCCAAATCCATTTTAAAGCCATTTTTAAGGCATTTCGCGCATACATGAAATGAACACATTTTTCTCCAAAACTATAACAGATGCAAGCTTGTCCTGTTTGGTGGAGATAATATTTAATAAAATAAGTAGAAATCTACTAAAAGTTTCGTTTGTTTATATTGCCATCCTGAGATAATCGTCTCCATTAGAGATGAGCGAACCGGTCCCGGTTCGGCTCGAGGCGGTTCGCCGAACGGGGGGTCTGGCTCGAGTTCGGCTCGTCGAACGTTCGACGAACCGAACTCGAGCCCATAGGAAACAATGGCAGGCAATCACAAACACAGTAAAACACCTAGAAAACACCCTGAAAGGTGTCCAAAAGGTGACAAACAACTCACAACATAACACAAACACATGGGAAAGTGACAAGGACATATACTCATGTGAAAACAAAACAGCTGGACAAGGAAAAAGAGGGAGACACACAGATATATGAGTATATGCAAAGAAACATCGATTCCATTATTGTGCAACTTGAGCCCTGCTCATTTTAGGCTTCCAATCTGGATAAATTGCCTGAGCTCGCCACGTACGCCTTGAGGATCTTGTCGTGTCCTGCAGCCAGCGTTCTCTCGGAACCTGTCTTCAGTGCTGCTGGGGGTCTGCTGGCAGATAAGCACACGTGTCTGTCCACTGACAATGTGGACCTGGCTCTCAGAGGACTTTTCTTCCCCTGGGTCAGCCAGGGGAGGCGAAAGGCACGCGTATTTTTGAGAGTGCTTCATGCAAAGCATCTTTTTCTTTGTCAAAAGGGGGGCTCAACCGATGCCAGTCAAGTGGGGTGTGTGTGGCCCAGTTAGTGGCAACGAGGGAGACTGTGGTTGGAGTCCCCTCGCTGTGTCTCTAAAAGAACCAAGATGAACAAGTCATGGCTCTCAGAGGACTTTTCTTCCCCTGGGTCAGCCAGGGGACGGGAAAGGCACGCGTATTTTTGAGAGTGCTTCATGCAAAGCATCTTTTTCTTTTTCAAAAGGGGGCTCAACCGATGCCAGTCAAGTGGGGTGTGTGTGGCCCAGTTAGTGGCAACGAGGGAGACTGTGGTTGGAGTCCCCTCGCTGTGTCTCTAAAAGAACCAAGATGAACAAGTCATGGCTCTCAGAGGACTTTTCTTCCCCTGGGTCAGCCAGGGGACGGGAAAGGCACGCGTATTTTTGAGAGTGCTTCATGCAAAGCATCTTTTTCTTTTTCAAAAGGGGGCTCAACCGATGCCAGTCAAGTGGGGTGTGTGTGGCCCAGTTAGTGGCAACGAGGGAGACTGTGGTTGGAGTCCCCTCGCTGTGTCTCTAAAAGAACCAAGATGAACAAGTCATGGCTCTCAGAGGACTTTTCTTCCCCTGGGTCAGCCAGGGGACGGGAAAGGCACGCGTATTTTTGAGAGTGCTTCATGCAAAGCATCTTTTTCTTTTTCAAAAGGGGGCTCAACCGATGCCAGTCAAGTGGGGTGTGTGTGGCCCAGTTAGTGGCAACGAGGGAGACTGTGGTTGGAGTCCCCTCGCTGTGTCTCTAAAAGAACCAAGATGAACAAGTCATGGCTCTCAGAGGACTTTTCTTCCCCTGGGTCAGCCAGGGGACGGGAAAGGCACGCGTATTTTTGAGAGTGCTTCATGCAAAGCATCTTTTTCTTTGTCAAAAGGGGGGGTCAACCGATGCCAGTCAAGTGGGGTGTGTGTGGCCCAGTTAGTGGCAACGAGGGAGACTGTGGTTGGAGTCCCCTCGCTGTGTCTCTAAAAGAACCAAGATGAACAAGTCATGGCTCTCAGAGGACTTTTCTTCCCCTGGGTCAGCCAGGGGACGGGAAAGGCACGCGTATTTTTGAGAGTGCTTCATGCAAAGCATCTTTTTCTTTTTCAAAAGGGGGCTCAACCGATGCCAGTCAAGTGGGGTGTGTGTGGCCCAGTTAGTGGCAACGAGGGAGACTGTGGTTGGAGTCCCCTCGCTGTGTCTCTAAAAGAACCAAGATGAACAAGTCATGGCTCTCAGAGGACTTTTCTTCCCCTGGGTCAGCCAGGGGACGGGAAAGGCACGCGTATTTTTGAGAGTGCTTCATGCAAAGCATCTTTTTCTTTTTCAAAAGGGGGCTCAACCGATGCCAGTCAAGTGGGGTGTGTGTGGCCCAGTTAGTGGCAACGAGGGAGACTGTGGTTGGAGTCCCCTCGCTGTGTCTCTAAAAGAACCAAGATGAACAAGTCATGGCTCTCAGAGGACTTTTCTTCCCCTGGGTCAGCCAGGGGACGGGAAAGGCACGCGTATTTTTGAGAGTGCTTCATGCAAAGCATCTTTTTCTTTTTCAAAAGGGGGCTCAACCGATGCCAGTCAAGTGGGGTGTGTGTGGCCCAGTTAGTGGCAACGAGGGAGACTGTGGTTGGAGTCCCCTCGCTGTGTCTCTAAAAGAACCAAGATGAACAAGTCATGGCTCTCAGAGGACTTTTCTTCCCCTGGGTCAGCCAGGGGACGGGAAAGGCACGCGTATTTTTGAGAGTGCTTCATGCAAAGCATCTTTTTCTTTTTCAAAAGGGGGCTCAACCGATGCCAGTCAAGTGGGGTGTGTGTGGCCCAGTTAGTGGCAACGAGGGAGACTGTGGTTGGAGTCCCCTCGCTGTGTCTCTAAAAGAACCAAGATGAACAAGTCATGGCTCTCAGAGGACTTTTCTTCCCCTGGGTCAGCCAGGGGACGGGAAAGGCACGCGTATTTTTGAGAGTGCTTCATGCAAAGCATCTTTTTCTTTGTCAAAAGGGGGGGTCAACCGATGCCAGTCAAGTGGGGTGTGTGTGGCCCAGTTAGTGGCAACGAGGGAGACTGTGGTTGGAGTCCCCTCGCTGTGTCTCTAAAAGAACCAAGATGAACAAGTCATGGCTCTCAGAGGACTTTTCTTCCCCTGGGTCAGCCAGGGGACGGGAAAGGCACGCGTATTTTTGAGAGTGCTTCATGCAAAGCATCTTTTTCTTTTTCAAAAGGGGGCTCAACCGATGCCAGTCAAGTGGGGTGTGTGTGGCCCAGTTAGTGGCAACGAGGGAGACTGTGGTTGGAGTCCCCTCGCTGTGTCTCTAAAAGAACCAAGATGAACAAGTCATGGCTCTCAGAGGACTTTTCTTCCCCTGGGTCAGCCAGGGGACGGGAAAGGCACGCGTATTTTTGAGAGTGCTTCATGCAAAGCATCTTTTTCTTTTTCAAAAGGGGGCTCAACCGATGCCAGTCAAGTGGGGTGTGTGTGGCCCAGTTAGTGGCAACGAGGGAGACTGTGGTTGGAGTCCCCTCGCTGTGTCTCTAAAAGAACCAAGATGAACAAGTCATGGCTCTCAGAGGACTTTTCTTCCCCTGGGTCAGCCAGGGGACGGGAAAGGCACGTGTATTTTTGAGAGTGCTTCATGCAAAGCATCTTTTTCTTTTTCAAAAGGGGGCTCAACCGATGCCAGTCAAGTGGGGTGTGTGTGGCCCAGTTAGTGGCAACGAGGGAGACTGTGGTTGGAGTCCCCTCGCTGTGTCTCTAAAAGAACCAAGATGAACAAGTCATGGCTCTCAGAGGACTTTTCTTCCCCTGGGTCAGCCAGGGGACGGGAAAGGCACGCGTATTTTTGAGAGTGCTTCATGCAAAGCATCTTTTTCTTTTTCAAAAGGGGGCTCAACCGATGCCAGTCAAGTGGGGTGTGTGTGGCCCAGTTAGTGGCAACGAGGGAGACTGTGGTTGGAGTCCCCTCGCTGTGTCTCTAAAAGAACCAAGATGAACAAGTCATGGCTCTCAGAGGACTTTTCTTCCCCTGGGTCAGCCAGGGGACGGGAAAGGCACGCGTATTTTTGAGAGTGCTTCATGCAAAGCATCTTTTTCTTTGTCAAAAGGGGGGTCAACCGATGCCAGTCAAGTGGGGGTGTGTGTGGCCCAGTTAGTGGCAACGAGGGAGACTGTGGTTGGAGTCCCCTCGCTGTGTCTCTAAAAGAACCAAGATGAACAAGTCATGGCTCTCAGAGGACTTTTCTTCCCCTGGGTCAGCCAGGGGACGGGAAAGGCACGCGTATTTTTGAGAGTGCTTCATGCAAAGCATCTTTTTCTTTTTCAAAAGGGGGCTCAACCGATGCCAGTCAAGTGGGGTGTGTGTGGCCCAGTTAGTGGCAACGAGGGAGACTGTGGTTGGAGTCCCCTCGCTGTGTCTCTAAAAGAACCAAGATGAACAAGTCATGGCTCTCAGAGGACTTTTCTTCCCCTGGGTCAGCCAGGGGACGGGAAAGGCACGCGTATTTTTGAGAGTGCTTCATGCATAGCATCTTTTTCTTTTTCAAAAGGGGGCTCAACCGATGCCAGTCAAGTGGGGTGTGTGTGGCCCAGTTAGTGGCAACGAGGGAGACTGTGGTTGGAGTCCCCTCGCTGTGTCTCTAAAAGAACCAAGATGAACAAGTCATGGCTCTCAGAGGACTTTTCTTCCCCTGGGTCAGCCAGGGGACGGGAAAGGCACGCGTATTTTTGAGAGTGCTTCATGCAAAGCATCTTTTTCTTTTTCAAAAGGGGGCTCAACCGATGCCAGTCAAGTGGGGTGTGTGTGGCCCAGTTAGTGGCAACGAGGGAGACTGTGGTTGGAGTCCCCTCGCTGTGTCTCTAAAAGAACCAAGATGAACAAGTCATGGCTCTCAGAGGACTTTTCTTCCCCTGGGTCAGCCAGGGGACGGGAAAGGCACGCGTATTTTTGAGAGTGCTTCATGCAAAGCATCTTTTTCTTTTTCAAAAGGGGGCTCAACCGATGCCAGTCAAGTGGGGTGTGTGTGGCCCAGTTAGTGGCAACGAGGGAGACTGTGGTTGGAGTCCCCTCGCTGTGTCTCTAAAAGAACCAAGATGAACAAGTCATGGCTCTCAGAGGACTTTTCTTCCCCTGGGTCAGCCAGGGGACGGGAAAGGCAACGCGTATTTTTGAGAGTGCTTCATGCAAAGCATCTTTTTCTTTGTCAAAAGGGGGGTCAACCGATGCCAGTCAAGTGGGGTGTGTGTGGCCCAGTTAGTGGCAACGAGGGAGACTGTGGTTGGAGTCCCCTCGCTGTGTCTCTAAAAGAACCAAGATGAACAAGTCATGGCTCTCAGAGGACTTTTCTTCCCCTGGGTCAGCCAGGGGACGGGAAAGGCACGCGTATTTTTGAGAGTGCTTCATGCAAAGCATCTTTTTCTTTTTCAAAAGGGGCTCAACCGATGCCAGTCAAGTGGGGTGTGTGTGGCCCAGTTAGTGGCAACGAGGGAGACTGTGGTTGGAGTCCCCTCGCTGTGTCTCTAAAAGAACCAAGATGAACAAGTCATGGCTCTCAGAGGACTTTTCTTCCCCTGGGTCAGCCAGGGGACGGGAAAGGCACGCGTATTTTTGAGAGTGCTTCATGCAAAGCATCTTTTTCTTTTTCAAAAGGGGGCTCAACCGATGCCAGTCAAGTGGGGTGTGTGTGGCCCAGTTAGTGGCAACGAGGGAGACTGTGGTTGGAGTCCCCTCGCTGTGTCTCTAAAAGAACCAAGATGAACAAGTCATGGCTCTCAGAGGACTTTTCTTCCCCTGGGTCAGCCAGGGGACGGGAAAGGCACGCGTATTTTTGAGAGTGCTTCATGCAAAGCATCTTTTTCTTTTTCAAAAGGGGGGCTCAACCGATGCCAGTCAAGTGGGGTGTGTGTGGCCCAGTTAGTGGCAACGAGGGAGACTGTGGTTGGAGTCCCCTCGCTGTGTCTCTAAAAGAACCAAGATGAACAAGTCATGGCTCTCAGAGGACTTTTCTTCCCCTGGGTCAGCCAGGGGACGGGAAAGGCACGCGTATTTTTGAGAGTGCTTCATGCAAAGCATCTTTTTCTTTTTCAAAAGGGGGCTCAACCGATGCCAGTCAAGTGGGGTGTGTGTGGCCCAGTTAGTGGCAACGAGGGAGACTGTGGTTGGAGTCCCCTCGCTGTGTCTCTAAAAGAACCAAGATGAACAAGTCATGGCTCTCAGAGGACTTTTCTTCCCCTGGGTCAGCCAGGGGACGGGAAAGGCACGCGTATTTTTGAGAGTGCTTCATGCAAAGCATCTTTTTCTTTGTCAAAAGGGGGGTCAACCGATGCCAGTCAAGTGGGGTGTGTGTGGCCCAGTTAGTGGCAACGAGGGAGACTGTGGTTGGAGTCCCCTCGCTGTGTCTCTAAAAGAACCAAGATGAACAAGTCATGGCTCTCAGAGGACTTTTCTTCCCCTGGGTCAGCCAGGGGACGGGAAAGGCACGCGTATTTTTGAGAGTGCTTCATGCAAAGCATCTTTTTCTTTTTCAAAAGGGGGCTCAACCGATGCCAGTCAAGTGGGGTGTGTGTGGCCCAGTTAGTGGCAACGAGGGAGACTGTGGTTGGAGTCCCCTCGCTGTGTCTCTAAAAGAACCAAGATGAACAAGTCATGGCTCTCAGAGGACTTTTCTTCCCCTGGGTCAGCCAGGGGACGGGAAAGGCACGCGTATTTTTGAGATTGCTTCATGCAAAGCATCTTTTTCTTTTTCAAAAGGGGGCTCAACCGATGCCAGTCAAGTGGGGTGTGTGTGGCCCAGTTAGTGGCAACGAGGGAGACTGTGGTTGGAGTCCCCTCGCTGTGTCTCTAAAAGAACCAAGATGAACAAGTCATGGCTCTCAGAGGACTTTTCTTCCCCTGGGTCAGCCAGGGGACGGGAAAGGCACGCGTATTTTTGAGAGTGCTTCATGCAAAGCATCTTTTTCTTTTTCAAAAGGGGGCTCAACCGATGCCAGTCAAGTGGGGTGTGTGTGGCCCAGTTAGTGGCAACGAGGGAGACTGTGGTTGGAGTCCCCTCGCTGTGTCTCTAAAAGAACCAAGATGAACAAGTCATGGCTCTCAGAGGACTTTTCTTCCCCTGGGTCAGCCAGGGGACGGGAAAGGCACGCGTATTTTTGAGAGTGCTTCATGCAAAGCATCTTTTTCTTTGTCAAAAGGGGGGGTCAACCGATGCCAGTCAAGTGGGGTGTGTGTGGCCCAGTTAGTGGCAACGAGGGAGACTGTGGTTGGAGTCCCCTCGCTGTGTCTCTAAAAGAACCAAGATGAACAAGTCATGGCTCTCAGAGGACTTTTCTTCCCCTGGGTCAGCCAGGGGACGGGAAAGGCACGCGTATTTTTGAGAGTGCTTCATGCAAAGCATCTTTTTCTTTTTCAAAAGGGGGCTCAACCGATGCCAGTCAAGTGGGGTGTGTGTGGCCCAGTTAGTGGCAACGAGGGAGACTGTGGTTGGAGTCCCCTCGCTGTGTCTCTAAAAGAACCAAGATGAACAAGTCATGGCTCTCAGAGGACTTTTCTTCCCCTGGGTCAGCCAGGGGACGGGAAAGGCACGCGTATTTTTGAGAGTGCTTCATGCAAAGCATCTTTTTCTTTTTCAAAAGGGGGCTCAACCGATGCCAGTCAAGTGGGGTGTGTGTGGCCCAGTTAGTGGCAACGAGGGAGACTGTGGTTGGAGTCCCCTCGCTGTGTCTCTAAAAGAACCAAGATGAACAAGTCATGGCTCTCAGAGGACTTTTCTTCCCCTGGGTCAGCCAGGGGACGGGAAAGGCACGCGTATTTTTGAGAGTGCTTCATGCAAAGCATCTTTTTCTTTTTCAAAAGGGGGCTCAACCGATGCCAGTCAAGTGGGGTGTGTGTGGCCCAGTTAGTGGCAACGAGGGAGACTGTGGTTGGAGTCCCCTCGCTGTGTCTCTAAAAGAACCAAGATGAACAAGTCATGGCTCTCAGAGGACTTTTCTTCCCCTGGGTCAGCCAGGGGACGGGAAAGGCACGCGTATTTTTGAGAGTGCTTCATGCAAAGCATCTTTTTCTTTTTCAAAAGGGGGCTCAACCGATGCCAGTCAAGTGGGGTGTGTGTGGCCCAGTTAGTGGCAACGAGGGAGACTGTGGTTGGAGTCCCCTCGCTGTGTCTCTAAAAGAACCAAGATGAACAAGTCATGGCTCTCAGAGGACTTTTCTTCCCCTGGGTCAGCCAGGGACGGGAAAGGCACGCGTATTTTTGAGAGTGCTTCATGCAAAGCATCTTTTTCTTTTTCAAAAGGGGGGCTCAACCGATGCCAGTCAAGTGGGGTGTGTGTGGCCCAGTTAGTGGCAACGAGGGAGACTGTGGTTGGAGTCCCCTCGCTGTGTCTCTAAAAGAACCAAGATGAACAAGTCATGGCTCTCAGAGGACTTTTCTTCCCCTGGGTCAGCCAGGGGACGGGAAAGGCACGCGTATTTTTGAGAGTGCTTCATGCAAAGCATCTTTTTCTTTTTCAAAAGGGGGCTCAACCGATGCCAGTCAAGTGGGGTGTGTGTGGCCCAGTTAGTGGCAACGAGGGAGACTGTGGTTGGAGTCCCCTCGCTGTGTCTCTAAAAGAACCAAGATGAACAAGTCATGGCTCTCAGAGGACTTTTCTTCCCCTGGGTCAGCCAGGGGACGGGAAAGGCACGCGTATTTTTGAGAGTGCTTCATGCAAAGCATCTTTTTCTTTGTCAAAAGGGGGGGTCAACCGATGCCAGTCAAGTGGGGTGTGTGTGGCCCAGTTAGTGGCAACGAGGGAGACTGTGGTTGGAGTCCCCTCGCTGTGTCTCTAAAAGAACCAAGATGAACAAGTCATGGCTCTCAGAGGACTTTTCTTCCCCTGGGTCAGCCAGGGGACGGGAAAGGCACGCGTATTTTTGAGAGTGCTTCATGCAAAGCATCTTTTTCTTTTTCAAAAGGGGGCTCAACCGATGCCAGTCAAGTGGGGTGTGTGTGGCCCAGTTAGTGGCAACGAGGGAGACTGTGGTTGGAGTCCCCTCGCTGTGTCTCTAAAAGAACCAAGATGAACAAGTCATGGCTCTCAGAGGACTTTTCTTCCCCTGGGTCAGCCAGGGGACGGGAAAGGCACGCGTATTTTTGAGAGTGCTTCATGCAAAGCATCTTTTTCTTTTTCAAAAGGGGGCTCAACCGATGCCAGTCAAGTGGGGTGTGTGTGGCCCAGTTAGTGGCAACGAGGGAGACTGTGGTTGGAGTCCCCTCGCTGTGTCTCTAAAAGAACCAAGATGAACAAGTCATGGCTCTCAGAGGACTTTTCTTCCCCTGGGTCAGCCAGGGGACGGGAAAGGCACGCGTATTTTTGAGAGTGCTTCATGCAAAGCATCTTTTTCTTTGTCAAAAGGGGGGGTCAACCGATGCCAGTCAAGTGGGGTGTGTGTGGCCCAGTTAGTGGCAACGAGGGAGACTGTGGTTGGAGTCCCCTCGCTGTGTCTCTAAAAGAACCAAGATGAACAAGTCATGGCTCTCAGAGGACTTTTCTTCCCCTGGGTCAGCCAGGGGACGGGAAAGGCACGCGTATTTTTGAGAGTGCTTCATGCAAAGCATCTTTTTCTTTTTCAAAAGGGGGCTCAACCGATGCCAGTCAAGTGGGGTGTGTGTGGCCCAGTTAGTGGCAACGAGGGAGACTGTGGTTGGAGTCCCCTCGCTGTGTCTCTAAAAGAACCAAGATGAACAAGTCATGGCTCTCAGAGGACTTTTCTTCCCCTGGGTCAGCCAGGGGACGGGAAAGGCACGCGTATTTTTGAGAGTGCTTCATGCAAAGCATCTTTTTCTTTTTCAAAAGGGGGCTCAACCGATGCCAGTCAAGTGGGGTGTGTGTGGCCCAGTTAGTGGCAACGAGGGAGACTGTGGTTGGAGTCCCCTCGCTGTGTCTCTAAAAGAACCAAGATGAACAAGTCATGGCTCTCAGAGGACTTTTCTTCCCCTGGGTCAGCCAGGGGACGGGAAAGGCACGCGTATTTTTGAGAGTGCTTCATGCAAAGCATCTTTTTCTTTTTCAAAAGGGGGCTCAACCGATGCCAGTCAAGTGGGGTGTGTGTGGCCCAGTTAGTGGCAACGAGGGAGACTGTGGTTGGAGTCCCCTCGCTGTGTCTCTAAAAGAACCAAGATGAACAAGTCATGGCTCTCAGAGGACTTTTCTTCCCCTGGGTCAGCCAGGGGACGGGAAAGGCACGCGTATTTTTGAGAGTGCTTCATGCAAAGCATCTTTTTCTTTGTCAAAAGGGGGGGTCAACCGATGCCAGTCAAGTGGGGTGTGTGTGGCCCAGTTAGTGGCAACGAGGGAGACTGTGGTTGGAGTCCCCTCGCTGTGTCTCTAAAAGAACCAAGATGAACAAGTCATGGCTCTCAGAGGACTTTTCTTCCCCTGGGTCAGCCAGGGGACGGGAAAGGCACGCGTATTTTTGAGAGTGCTTCATGCAAAGCATCTTTTTCTTTTTCAAAAGGGGGCTCAACCGATGCCAGTCAAGTGGGGTGTGTGTGGCCCAGTTAGTGGCAACGAGGGAGACTGTGGTTGGAGTCCCCTCGCTGTGTCTCTAAAAGAACCAAGATGAACAAGTCATGGCTCTCAGAGGACTTTTCTTCCCCTGGGTCAGCCAGGGGACGGGAAAGGCACGCGTATTTTTGAGAGTGCTTCATGCAAAGCATCTTTTTCTTTTTCAAAAGGGGGCTCAACCGATGCCAGCCAAGTGGGGTGTGTGTGGCCCAGTTAGTGGCAACGAGGGAGACTGTGGTTGGAGTCCCCTCGCTGTGTCTCTAAAAGAACCAAGATGAACAAGTCATGGCTCTCAGAGGACTTTTCTTCCCCTGGGTCAGCCAGGGGACGGGAAAGGCACGCGTATTTTTGAGAGTGCTTCATGCAAAGCATCTTTTTCTTTTTCAAAAGGGGGCTCAACCGATGCCAGTCAAGTGGGGTGTGTGTGGCCCAGTTAGTGGCAACGAGGGAGACTGTGGTTGGAGTCCCCTCGCTGTGTCTCTAAAAGAACCAAGATGAACAAGTCATGGCTCTCAGAGGACTTTTCTTCCCCTGGGTCAGCCAGGGGACGGGAAAGGCACGCGTATTTTTGAGAGTGCTTCATGCAAAGCATCTTTTTCTTTTTCAAAAGGGGGCTCAACCGATGCCAGTCAAGTGGGGTGTGTGTGGCCCAGTTAGTGGCAACGAGGGAGACTGTGGTTGGAGTCCCCTCGCTGTGTCTCTAAAAGAACCAAGATGAACAAGTCATGGCTCTCAGAGGACTTTTCTTCCCCTGGGTCAGCCAGGGGACGGGAAAGGCACGCGTATTTTTGAGAGTGCTTCATGCAAAGCATCTTTTTCTTTGTCAAAAGGGGGGGTCAACCGATGCCAGTCAAGTGGGGTGTGTGTGGCCCAGTTAGTGGCAACGAGGGAGACTGTGGTTGGAGTCCCCTCGCTGTGTCTCTAAAAGAACCAAGATGAACAAGTCATGGCTCTCAGAGGACTTTTCTTCCCCTGGGTCAGCCAGGGGACGGGAAAGGCACGCGTATTTTTGAGAGTGCTTCATGCAAAGCATCTTTTTCTTTTTCAAAAGGGGGCTCAACCGATGCCAGTCAAGTGGGGTGTGTGTGGCCCAGTTAGTGGCAACGAGGGAGACTGTGGTTGGAGTCCCCTCGCTGTGTCTCTAAAAGAACCAAGATGAACAAGTCATGGCTCTCAGAGGACTTTTCTTCCCCTGGGTCAGCCAGGGGACGGGAAAGGCACGCGTATTTTTGAGAGTGCTTCATGCAAAGCATCTTTTTCTTTGTCAAAAGGGGGGGTCAACCGATGCCAGTCAAGTGGGGTGTGTGTGGCCCAGTTAGTGGCAACGAGGGAGACTGTGGTTGGAGTCCCCTCGCTGTGTTTTACATGCTTTTAGAAGGGCATGAAATGGCTTGGAGGTTGACTTTCATCATATGCAAACTGTTGGCTACCAAAATGCTGCCTTTCCAACAACTGTGGTTATAGGCAATGAGGAACATACTGATGAAGATGAGACGCAGATACCCGATTGGGATGACAACTTAAATATTCGGTCAGGGCAAGAAGAAACTCGGTCTGAGGGGTAGGGGAGTGCAAACACAACAATTGATGATTAAGTTCTAGATCACACCTACTGTCAACCCACAGTCAGACACTCGAGGAGGTCAACAGAGGCGGTGGAGGAGGATGCAACCGACGTCGAAGTAACCTGGCGCCTTCCTGGACACAGTCGGAGCACTGGTAGCACGTCTACAACTGCATCCTCAGCCACCACTCTGCCTCTGAGCATTATTCGGGGTGGATCAACAGGTCGCATGGCCTCTAAGCCTTGCCTAGCCAGGTCCTTTTTTGACATAGAAAAAGATCGCCCAAATTATGTGATCTGTAAAATTTGTCATGGTTCTCTTAGTAGAGGTCAAAACCTCAGCAGTTTGACAACTTCTTCCATGAATCGTCACATGAATAAATATCATATGGCCCGATGGGAAGCTCACCGTGCTGCAATGCGGCCTAGCGGAGCGAACCATCCACCGCCTGCCCCTTCCAGTGCATCCGCGCGCTCGTCATCTTCTAGGACTGTGGGGACAGCTGTCACACCTGTTTTTCCACCCACAACTTCCACCACTGTAACCGCAACAGGCAGTTTGCTTGGTAGGTCGTCAGTTGGTTTGGAAGGGGAAACAAGTGAGTGTGTACAGCTCTCTCAGACATCGATAGCACCAACTTTGGATGAAGGCAACATCATGTCTCCGCCTGCACTTTCCTCACAAAGCTGCATTTTTCCAGGGACACCCGACTCAACACCGTCTACACACAGCAGCCAGATCTCTGTCCCTCAGATGTGGTCAAATAAAAGGCCACTTCCTGCGACCCATGACAAAGCGAAGAGGTTGACTCTATCCCTCTGTAAGCTGTTGACTACAGAAATGCTGCCTTTCCGCCTAGTGGACACACAGGATTTTAGAGACCTTATGTCTGTCGCTGTGCCCCAGTACCAGATGCCTAGTCGCCACTACTTCTCTAAGAAAGGTGTGCCCGCGCTACACCAGCATGTCGCACACAACATCACCGCTTCCTTGAGAAACTCTGTGTGTGAACGGGTGCATTTCACCACCGATACTTGGACCAGTAAGCATGGACAGGGACGTTACATGTCGCTGACTGGCCACTGGGTAACTATGGTGATAGATGGTGAAGGGTCTGCTGCACAAGTCTTGCCGTCCCCACGACTTGTGTGTCAATCCTCTGTCTGTCCAAGTTCCGCCACTGCTTCTGCATCCTCCACCTCATCTGGGTCCTCCACCTCCGCCCCAAGCCTGCCTGGTCAGGCCACCAGCGTTCTCACTGCGCAGAAGGAATCACGCACCCCTCATTACTATGCTGGTAGCAGAGCGCAACGGCATCAGGCGGTCTTTAGCTTGACATGTCTTTGAAATAGGAGTCACACAGCGACTGAGTTGTGGGCAGCTCTGGAGACTGATTTTGATAAATGGTTGTCTCCACTCAACCTGCAGCCTGGTAAGGCCGTGTGCGACAATGCTGCAAACCTGGGTGCGGCCCTTCGCCTGGGCAAGGTGACACACGTGCCTTGTATGGCTCACGTGTTTAACCTTGTTGTCCAGCAATTTTTAACACACTATCCCGGCCTAGATGGCCTTCTGACCAGGGCACGGAAACTGTCTGCAGTGCTCACTTCCGCCGTTCAACCGCCGCACCTGAGCGACTTGCATCGCTCCAGAAGTCTTTCGGCCTGCCGGTTCATCGCCTGAAATGCGATGTGGCGACACGCTGGAATTCAACTCTCCACATGTTACAGCGACTGTGGCAGCACCGGCGAGCCCTGGTGCAATACGTCATGATGTATAGCCTGGGCCAACGAGATGCAGAAGTGGGGCAGATCACCCTGATGGAGTGATCTCAGATCAAGGACCTATGCACCCTTCTGCACAGTTTCGACATGGCGACGAATATGTTTAGCGCTGACAATGCCATTATCAGCATGACGATTACAGTCATTTACATGCTGGAGCACACGCTAAACACTATTCGTAGTCAGGGGGTGGGACAACAGGAAGGGGAGGAACTACAGGAGGATTCATATGCGCAAGACACAACAACATCACCAAGGTCCAGACGTTCATCATCACCAACGCGGCAGGCATGGGACCATGGGGGACAGGGATCAACAAGGGCGCATGGTAGCAGGTGAGATGTTGAGGAAGGTGCAGGAGGACATGAAGATATGGAGGACGAACTGTCCATGGACATGGAAGACTCAGCAGATGAGGGGGACCTTGGTCAAATTTCAGTTGAAAGAGGTTGGGGGGAGATGACAGAGGAAGAAAGAACGGTTAGCACCTCTATGCCACAAACACAGCGTGGACTTGGTGCGCATGGCTGCGCAAGACACATGAGTGCCTTCTTGTTGCACTACCTCCAACATGACCCTCGTATTGTCAAAATTAGAAGTGATGATGACTACTGGCTTGCCACACTATTAGATCCCCGGGACAAGTCCAAATTTTGTGACATAATTCCACCCATAGAAAGGGACGCACGTATGCAGGAGTATCAGCAGAAGCTGTTACTCGATCTTAGCTCGGCTTTTCCACCAAACAACCGTGCAGGTGAAGGGAGTGATTCTCCCAGTTGTAACTTGACAAACATGGGACGGCCTCGTCATCTTCAACAGTCTACCCGTACCAGTAGGACCGTATCTGGTGCTGGTAACAGCAATTTTATGGAATCTTTTCATAATTTTTTTAGACCCTCCTTTGCAAGGCCACCAGAGACAACAAGTCTGACACATAGTCAACGGATGGAGAGGATGATACAGGAGTATCTCCAAATGAACATCGATGCAATGACTTTGCAAATGGAGCCTTGCTCCTTTTGTGCTTCAAATCTAGAAAAATGTCAAGAGCTCTCCAGTTACGCCTCGAAGATTTTGTCGTGTCCAGCTGCCAGCGTTGTCTCTGAACGTGTCTTCAGTGCTGCTGGGTGTGTGCTGACAGATAAGCGCACGCGTCTGTCCAGTGACAATGTGGACAGACTGACGTTCATCAAAATGAACAAGTCATGGATCCAGAAGGAATTTACTACCCCTGTGTCATCCTGGGGAGAGTAAATGCTTGTGGATTTGGAATGTGCTTGATGCAAATCAAAACATCCTGTTTGCAACTAGGGCACAAGTGCTGCCACTGATAAGGTGTCTGTGTGGGGCCCAATTTTTGGAAAAAAAGGGAGACTCCGCTTGGAGTAACCCTTGCTTGCTGTGTTTTTTAAAAATGATACAAGATGAACAGATCTGAAGGCAAGATGAAGCCAACATCATGTCTCCGCCTGCACTTTTCTCACAAACCTGCATTTTTCCAGGGACACCCTACTCAACACCGTCTACAGACAGCAGCCAGATCTCTGTCCCTCAGATGTGGTCAAATAAAAGGCCACTTACTGCGACCCATGACAAAGCTAAGTGGTTGACTCTATCCCTCTGTAAGCTGTTGGCTACCGAAATGCTGCCTTTACGCGTAGTGGACACACAGGATTTTACAGACCTTATGTCTGTCGCTGTGCCCCAGTACCAGATGCCCAATCACCACTGCTTCTCCAAGAAAAGCATGCCCGCGCTACACCGGCATGTCGCACACAACATCACCACTTCCTTGAGAAAATCTGTGTGCGACAGGGTGCATTTCAACACAGATACTTGGACCAGTAAGCATAGACAGGGTCATTACATGTCACTGACTGGGCACTGGCAAACTATGGTGAGAGATGGAGAAGGGTCTGCTGTACAAGTCTTGCCGTCCCCACGAGTTGTTTCAATCCTTGTTCTGTATGTAGAAGTTAATACACTGCTTCTGCCTCTTCAACCTCGTGTGGGTCCTCTACCTTTGCGCAAACCCTGTGTGGTCAGGCCACCCTTCCTTGCAACTGCGCACAAGGACTACCACACACCTCCTTACTATGCTGGCAGCAGAGCTCAATGCCATCAGGCGGTCAAAGTTTTACTTTGAAATGTATGGGAAATGTGAGTCACACCGCTATTACAGAGAATAGTAGTCAGGCAGGGTCAAAACATTAATTGAGGAACAGGAACAGAATGGGACGGCCAGGACTTAATCAGAAAACAAGCAGAGGTGAAATGCGTATCGGCCAACAAGGTACATAAACAGCAAGCAGGAAAAGTAGTCAGGTAACAAGCACACAAAATCATAAAACTGAACTGGGGGTAAAATTAACCAGAGGTTCATAGCTATGTCTGGCAGTGGTCTGCAGACAGGATGGGCATAAAAAAGGGTGTGGTGTCTTCCCATTGGTTGTAGCTGAATGATGGTATTTCATCTGTGAGATACCCACCAGCTACATTCAGCCAGAGATTCTGCATCTGTCAAGGTAATGCAGCCCAGTGGGTGAGCATAACCTGCGTCCACCTGCACCGCTGGCATCGACTACTCTCCCATCATCAGCACTATTCATGAAAGGAACACGTTGTCACCTGGCGACCGGAGTACAAATTGACGGAGCGGACTCCGTTGGTGACTTAACAGCCGTGTGCGGCAATGATGCAAACCTGGCTGCGGGCCATCCTCAGGGCAATGTGACACACGTGCCTTTTATGGCTCACGTGTTGATCCGAATTCTCCAGCAATTTTTAAAACACCATCACGGCCTACATGGCCTTGTGCAGCGGGCACGCTCGCTATGTGCTCACTTCCATCGTGCGCACACAGCAGCTCAACAACTTTCATCACTCCGGAAGTCTTAGGGTCTGGCAGTTAAACGCCGGAAATGCGATGTTCCGACACGCAGGAATTGGAATCTGCACATGTTGCAGCGTGTGTGGCAGCACCGCAGAGCCCTGCTGAAATACGGTAAGACATATAGCCTGGGATAAGTTGATCCAGAGGTGGTGCAGATCACGCTGCTGGAGTGGTGTCAGATCAAGGACCTATGCACCCTGCTACACAGTTTTGAAATGTCGACGAAGATGTTTAGCACTGGCAATGTCATTCTCAGCGTGACAATTCTGGTCATCTACATGATGGAGCACACTGTAATTATTATTCGGAGTCAGGTGTTGGGACAAGAGGAAGGGGAGGAAGTACAGGAGGAGTCATATGCGGAAGGGATAACAAGATCTACGAGGTCCAGATGGTCAGCGGCACCTATGCGGCAGTCATGGTGAGGGAGAGGGATTAACAAGGGCGCATAGTATCAGCAAAAAGTGTTGATGAAAGTGCAGGAGCCCATGAAGAAATGGAGGACGAACTGGCGATGGGCATGGAAGACTCAGCAGATGAGTGAGAGCTTGCTCACATTTCGGTTGTGCGAGGTTGTGGGTAGAGGGCAGAGGAAGGATGCACGATTCTCACCTCTCTGCCACCAACACACCAAGGACTTGGTCCTCCTGGATGCACAAGACACATGAGCGCCTTCTTGCTGCACTACCTACATGACCCTCGGATTGTATGAATTTGAAGTAATCCTGAATACTGGGTTGCCACACTGTTAGATCCCCGGTACAAGACAAAATTTGGCGAACTAATTCCTGCCATAGAAATAGACGCACGTATACAGGAGTATCTGCAGAATGTGGTACGCAATCTTAGATCTACTTTTCCACTAAACACCAGTGCTGCACAGAGTGAATCTCAACACTTTGTCATGGATAGGAGGAAATGGTCTTTTACTTGTCCACATCGGAGGGACCGAGGGATGGCTGCTGTGCTGAGATGGCGTTGAGTACGGTGTCCCTGCACAGTTGCACTTTTGGTCATATCCCAAAATGAGTTGAAAAAGGACAGATGCTGTTGGAAAGGGGAACAGGTGTGTTGGAAAGGGGAAAAAAATTTTGGTCCGTGGATTTGGTGGTTAAACAACTGTAACATTTGCTGAAGAAACAACATCTGTTACAGTGGGACTGGCAGATTTGGATAAAGTGGTATATAATCTGTGACCGCTATATAACAAAAATTAATAAGAAAAGAAAGAGAAAGGTATATATCACCTTCAGCAGTCAGTGTCCACCGTGCTCCCAGTTGGAAAAGGAGAGGTTGGCAACTTGAAGGTTTGGTGGAGGATACAGAGCTGTGTGGCTATGAAACTAATAGTAGCCTGAACCGAGTTAGACGCCATTCGGATCTGGAGACTGTGAGCCCTGTTAGCGTCACAGGGTCCACATGCCCACCCAGCCCAGGAACTCCCTGTTAACAACACAGGGGCCATTGAGTACGCTGACCGTGTGCGTAGGGGCCACACCTGTGGACAGCAGGCGCATCAGCAGCAGCAGGCCTGTTAATGCCACTGGGCTGCACAAGCAGGACTGTTAGGACAGGAGCTGGTCTTAACCGTTCTGCGTTACCAACTGTGGTGGTGGCCTGCATCCACCACCCTATCCCTGCCTACCTCTGGCCTAAAGCCGCAATGGGTTCAACACATGGAGGTGTGCTCTTTCGGAGCATAATAGAAGACTGCGCACCTCCTTGTTGGCTCCAGCCCCTTTTATAACCTGGGTCCGCCCCAAACCAGGGTGAACCACAATGCACCTCCTGGAGACAAAAGCAGAGTGACACGTCATGAGTGGCATAACTAGCGTCCTATTTGGAAACGCAACTTCAATGATGACCTCATGGCTGCCATGACCCAAACACCTCACCAGTCATCGTCTGACCATCAATAATGCGGTGACAAGTCATAGGTGTGGGCCTCTGCAAGCCATTTGGGAGGACACCTGATGCCCTGTGGTCTATATGGGACCCCCACATCAGGGCCAGGGCCAAAGAGTTCATTACCGGACCTAGTCTCTGATGCAGGAAGTGCCTGAGCATGCTCAGTAGCATGAAATACAGTCTCTGAAAAAAGACTATCAGCTTTAGCATGGTGTCTAGGCACAAAACAGGACTTAGACCCGGCACAGAATGCAAGCACCTGTGCAAAGAGGCTTTTCACACTTAGTGTGGGAGCATGCGCTGTATCCCGAAATGAAGACTTAGCGTCAGGAATGGCACAGTCAGGCTGAGCATACTCACTAGGCGAAACACTGTAATTATGCTGCAGCTGGGGTACATCGGCACACGCATGCGCACTAGCTGCCTCTCCACACTTAGACGTGGAGGGGAAATTTGTCTTGGAGATGCTGTCTATGAACAGAAGGAAAAGCTAAAGGAAGCCTGACTTTCTATCCCTCCGAATTATGAAATGCAGCAATGAATTCCATGAGTTTGCTATAACATTAGCGTAGCTAAATGTGCATGAGGGTGTGATGTAGAGGTGCTAGAAATAGCTTGTCACCAGTGGGGCACTAATGGAATACAACAGCCAGTTCTATGATGCCACAAAATGGCAGTATTTTGTGCTATCATTATAGCTTATTAAAAACAGAGCACGAGGTTGTCATGCAGAGGTGCTGCACATAGATTTGCAGTAGTGTGAATAGACAAAAGTACAATAGCCACGTTTAGGATACAACTAGGTACACTGAGTGTTTGCTACTATAAATGGCTGAGTTTAAAAAAGTTTGAGTGTGCAATGCAGGCAGACGTGCTGCAAATAACGTTCCAATACTGTGAATTGACAAAAGTACAATAGCCACGTTTAGGATACAACTAGGTACACTGAGTGTTTGCTACTATAAATGGCTGAGTTTAAAAAAGTTTGAGTGTGCAATGCAGGCAGACGTGCTGCAAATAACGTTCCAATACTGTGAATTGACAAAAGTACAATAGCCACGTTTAGGATACAACTAGGTACAGTGAGTGTTTGCTAGTATAATGGCTGAGTTTAAAAAAGTTTGAGTGTGCAATGCAGGCAGACGTGCTGCAAATAACGTTCCAATACTGTGAATTGACAAAAGTACAATAGCCACGTTTAGGATACAACTAGGTACAGTGAGTGTTTGCTAGTATAATGGCTGAGTTTAAAAAAGTTAGAGTGTGCAATGCAGGCAGACGTGCTGCAAATATCGTTCCAATACTGTGAATAGACAAAAGTAAAATAGCCACGTTTAGGATACAACTAGGTACACTGAGTGTTTGCTACTATAAATGGCTGAGTTTAAAAAAGTTTGAGTGTGCAATGCAGGCAGACGTGCTGCAAATAACGTTCCAATACTGTGAATTGACAAAAGTACAATAGCCACGTTTAGGATACAACTAGGTACACTGAGTGTTTGCTAGTATAATGGCTGAGTTTAAAAAAGTTAGAGTGTGCAATGCAGGCAGACGTGCTGCAAATATCGTTCCAATACTGTGAATAGACAAAAGTAAAATAGCCACGTTTAGGATACAACTAGGTACACTGAGTGTTTGCTACTATAAATGGCTGAGTTTAAAAAAGTTTGAGTGTGCAATGCAGGCAGACGTGCTGCAAATAACGTTCCAATACTGTGAATTGACAAAAGTACAATAGCCACGTTTAGGATACAACTAGGTACACTGAGTGTTTGCTACTATAAATGGCTGAGTTTAAAAAAGTTTGAGTGTGCAATGCAGGCAGACGTGCTGCAAATAACGTTCCAATACTGTGAATTGACAAAAGTACAATAGCCACGTTTAGGATACAACTAGGTACAGTGAGTGTTTGCTAGTATAATGGCTGAGTTTAAAAAAGTTTGAGTGTGCAATGCAGGCAGACGTGCTGCAAATAACGTTCCAATACTGTGAATTGACAAAAGTACAATAGCCACGTTTAGGATACAACTAGGTACAGTGAGTGTTTGCTAGTATAATGGCTGAGTTTAAAAAAGTTAGAGTGTGCAATGCAGGCAGACGTGCTGCAAATAACGTTCCAATACTGTGAATAGACAAAAGTACAATAGCCACGTTTAGGATACAACTAGGTACACTGAGTGTTTGCTACTATAAATGGCTGAGTTTAAAAAAGTTTGAGTGTGCAATGCAGGCAGACGTGCTGCAAATAACGTTCCAATACTGTGAATTGACAAAAGTACAATAGCCACGTTTAGGATACAACTAGGTACACTGAGTGTTTGCTACTATAAATGGCTGAGTTTAAAAAAGTTTGAGTGTGCAATGCAGGCAGACGTGCTGCAAATAACGTTCCAATACTGTGAATTGACAAAAGTACAATAGCCACGTTTAGGATACAACTAGGTACACTGAGTGTTTGCTACTATAAATGGCTGAGTTTAAAAAAGTTAGAGTGTGCAATGCAGGCAGACGTGCTGCAAATATCGTTCCAATACTGTGAATAGACAAAAGTACAATAGCCACGTTTAGGATACAACTAGGTACACTGAGTGTTTGCTACTATAAATGGCTGAGTTTAAAAAAGTTTGAGTGTGCAATGCAGGCAGACGTGCTGCAAATAACGTTCCAATACTGTGAATTGACAAAAGTACAATAGCCACGTTTAGGATACAACTAGGTACACTGAGTGTTTGCTACTATAAATGGCTGAGTTTAAAAAAGTTAGAGTGTGCAATGCAGGCAGACGTGCTGCAAATATCGTTCCAATACTGTGAATAGACAAAAGTACAATAGCCACGTTTAGGATACAACTAGGTACACTGAGTGTTTGCTAGTATAATGGCTTAGTAACAATGAGTTGTAGTGTGCAATGCAGGCAGACGTGCTCTGCAAATGTCTTTGCACTAGTGGGACTATAGCAAAGTCCAATAGCCACGTTTAGGATGCCACTAGGTACACTGAGTGTTTGCTAGTAAAATTGCTTAGTTTAAAAAAGTTGGAGTGTGCAATGCAGGCAGATGTGCTCTGCTAATATCTTTGCACTAGTGGGACTATAGCAAAGTCCAATAGCCACGTATAGGATGCCACTAGGTACACTGAGTGTTTGCTAGTATAATGGCTTAGTTAAAATGAGTTTGAGTGTGCAATGCAGGCAGACGCGCTATGCAAATGTCTTTGCACTAGTGGGACTATAGCAAAGTCCAATAGCCACGTATAGGATGCCACTAGGTACACTGAGTGTTTGCTAGTATAATGGCTTGGTTTTAATGAGTTGGAGTGTGCAATGCAGGCAGACGCGCTCTGCAAATGTCTTTGCACTAGTGGGACTATAGCAAAGTCCAATAGCCACGTATAGGATGCCACTAGGTACACTGAGTGTTTGCTAGTATAATGGCTTGGTTAGAATGAGTTGTAGTGTGCAATGCAGGCAGATGTGCTCTGCTAATGTCTTTGCACTAGTGGGACTATAGCAAAGTCCAATAGCCACGTATAGGATGCCACTAGGTACACTGAGTGTTTGCTAGTATAATGGCTTAGTTAAAATGAGTTTGAGTGTGCAATGCAGGCAGACGCGCTCTGCAAATGTCTTTGCACTAGTGGGACTATAGCAAAGTCCAATAGCCACGTATAGGATGCCACTAGGTACACTGAGTGTTTGCTAGTATAATGGCTTGGTTAGAATGAGTTGTAGTGTGCAATGCAGGCAGATGTGCTCTGCTAATGTCTTTGCACTAGTGGGACTATAGCAAAGTCCAATAGCCACGTATAGGATGCCACTAGGTACACTGAGTGTTTGCTAGTATAATGGCTTAGTTAAAATGAGTTTGAGTGTGCAATGCCGGCAGACGCGCTATGCAAATGTCTTTGCACTAGTGGGACTATAGCAAAGTCCAATAGCCACGTATAGGATGCCACTAGGTACACTGAGTGTTTGCTAGTATAATGGCTTGGTTTTAATGAGTTGGAGTGTGCAATGCAGGCAGACGCGCTCTGCAAATGTCTTTGCACTAGTGGGACTATAGCAAAGTCCAATAGCCACGTATAGGATGCCACTAGGTACACTGAGTGTTTGCTAGTATAATGGCTTGGTTAGAATGAGTTGTAGTGTGCAATGCAGGCAGACGCGCTCTGCAAATGTCTTTGCACTAGTGGGACTATAGCAAAGTCCAATAGCCACGTATAGGATGCCACTAGGTACACTGAGTGTTTGCTAGTATAATGGCTTGTTTAGAATGAGTTGTAGTGTGCAATGCAGGCAGACGCGCTCTGCAAATGTCTTTGCACTAGTGGGACTATAGCAAAGTCCAATAGCCACGTATAGGATGCCACTAGGTACACTGAGTGTTTGCTAGTATAATGGCTTAGTTATCAGTTGGAGTGTGCAGAGGACAAGAGGGTACAGTGGCAGGATTGTGGTGCTCTGGGTAGAGGAATGGAAGCCTGCCTTTCTATTCCCTCCTAATGGTGAAATGCAGGTAGGAAATCCCTGACCTGGGCTACACAGACGCTGTTGCTGTTTGCAGGACCTGTCACCTATGGCTCTCTGACCCTGCCGGTTGGAGCCCTTAAAAGGACTGCTATAAAGTGCTCTCCCTAAGCTGTCTAACGCTGTGTATGCAGCGCATACAGCTGTATCGGCTATAGGACTCAGGAAGACGGAGCTGCGACAGTGATGTCTGACACCAAAGACGCAGAAGGCAGATAATGGCGTCCGTGAAGAAAATGTCCGGTTTTATAATGCAGGGACATGTGACATGCAGATCCTATCACACATGCCGTTGCTTCTCTGGCTCAAAGTCCACTTAGCTGTGTGTGTGTCTGGGATTGGCTGACATGCTGGCCCGCCCCACAAGACGCGCGCACTTAGGGAAGGAAGACAAGAAAAAAAAAAAAAAAAATGGCGATCGCCATTATAGAAACAGCAGTGATCTGAAGGCGCTGTTCACGCACACTATACACTGAAATGTGATAATAGTTTGATTCACAGAGTGACTTACACTATTACAGCAGAAACCAAGCTATGATTTAGCTGTTTTTTGGCTGCTAGAACCGTTCTCGAACGTTTCTAGAACTACCGAGCTTTTGCAAAAAGCTCGAGTTCTAGTTCGATCTAGAACATGCCCCAAAATCACTCGAGCCGCGAACTGGAGAACCACGAACCACGAACCGCGCTCAACTCTAGTCTCCATGCTCCAAATCCATTTTAAAGCCATTTCAAAGGCATTTTGCGCATACATGAAATGAACACATATTTCTCCAAAACTATAACACATGCAAGCTTGTCCTGTTTGGTGGAGATGATATTTAATAAAATAAGTAGAAATCCACTAAATGTTTTGTTTGGTTATCTTGCAATCCCGAGATAATCGTCTCCATGCTCCAAATCCATTTTAAAGCCATTTTTAAGGCATTTCGCGCATACATGAAATGAACACATTTTTCTCCAAAACTATAACAGATGCAAGCTTGTACTGTTTGGTGGAGATGATATTTAATAAAATAAGTAGAAATCCACTAAAAGTTTTGTTTGGTTATCTTGCAATCCCGAGATAATCGTCTCCATGCTCCAAATCCATTTTAAAGCCATTTTTAAGGCATTTCGCGCATACATGAAATGAACACATTTTTCTCCAAAACTATAACAGATGCAAGCTTGTCCTGTTTGGTGGAGATGATATTTAATAAAATAAGTAGAAATCCACTAAAAGTTTTGTTTGGTTATCTTGCAATCCCGAGATAATCGTCTCCATGCTCCAAATCCATTTTAAAGCCATTTTAAGGCATTTCGCGCATACATGAAATGAACACATTTTTCTCCAAAACTATAACAGATGCAAGCTTGTCCTGTTTGGTGGAGATGATATTTAATAAAATAAGTAGAGATCCACTAAAAGTTTTGTTTGGTTATCTTGCAATCCCGAGATAATCGTCTCCATGCTCCAAATCCATTTTAAAGCCATTTCAAAGGCATTTTGCGCATACATGAAATGAACACATTTTTCTCCAAAACTATAACACATGCAAGCTTGTCCTGTTTGGTGGAGATGATATTTAATAAAATAAGTAGAAATCCACTAAAAGTTTTGTTTGGTTATCTTGCAATCCCGAGATAATCGTCTCCATGCTCCAAATCCATTTTAAAGCCATTTTTAAGGCATTTCGCGCATACATGAAATGAACACATTTTTCTCCAAAACTATAACAGATGCAAGCTTGTCCTGTTTGGTGGAGATGATATTTAATAAAATAAGTAGAAATACACTAAAAGTTTTGTTTGGTTATCTTGCAATCCCGAGATAATCGTCTCCATGCTCCAAATCCATTTTAAAGCCATTTTTAAGGCATTTCGCGCATACATGAAATGAACACATTTTTCTCCAAAACTATAACAGATGCAAGCTTGTCCTGTTTGGTGGAGATGATATTTAATAAAATAAGTAGAAATCCACTAAAAGTTTTGTTTGGTTATCTTGCAATCCCGAGATAATCGTCTCCATGCTCCAAATCCATTTTATAGTCATTTTTAAGGCATTTCGCGCATACATGAAATGAACACATTTTTCTCCAAAACTATAACAGATGCAAGCTTGTTCTGTTTGGTGGAGATGATATTTAATAAAATAAGTAGAAATCCACTAAAAGTTTTGTTTGGTTATCTTGCAATCCCGAGATAATCGTCTCCATGCTCCAAATCCATTTTAAAGCCATTTCAAAGGCATTTTGCGCATACATGAAATGAACACATTTTTCTCCAAAACTATAACACATGCAAGCTTGTCCTGTTTGGTGGAGATGATATTTAATAAAATAAGTAGAAATCCACTAAAAGTTTTGTTTGGTTATCTTGCAATCCCGAGATAATCGTCTCCATGCTCCAAATCCATTTTAAAGCCATTTTTAAGGCATTTCGCGCATACATGAAATGAACACATTTTTCTCCAAAACTATAACAGATGCAAGCTTGTCCTGTTTGGTGGAGATGATATTTAATAAAATAAGTAGAAATCCACTAAAAGTTTTGTTTGGTTATCTTGCAATCCCGAGATAATCGTCTCCATGCTCCAAATCCATTTTAAAGCCATTTTTAAGGCATTTCGCCTATACATGAAATGAACACATTTTTCTCCAAAACTATAACAGATGCAAGCTTGTCCTGTTTGGTGGAGATAATATTTAATAAAATAAGTAGAAATCTACTAAAAGTTTCGTTTGTTTATATTGCCATCCTGAGATAATCGTCTCCATGCTCCAAATCCATTTTAAAGCCATTTCAAAGGCATTTTGCGCATACATGAAATGAACACATTTTTCTCCAAAACTATAACACATGCAAGCTTGTCCTGTTTGGTGGGAATGATATTTAATAAAATAAGTAGAAATCCACTAAAAGTTTTGTTTGGTTATCTTGCAATCCCGAGATAATCGTCTCCATGCTCCAAATCCATTTTAAAGCCATTTTTAAGGCATTTCGCGCATACATGAAATGAACACATTTTTCTCCAAAACTATAACAGATGCAAGCTTGTCCTGTTTGGTGGAGATAATATTTAATAAAAAATGTAGAAATCTACTAAAAGTTTCGTTTGTTTATATTGCCATCATGAGATAATCGTCTCCATGCTCCAAATCCATTTTAAAGCCATTTCAAAGGCATTTTGCGCATACATGAAATGAACACATTTTTCTCCAAAACTATAACACATGCAAGCTTGTCCTGTTTGGTGGAGATGATATTTAATAAAATAAGTAGAAATCCACTAAAAGTTTTGTTTGGTTATCTTGCAATCCCGAGATAATCGTCTCCATGTTCCAAATCCATTTTAAAGCCATTTTTAAGGCATTTCGCGCATACATGAAATGAACACATTTTTCTCCAAAACTATAACAGATGCAAGCTTGTCCTGTTTGGTGGAGATGATATTTAATAAAATAAGTAGAAATCCACTAAAAGTTTTGTTTGGTTATCTTGCAATCCCGAGATAATCGTCTCTATGCTCCAAATCCATTTTAAAGCCATTTTTAAGGCATTTCGCGCATACATGAAATGAACACATTTTTCTCCAAAACTATAACAGATGCAAGCTTGTCCTGTTTGGTGGAGATGATATTTAATAAAATAAGTAGAAATCCACTAAAAGTTTTGTTTGGTTATCTTGCAATCCCGAGATAATTGTCTCCATGCTCCAAATCCATTTTAAAGCCATTTTTAAGGCATTTCGCGCATACATGAAATGAACACATTTTTCTCCAAAACTATAACAGATGCAAGCGTGTCCTGTTTGGTGGAGATGATATTTAATAAAATAAGTAGAAATCCACTAAAAGTTTTGTTTGGTTATCTTGCAATCCCGAGATAATCGTCTCCATGCTCCAAATCCATTTTAAAGCCATTTTTAAGGCATTTCGCGCATACATGAAATGAACACATTTTTCTCCAAAACTATAACAGATGCAAGCTTGTCCTGTTTGGTGGAGATGATATTTAATAAAATAAGTAGAAATCCACTAAAAGTTTTGTTTGGTTATCTTGCAATCCCGAGATAATCGTCTCCATGCTCCAAATCCATTTTAAAGCCATTTTTAAGGCATTTCGCGCATACATGAAATGAACACATTTTTCTCCAAAACTATAACAGATGCAAGCTTGTCCTGTTTGGTGGAGATGATATTTAATAAAATAAGTAGAAATCCACTAAAAGTTTTGTTTGGTTATATTGCAATCCCGAGATAATCGTCTCCATGCTCCAAATCCATTTGAAAGCCATTTTTAAGGCATTTCGCGCATACATGAAATGAACACATTTTTCTCCAAAACTATAACAGATGCAAGCTTGTCCTGTTTGGTGGAGATGATATTTAATAAAATAAGTAGAAATCCACTAAAAGTTTTGTTTGGTTATCTTGCAATCTCGAGATAATCGTCTCCATGCTCCAAATCCATTTTAAAGCCATTTTTAAGGCATTTCGCGCATACATGAAATGAACACATTTTTCTCCAAAACTATAACAGATGCAAGCTTGTCCTGTTTGGTGGAGATGATATTTAATAAAATAAGTAGAAATCCACTAAAAGTTTTGTTTGGTTATCTTGCAATCCCGAGATAATCGTCTCCATGCTCCAAATCCATTTTAAAGCCATTTTTAAGGCATTTCGCGCATACATGAAATGAACACATTTTTCTCCAAAACTATAACAGATGCAAGCTTGTCCTGTTTGGTGGAGATGATATTTAATAAAATAAGTAGAAATCCACTAAAAGTTTTGTTTGGTTATCTTGCAATCCCGAGATAATCGTCTCCATGCTCCAAATCCATTTTAAAGCCATTTTTAAGGCATTTCGCGCATACATGAAATGAACACATTTTTCTCCAAAACTATAACAGATGCAAACTTGTCCTGTTTGGTGGAGATAATATTTAATAAAATAAGTAGAAATATACTAAAAGTTTCGTTTGTTTATATTGCCATCCTGAGATAATCGTCTCCATGCTCCAAATCCATTTTAAAGCCATTTCAAAGGCATTTTGCGCATACATGAAATGAACACATATTTCTCCAAAACTATAACACATGCAAGCTTGTCCTGTTTGGTGGAGATGATATTTAATAAAATAAGTAGAAATCCACTAAAAGTTTTGTTTGGTTATCTTGCAATCCCGAGATAATCGTCTCCATGCTCCAAATCCATTTTAAAGCCATTTTTAAGGCATTTCGCGCATACATGAAATGAACACATTTTTCTCCAAAACTATAACAGATGCAAGCTTGTCCTGTTTGGTGGAGATGATATTTAATAAAATAAGTAGAAATCCACTAAATGTTTTGTTTGGTTATCTTGCAATCCCGAGATAATCGTCTCCATGCTCCAAATCCATTTTAAAGCCATTTTTAAGGCATTTCGCACATACATGAAATGAACACATTTTTCTCCAAAACTATAACAGATGCAAGCTTGTCCTGTTTGGTGGAGATAATATTTAATAAAATAAGTAGAAATCTACTAAAAGTTTCGTTTGTTTATATTGCCATCCTGAGATAATCGTCTCCATGCTCCAAATCCATTTTAAAGCCATTTTTAAGGCATTTTGCGCATACATGAAATGAACACATTTTTCTCCAAAACTATAACACATGCAAGCTTGTCCTGTTTGGTGGAGATGATATTTAATAAAATAAGTAGAAATCCACTAAAAGTTTTGTTTGGTTATCTTGCAATCCCGAGATAATCGTCTCCATGCTCCAAATCCATTTTAAAGCCATTTTTAAGGCATTTCGCGCATACATGAAATGAACACATTTTTCTCCAAAACTATAACAGATGCAAGCTTGTCCTGTTTGGTGGAGATGATATTTAATAAAATAAGTAGAAATCCACTAAAAGTTTTGTTTGGTTATCTTGCAATCCCGAGATAATCGTCTCCATGCTCCAAATCCATTTTAAAGCCATTTTTAAGGCATTTCGCGCATACATGAAATGAACACATTTTTCTCCAAAACTATAACAGATGCAAGCTTGTCCTGTTTGGTGGAGATAATATTTAATAAAATAAGTAGAAATCTACTAAAAGTTTCGTTTGTTTATATTGCCATCCTGAGATAATCGTCTCCATGCTCCAAATCCATTTTAAAGCCATTTCAAAGGCATTTTGCGCATACATGAAATGAACACATTTTTCTCCAAAACTATAACACATGCAAGCTTGTCCTGTTTGGTGGAGATGATATTTAATAAAATAAGTAGAAATCCACTAAAAGTTTTGTTTGGTTATCTTGCAATCCCGAGATAATCGTCTCCATGCTCCAAATCCATTTTAAAGCCATTTTTAAGGCATTTCGCGCATACATGAAATGAACACATTTTTCTCCAAAACTATAACAGATGCAAGCTTGTCCTGTTTGGTGGAGATGATATTTAATAAAATAAGTAGAAATCCACTAAAAGTTTTGTTTGGTTATCTTGCAATCCCGAGATAATCGTCTCCATGCTCCAAATCCATTTTAAAGCCATTTTTAAGGCATTTCGCGCATACATGAAATGAACACATTTTTCTCCAAAACTATAACAGATGCAAGCTTGTCCTGTTTGGTGGAGATAATATTTAATAAAATAAGTAGAAATCTACTAAAAGTTTCGTTTGTTTATATTGCCATCCTGAGATAATCGTCTCCATGCTCCAAATCCATTTTAAAGCCATTTCAAAGGCATTTTGCGCATACATGAAATGAACACATTTTTCTCCAAAACTATAACACATGCAAGCTTGTCCTGTTTGGTGGAGATGATATTTAATAAAATAAGTAGAAATCCACTAAAAGTTTTGTTTGGTTATCTTGCAATCCCGAGATAATCGTCTCCATGCTCCAAATCCATTTTAAAGCCATTTTTAAGGCATTTCGCGCATACATGAAATGAACACATTTTTCTCCAAAACTATAACAGATGCAAGCTTGTCCTGTTTGGTGGAGATGATATTTAATAAAATAAGTAGAAATCCACTAAAAGTTTTGTTTGGTTATCTTGCAATCCCGAGATAATCGTCTCCATGCTCCAAATCCATTTTAAAGCCATTTTTAAGGCATTTCGCGCATACATGAAATGAACACATTTTTCTCCAAAACTATAACAGATGCAAGCTTGTCCTGTTTGGTGGAGATGATATTTAATAAAATAAGTAGAAATCCACTAAAAGTTTTGTTTGGTTATCTTGCAATCCCGAGATAATCGTCTCCATGCTCCAAATCCATTTTAAAGCCATTTTTAAGGCATTTCGCGCATACATGAAATGAACACATTTTTCTCCAAAACTATAACAGATGCAAGCTTGTCCTGTTTGGTGGAGATGATATTTAATAAAATAAGTAGAGATCCACTAAAAGTTTTGTTTGGTTATCTTGCAATCCCGAGATAATCGTCTCCATGCTCCAAATCCATTTTAAAGCCATTTCAAAGGCATTTTGCGCATACATGAAATGAACACATTTTTCTCCAAAACTATAACACATGCAAGCTTGTCCTGTTTGGTGGAGATGATATTTAATAAAATAAGTAGAAATCCACTAAAAGTTTTGTTTGGTTATCTTGCAATCCCGAGATAATCGTCTCCATGCTCCAAATCCATTTTAAAGCCATTTTTAAGGCATTTCGCGCATACATGAAATGAACACATTTTTCTCCAAAACTATAACAGATGCAAGCTTGTCCTGTTTGGTGGAGATAATATTTAATAAAATAAGTAGAAATCTACTAAAAGTTTCGTTTGTTTATATTGCCATCCTGAGATAATCGTCTCCATGCTCCAAATCCATTTTAAAGCCATTTCAAAGGCATTTTGCGCATACATGAAATGAACACATATTTCTCCAAAACTATAACACATGCAAGCTTGTCCTGTTTGGTGGAGATGATATTTAATAAAATAAGTAGAAATCCACTAAAAGTTTTGTTTGGTTATCTTGCAATCCCGAGATAATCGTCTCCATGCTCCAAATCCATTTTAAAGCCATTTTTAAGGCATTTCGCGCATACATGAAATGAACACATTTTTCTCCAAAACTATAACAGATGCAAGCTTGTCCTGTTTGGTGGAGATGATATTTAATAAAATAAGTAGAAATCCACTAAAAGTTTTGTTTGGTTATCTTGCAATCCCGAGATAATCGTCTCCATGCTCCAAATCCATTTTAAAGCCATTTTTAAGGCATTTCGCGCATACATGAAATGAACACATTTTTCTCCAAAACTATAACAGATGCAAGCTTGTCCTGTTTGGTGGAGATAATATTTAATAAAATAAGTAGAAATCTACTAAAAGTTTCGTTTGTTTATATTGCCATCCTGAGATAATCGTCTCCATGCTCCAAATCCATTTTAAAGCCATTTCAAAGGCATTTTGCGCATACATGAAATGAACACATTTTTCTCCAAAACTATAACACATGCAAGCTTGTCCTGTTTGGTGGAGATGATATTTAATAAAATAAGTAGAAATCCACTAAAAGTTTTGTTTGGTTATCTTGCAATCCCGAGATAATCGTCTCCATGCTCCAAATCCATTTTAAAGCCATTTTTAAGGCATTTCGCGCATACATGAAATGAACACATTTTTCTCCAAAACTATAACAGATGCAAGCTTGTCCTGTTTGGTGGAGATGATATTTAATAAAATAAGTAGAAATCCACTAAAAGTTTTGTTTGGTTATCTTGCAATCCCGAGATAATCGTCTCCATGCTCCAAATCCATTTTAAAGCCATTTTTAAGGCATTTCGCGCATACATGAAATGAACACATTTTTCTCCAAAACTATAACAGATGCAAGCTTGTCCTGTTTGGTGGAGATAATATTTAATAAAATAAGTAGAAATCTACTAAAAGTTTCGTTTGTTTATATTGCCATCCTGAGATAATCGTCTCCATGCTCCAAATCCATTTTAAAGCCATTTCAAAGGCATTTTGCGCATACATGAAATGAACACATTTTTCTCCAAAACTATAACACATGCAAGCTTGTCCTGTTTGGTGGAGATGATATTTAATAAAATAAGTAGAAATCCACTAAAAGTTTTGTTTGGTTATCTTGCAATCCCGAGATAATCGTCTCCATGCTCCATATCCATTTTAAAGCCATTTTTAAGGCATTTCGCGCATACATGAAATGAACACATTTTTCTCCAAAACTATAACACATGCAAGCTTGTCCTGTTTGGTGGAGATGATATTTAATAAAATAAGTAGAAATCCACTAAAAGTTTTGTTTGGTTATCTTGCAATCCCGAGATAATCGTCTCCATGCTCCAAATCCATTTTAAAGCCATTTTTAAGGCATTTCGCGCATACATGAAATGAACACATTTTTCTCCAAAACTATAACAGATGCAAGCTTGTCCTGTTTGGTGGAGATGATATTTAATAAAATAAGTAGAAATCCACTAAAAGTTTTGTTTGGTTATCTTGCAATCCCGAGATAATCGTCTCCATGCTCCAAATCCATTTTAAAGCCATTTTTAAGGCATTTCGCGCATACATGAAATGAACACATTTTTCTCCAAAACTATACCAGATGCAAGCTTGTCCTGTTTGGTGGAGATGATATTTAATAAAATAAGTAGAAATCCACTAAAAGTTTTGTTTGGTTATCTTGCAATCCCGAGATAATCGTCTCCATGCTCCAAATCCATTTTAAAGCCATTTTTAAGGCATTTCGCGCATACATGAAATGAACACATTTTTCTCCAAAACTATAACAGATGCAAGCTTGTCCTGTTTGGTGGAGATGATATTTAATAAAATAAGTAGAGATCCACTAAAAGTTTTGTTTGGTTATCTTGCAATCCCGAGATAATCGTCTCCATGCTCCAAATCCATTTTAAAGCCATTTCAAAGGCATTTTGCGCATACATGAAATGAACACATTTTTCTCCAAAACTATAACACATGCAAGCTTGTCCTGTTTGGTGGAGATGATATTTAATAAAATAAGTAGAAATCCACTAAAAGTTTTGTTTGGTTATCTTGCAATCCCGAGATAATCGTCTCCATGCTCCAAATCCATTTTAAAGCCATTTTTAAGGCATTTCGCGCATACATGAAATGAACACATTTTTCTCCAAAACTATAACAGATGCAAGCTTGTCCTGTTTGGTGGAGATAATATTTAATAAAATAAGTAGAAATCTAATAAAAGTTTCGTTTGTTTATATTGCCATCCTGAGATAATCGTCTCCATGCTCCAAATCCATTTTAAAGCCATTTCAAAGGCATTTTGCGCATACATGAAATGAACACATTTTTCTCCAAAACTATAACACATGCAAGGTTGTCCTGTTTGGTGGAGATGATATTTAATAAAATAAGTAGAAATCCACTAAAAGTTTTGTTTGGTTATCTTGCAATCCCGAGATAATCGTCTCCATGCTCCAAATCCATTTTAAAGCCATTTTTAAGGCATTTCGCGCATACATGAAATGAACACATTTTTCTCCAAAACTATAACAGATGCAAGCTTGTCCTGTTTGGTGGAGATGATATTTAATAAAATAAGTAGAAATCCACTAAAAGTTTTGTTTGGTTATCTTGCAATCCCGAGATAATAGTCTCCATGCTCCAAATCCATTTTAAAGCCATTTTTAAGGCATTTCGCGCAAACATGAAATGAACACATTTTTCTCCAAAACTATAACAGATGCAAGCTTGTCCTGTTTGGTGGAGATAATATTTAATAAAATAAGTAGAAATCTACTAAAAGTTTCGTTTGTTTATATTGCCATCCTGAGATAATCGTCTCCATGCTCCAAATCCATTTTAAAGCCATTTCAAAGGCATTTTGCGCATACATGAAATGAACACATTTTTCTCCAAAACTATAACACATGCAAGCTTGTCCTGTTTGGTGGAGATGATATTTAATAAAATAAGTAGAAATCCACTAAAAGTTTTGTTTGGTTATCTTGCAATCCCGAGATAATCGTCTCCATGCTCCAAATCCATTTTAAAGCCATTTTTAAGGCATTTCGCGCATACATGAAATGAACACATTTTTCTCCAAAACTATAACAGATGCAAGCTTGTCCTGTTTGGTGGAGATGATATTTAATAAAATAAGTAGAAATCCACTAAAAGTTTTGTTTGGTTATCTTGCAATCCCGAGATAATCGTCTCCATGCTCCAAATCCATTTTAAAGCCATTTTTAAGGCATTTCGCGCATACATGAAATGAACACATTTTTCTCCAAAACTATAACAGATGCAAGCTTGTCCTGTTTGGTGGAGATAATATTTAATAAAATAAGTAGAAATCTACTAAAAGTTTCGTTTGTTTATATTGCCATCCTGAGATAATCGTCTCCATGCTCCAAATCCATTTTAAAGCCATTTCAAAGGCATTTTGCGCATACATGAAATGAACACATTTTTCTCCAAAACTATAACACATGCAAGCTTGTCCTGTTTGGTGGAGATGATATTTAATAAAATAAGTAGAAATCCACTAAAAGTTTTGTTTGGTTATCTTGCAATCCCGAGATAATCGTCTCCATGCTCCAAATCCATTTTAAAGCCATTTTTAAGGCATTTCGCGCATACATGAAATGAACACATTTTTCTCCAAAACTATAACAGATGCAAGCTTGTCCTGTTTGGTGGAGATGATATTTAATAAAATAAGTAGAAATCCACTAAAAGTTTTGTTTGGTTATCTTGCAATCCCGAGATAATCGTCTCCATGCTCCAAATCCATTTTAAAGCCATTTTTAAGGCATTTCGCGCATACATGAAATGAACACATTTTTCTCCAAAACTATAACAGATGCAAGCTTGTCCTGTTTGGTGGAGATGATATTTAATAAAATAAGTAGAAATCCACTAAAAGTTTTGTTTGGTTATCTTGCAATCCCGAGATAATCGTCTCCATGCTCCAAATCCATTTTAAAGCCATTTGTAAGGCATTTCGCGCATACATGAAATGAACACATTTTTCTCCAAAACTATAACAGATGCAAGCTTGTCCTGTTTGGTGGAGATGATATTTAATAAAATAAGTAGAGATCCACTAAAAGTTTTGTTTGGTTATCTTGCAATCCCGAGATAATCGTCTCCATGCTCCAAATCCATTTTAAAGCCATTTCAAAGGCATTTTGCGCATACATGAAATGAACACATTTTTCTCCAAAACTATAACACATGCAAGCTTGTCCTGTTTGGTGGAGATGATATTTAATAAAATAAGTAGAAATCCACTAAAAGTTTTGTTTGGTTATCTTGCAATCCCGAGATAATCGTCTCCATGCTCCAAATCCATTTTAAAGCCATTTTTAAGGCATTTCGCGCATACATGAAATGAACACATTTTTCTCCAAAACTATAACAGATGCAAGCTTGTCCTGTTTGGTGGAGATAATATTTAATAAAATAAGTAGAAATCTACTAAAAGTTTCGTTTGTTTATATTGCCATCCTGAGATAATCGTCTCCATGCTCCAAATCCATTTTAAAGCCATTTCAAAGGCATTTTGCGCATACATGAAATGAACACATATTTCTCCAAAACTATAACACATGCAAGCTTGTCCTGTTTGGTGGAGATGATATTTAATAAAATAAGTAGAAATCCACTAAAAGTTTTGTTTGGTTATCTTGCAATCCCGAGATAATCGTCTCCATGCTCCAAATCCATTTTAAAGCCATTTTTAAGGCATTTCGCGCATACATGAAATGAACACATTTTTCTCCAAAACTATAACAGATGCAAGCTTGTCCTGTTTGGTGGAGATGATATTTAATAAAATAAGTAGAAATCCACTAAAAGTTTTGTTTGGTTATCTTGCAATCCCGAGATAATCGTCTCCATGCTCCAAATCCATTTTAAAGCCATTTTTAAGGCATTTCGCGCATACATGAAATGAACACATTTTTCTCCAAAACTATAACAGATGCAAGCTTGTCCTGTTTGGTGGAGATAATATTTAATAAAATAAGTAGAAATCTACTAAAAGTTTCGTTTGTTTATATTGCCATCCTGAGATAATCGTCTCCATGCTCCAAATCCATTTTAAAGCCATTTCAAAGGCATTTTGCGCATACATGAAATGAACACATTTTTCTCCAAAACTATAACACATGCAAGCTTGTCCTGTTTGGTGGAGATGATATTTAATAAAATAAGTAGAAATCCACTAAAAGTTTTGTTTGGTTATCTTGCAATCCCGAGATAATCGTCTCCATGCTCCAAATCCATTTTAAAGCCATTTTTAAGGCATTTCGCGCATACATGAAATGAACACATTTTTCTCCAAAACTATAACAGATGCAAGCTTGTCCTGTTTGGTGGAGATGATATTTAATAAAATAAGTAGAAATCCACTAAAAGTTTTGTTTGGTTATCTTGCAATCCCGAGATAATCGACTCCATGCTCCAAATCCATTTTAAAGCCATTTTTAAGGCATTTCGCGCATACATGAAATGAACACATTTTTCTCCAAAACTATAACAGATGCAAGCTTGTCCTGTTTGGTGGAGATAATATTTAATAAAATAAGTAGAAATCTACTAAAAGTTTCGTTTGTTTATATTGCCATCCTGAGATAATCGTCTCCATGCTCCAAATCCATTTTAAAGCCATTTCAAAGGCATTTTGCGCATACATGAAATGAACACTTTTTTCTCCAAAACTATAACACATGCAAGCTTGTCCTGTTTGGTGGAGATGATATTTAATAAAATAAGTAGAAATCCACTAAAAGTTTTGTTTGGTTATCTTGCAATCCCGAGATAATCGTCTCCATGCTCCATATCCATTTTAAAGCCATTTTTAAGGCATTTCGCGCATACATGAAATGAACACATTTTTCTCCAAAACTATAACAGATGCAAGCTTGTCCTGTTTGGTGGAGATGATATTTAATAAAATAAGTAGAAATCCACTAAAAGTTTTGTTTGGTTATCTTGCAATCCCGAGATAATCGTCTCCATGCTCCAAATCCATTTTAAAGCCATTTTTAAGGCATTTCGCGCATACATGAAATGAACACATTTTTCTCCAAAACTATAACAGATGCAAGCTTGTCCTGTTTGGTGGAGATAATATTTAATAAAATAAGTAGAAATCTACTAAAAGTTTCGTTTGTTTATATTGCCATCCTGAGATAATCGTCTCCATGCTCCAAATCCATTTTAAAGCCATTTCAAAGGCATTTTGCGCATACATGAAATGAACACATTTTTCTCCAAAACTATAACACATGCAAGCTTGTCCTGTTTGGTGGAGATGATATTTAATAAAATAAGTAGAAATCCACTAAAAGTTTTGTTTGGTTATCTTGCAATCCCGAGATAATCGTCTCCATGCTCCAAATCCATTTTAAAGCCATTTTTAAGGCATTTCGCGCATACATGAAATTAACACATTTTTCTCCAAAACTATAACAGATGCAAGCTTGTCCTGTTTGATGGAGATGATATTTAATAAAATAAGTAGAAATCCACTAAAAGTTTTGTTTGGTTATCTTGCAATCCCGAGATAATCGTCTCCATGCTCCAAATCCATTTTAAAGCCATTTTTAAGGCATTTCGCGCATACATGAAATGAACACATTTTTCTCCAAAACTATAACAGATGCAAGCTTGTCCTGTTTGGTGGAGATGATATTTAATAAAATAAGTAGAAATCCACTAAAAGTTTTGTTTGGTTATCTTGCAATCCCGAGATAATCGTCTCCATGCTCCAAATCCATTTTAAAGCCATTTTTAAGGCATTTCGCGCATACATGAAATGAACACATTTTTCTCCAAAACTATAATAGATGCAAGCTTGTCCTGTTTGGTGGAGATGATATTTAATAAAATAAGTAGAGATCCACTAAAAGTTTTGTTTGGTTATCTTGCAATCCCGAGATAATCGTCTCCATGCTCCAAATCCATTTTAAAGCCATTTCAAAGGCATTTTGCGCATACATGAAATGAACACATTTTTCTCCAAAACTATAACACATGCAAGCTTGTCCTGTTTGGTGGAGATGATATTTAATAAAATAAGTAGAAATCCACTAAAAGTTTTGTTTGGTTATCTTGCAATCCCGAGATAATCGTCTCCATGCTCCAAATCCATTTTAAAGCCATTTTTAAGGCATTTCGCGCATACATGAAATGAACACATTTTTCTCCAAAACTATAACAGATGCAAGCTTGTCCTGTTTGGTGGAGATGATATTTAATAAAATAAGTAGAAATCCACTAAAAGTTTTGTTTGGTTATCTTGCAATCCCGAGATAATCGTCTCCATGCTCCAAATCCATTTTAAAGCCATTTTTAAGGCATTTTGCGCATACATGAAATGAACACATTTTTCTCCAAAACTATAACAGATGCAAGCTTGTCCTGTTTGGTGGAGATGATATTTAATAAAATAAGTAGAAATCCACTAAAAGTTTTGTTTGGTTATCTTGCAATCCCGAGATAATCGTCTCCATGCTCCAAATCCATTTTAAAGCCATTTTTAAGGCATTTCGCGCATACATGAAATGAACACATTTTTCTCCAAAACTATAACAGATGCAAGCTTGTCCTGTTTGGTGGAGATGATATTTAATAAAATAAGTAGAAATCCACTAAAAGTTTTGTTTGGTTATCTTGCAATCCCGAGATAATCGTCTCCATGCTCCAAATCCATTTTAAAGCCATTTTTAAGGCATTTCGCGCATACATGAAATGAACACATTTTTCTCCAAAACTATAACAGATGCAAGCTTGTCCTGTTTGGTGGAGATGATATTTAATAAAATAAGTAGAAATCCACTAAAAGTTTTGTTTGGTTATCTTGCAATCCCGAGATAATCGTCTCCATGCTCCAAATCCATTTTAAAGCCATTTTTAAGGCATTTCGCGCATACATGAAATGAACACATTTTTCTCCAAAACTATAACAGATGCAAGCTTGTCCTGTTTGGTGGAGATGATATTTAATAAAATAAGTAGAAATCCACTAAAAGTTTTGTTTGGTTATCTTGCAATCCCGAGATAATCGTCTCCATGCTCCAAATCCATTTTAAAGCCATTTTTAAGGCATTTCGCGCATACATGAAATGAACACATTTTTCTCCAAAACTATAACAGATGCAAGCTTGTCCTGTTTGGTGGAGATGATATTTAATAAAATAAGTAGAAATCCACTAAAAGTTTTGTTTGGTTATCTTGCAATCCCGAGATAATCGTCTCCATGCTCCAAATCCATTTTAAAGCCATTTTTAAGGCATTTCGCGCATACATGAAATGAACACATTTTTCTCCAAAACTATAACAGATGCAAGCTTGTCCTGTTTGGTGGAGATGATATTTAATAAAATAAGTAGAAATCCACTAAACGTTTTGTTTGGTTATCTTGCAATCCCGAGATAATCGTCTCCATGCTCCAAATCCATTTTAAAGCCATTTTTAAGGCATTTCGCGCATACATGAAATGAACACATTTTTCTCCAAAACTATAACAGATGCAAGCTTGTCCTGTTTGGTGGAGATGATATTTAATAAAATAAGTAGAAATCCACTAAAAGTTTTGTTTGGTTATCTTGCAATCCCGAGATAATCGTCTCCATGCTCCAAATCCATTTTAAAGCCATTTTTAAGGCATTTCGCGCATACATGAAATGAACACATTTTTCTCCAAAACTATAACAGATGCAAGCTTGTCCTGTTTGGTGGAGATGATATTTAATAAAATAAGTAGAAATCTACTAAAAGTTTCGTTTGTTTATATTGCCATCCTGAGATAATCGTCTCCATGCTCCAAATCCATTTTAAAGCCATTTCAAAGGCATTTTGCGCATACATGAAATGAACACATTTTTCTCCAAAACTATAACAGATGCAAGCTTGTCCTGTTTGGTGGAGATGATATTTAATAAAATAAGTAGAAATCCACTAAAAGTTTTGTTTGGTTATCTTGCAATCCCGAGATAATCGTCTCCATGCTCCAAATCCATTTTAAAGCCATTTTTAAGGCATTTCGCGCATACATGAAATGAACACATTTTTCTCCAAAACTATAACAGATGCAAGCTTGTCCTGTTTGGTGGAGATAATATTTAATAAAATAAGTAGAAATCTACTAAAAGTTTCGTTTGTTTATATTGCCATCCTGAGATAATCGTCTCCATGCTCCAAATCCATTTTAAAGCCATTTCAAAGGCATTTTGCGCATACATGAAATGAACACATTTTTCTCCAAAACTATAACAGATGCAAGCTTGTCCTGTTTGGTGGAGATGATATTTAATAAAATAAGTAGAAATCCACTAAAAGTTTTGTTTGGTTATCTTGCAATCCCGAGATAATCGTCTCCATGCTCCAAATCCATTTTAAAGCCATTTTTAAGGCATTTCGCGCATACATGAAATGAACACATTTTTCTCCAAAACTATAACAGATGCAAGCTTGTCCTGTTTGGTGGAGATGATATTTAATAAAATAAGTAGAAATCCACTAAACGTTTTGTTTGGTTATCTTGCAATCCCGAGATAATCGTCTCCATGCTCCAAATCCATTTTAAAGCCATTTTTAAGGCATTTCGCGCATACATGAAATGAACACATTTTTCTCCAAAACTATAACAGATGCAAGCTTGTCCTGTTTGGTGGAGATGATATTTAATAAAATAAGTAGAAATCCACTAAAAGTTTTGTTTGGTTATCTTGCAATCCCGAGATAATCGTCTCCATGCTCCAAATCCATTTTAAAGCCATTTTTAAGGCATTTCGCGCATACATGAAATGAACACATTTTTCTCCAAAACTATAACAGATGCAAGCTTGTCCTGTTTGGTGGAGATGATATTTAATAAAATAAGTAGAAATCCACTAAAAGTTTTGTTTGGTTATCTTGCAATCCCGAGATAATCGTCTCCATGCTCCAAATCCATTTTAAAGCCATTTTTAAGGCATTTCGCGCATACATGAAATGAACACATTTTTCTCCAAAACTATAACAGATGCAAGCTTGTCCTGTTTGGTGGAGATGATATTTAATAAAATAAGTAGAAATCCACTAAAAGTTTTGTTTGGTTATCTTGCAATCCCGAGATAATCGTCTCCATGCTCCAAATCCATTTTAAAGCCATTTTTAAGGCATTTCGCGCATACATGAAATGAACACATTTTTCTCCAAAACTATAACAGATGCAAGCTTGTCCTGTTTGGTGGAGATAATATTTAATAAAATAAGTAGAAATCTACTAAAAGTTTCGTTTGTTTATATTGCCATCCTGAGATAATCGTCTCCATGCTCCAAATCCATTTTAAAGCCATTTCAAAGGCATTTTGCGCATACATGAAATGAACACATTTTTCTCCAAAACTATAACAGATGCAAGCTTGTCCTGTTTGGTGGAGATGATATTTAATAAAATAAGTAGAAATCCACTAAAAGTTTTGTTTGGTTATCTTGCAATCCCGAGATAATCGTCTCCATGCTCCAAATCCATTTTAAAGCCATTTTTAAGGCATTTCGCGCATACATGAAATGAACACATTTTTCTCCAAAACTATAACAGATGCAAGCTTGTCCTGTTTGGTGGAGATAATATTTAATAAAATAAGTAGAAATCTACTAAAAGTTTCGTTTGTTTATATTGCCATCCTGAGATAATCGTCTCCATGCTCCAAATCCATTTTAAAGCCATTTCAAAGGCATTTTGCGCATACATGAAATGAACACATTTTTCTCCAAAACTATAACACATGCAAGCTTGTCCTGTTTGGTGGAGATGATATTTAATAAAATAAGTAGAAATCCACTAAAAGTTTTGTTTGGTTATCTTGCAATCCCGAGATAATCGTCTCCATGCTCCAAATCCATTTTAAAGCCATTTTTAAGGCATTTCGCGCATACATGAAATTAACACATTTTTCTCCAAAACTATAACAGATGCAAGCTTGTCCTGTTTGATGGAGATGATATTTAATAAAATAAGTAGAAATCCACTAAAAGTTTTGTTTGGTTATCTTGCAATCCCGAGATAATCGTCTCCATGCTCCAAATCCATTTTAAAGCCATTTTTAAGGCATTTCGCGCATACATGAAATGAACACATTTTTCTCCAAAACTATAACAGATGCAAGCTTGTCCTGTTTGGTGGAGATGATATTTAATAAAATAAGTAGAAATCCACTAAAAGTTTTGTTTGGTTATCTTGCAATCCCGAGATAATCGTCTCCATGCTCCAAATCCATTTTAAAGCCATTTTTAAGGCATTTCGCGCATACATGAAATGAACACATTTTTCTCCAAAACTATAACAGATGCAAGCTTGTCCTGTTTGGTGGAGATGATATTTAATAAAATAAGTAGAGATCCACTAAAAGTTTTGTTTGGTTATCTTGCAATCCCGAGATAATCGTCTCCATGCTCCAAATCCATTTTAAAGCCATTTCAAAGGCATTTTGCGCATACATGAAATGAACACATTTTTCTCCAAAACTATAACACATGCAAGCTTGTCCTGTTTGGTGGAGATGATATTTAATAAAATAAGTAGAAATCCACTAAAAGTTTTGTTTGGTTATCTTGCAATCCCGAGATAATCGTCTCCATGCTCCAAATCCATTTTAAAGCCATTTTAAGGCATTTCGCGCATACATGAAATGAACACATTTTTCTCCAAAACTATAACAGATGCAAGCTTGTCCTGTTTGGTGGAGATAATATTTAATAAAATAAGTAGAAATCTACTAAAAGTTTCGTTTGTTTATATTGCCATCCTGAGATAATCGTCTCCATGCTCCAAATCCATTTTAAAGCCATTTCAAAGGCATTTTGCGCATACATGAAATGAACACATTTTTCTCCAAAACTATAACAGATGCAAGCTTGTCCTGTTTGGTGGAGATGATATTTAATAAAATAAGTAGAAATCCACTAAAAGTTTTGTTTGGTTATCTTGCAATCCCGAGATAATCGTCTCCATGCTCCAAATCCATTTTAAAGCCATTTTTAAGGCATTTCGCGCATACATGAAATGAACACATTTTTCTCCAAAACTATAACAGATGCAAGCTTGTCCTGTTTGGTGGAGATAATATTTAATAAAATAAGTAGAAATCTACTAAAAGTTTCGTTTGTTTATATTGCCATCCTGAGATAATCGTCTCCATGCTCCAAATCCATTTTAAAGCCATTTCAAAGGCATTTTGCGCATACATGAAATGAACACATTTTTCTCCAAAACTATAACAGATGCAAGCTTGTCCTGTTTGGTGGAGATGATATTTAATAAAATAAGTAGAAATCCACTAAAAGTTTTGTTTGGTTATCTTGCAATCCCGAGATAATCGTCTCCATGCTCCAAATCCATTTTAAAGCCATTTTTAAGGCATTTCGCGCATACATGAAATGAACACATTTTTCTCCAAAACTATAACAGATGCAAGCTTGTCCTGTTTGGTGGAGATGATATTTAATAAAATAAGTAGAAATCCACTAAAAGTTTTGTTTGGTTATCTTGCAATCCCGAGATAATCGTCTCCATGCTCCAAATCCATTTTAAAGCCATTTTTAAGGCATTTTGCGCATACATGAAATGAACACATTTTTCTCCAAAACTATAACAGATGCAAGCTTGTCCTGTTTGGTGGAGATGATATTTAATAAAATAAGTAGAAATCCACTAAAAGTTTTGTTTGGTTATCTTGCAATCCCGAGATAATCGTCTCCATGCTCCAAATCCATTTTAAAGCCATTTTTAAGGCATTTCGCGCATACATGAAATGAACACATTTTTCTCCAAAACTATAACAGATGCAAGCTTGTCCTGTTTGGTGGAGATGATATTTAATAAAATAAGTAGAAATCCACTAAAAGTTTTGTTTGGTTATCTTGCAATCCCAAGATAATCGTCTCCATGCTCCAAATCCATTTTAAAGCCATTTTTAAGGCATTTCGCGCATACATGAAATGAACACATTTTTCTCCAAAACTATAACAGATGCAAGCTTGTCCTGTTTGGTGGAGATGATATTTAATAAAATAAGTAGAAATCCACTAAAAGTTTTGTTTGGTTATCTTGCAATCCCGAGATAATCGTCTCCATGCTCCAAATCCATTTTAAAGCCATTTTTAAGGCATTTCGCGCATACATGAAATGAACACATTTTTCTCCAAAACTATAACAGATGCAAGCTTGTCCTGTTTGGTGGAGATGATATTTAATAAAATAAGTAGAAATCCACTAAAAGTTTTGTTTGGTTATCTTGCAATCCCGAGATAATCGTCTCCATGCTCCAAATCCATTTTAAAGCCATTTTTAAGGCATTTCGCGCATACATGAAATGAACACATTTTTCTCCAAAACTATAACAGATGCAAGCTTGTCCTGTTTGGTGGAGATGATATTTAATAAAATAAGTAGAAATCCACTAAAAGTTTTGTTTGGTTATCTTGCAATCCCGAGATAATCGTCTCCATGCTCCAAATCCATTTTAAAGCCATTTTTAAGGCATTTCGCGCATACATGAAATGAACACATTTTTCTCCAAAACTATAACAGATGCAAGCTTGTCCTGTTTGGTGGAGATGATATTTAATAAAATAAGTAGAAATCCACTAAACGTTTTGTTTGGTTATCTTGCAATCCCGAGATAATCGTCTCCATGCTCCAAATCCATTTTAAAGCCATTTTTAAGGCATTTCGCGCATACATGAAATGAACACATTTTTCTCCAAAACTATAACAGATGCAAGCTTGTCCTGTTTGGTGGAGATGATATTTAATAAAATAAGTAGAAATCCACTAAAAGTTTTGTTTGGTTATCTTGCAATCCCGAGATAATCGTCTCCATGCTCCAAATCCATTTTAAAGCCATTTTTAAGGCATTTCGCGCATACATGAAATGAACACATTTTTCTCCAAAACTATAACAGATGCAAGCTTGTCCTGTTTGGTGGAGATGATATTTAATAAAATAAGTAGAAATCCACTAAAAGTTTTGTTTGGTTATCTTGCAATCCCGAGATAATCGTCTCCATGCTCCAAATCCATTTTAAAGCCATTTTTAAGGCATTTCGCGCATACATGAAATTAACACATTTTTCTCCAAAACTATAACAGATGCAAGCTTGTCCTGTTTGGTGGAGATGATATTTAATAAAATAAGTAGAAATCCACTAAAAGTTTTGTTTGGTTATCTTGCAATCCCGAGATAATCGTCTCCATGCTCCAAATCCATTTTAAAGCCATTTTTAAGGCATTTCGCGCATACATGAAATGAACACATTTTTCTCCAAAACTATAACAGATGCAAGCTTGTCCTGTTTGGTGGAGATGATATTTAATAAAATAAGTAGAGATCCACTAAAAGTTTTGTTTGGTTATCTTGCAATCCCGAGATAATCGTCTCCATGCTCCAAATCCATTTTAAAGCCATTTCAAAGGCATTTTGCGCATACATGAAATGAACACATTTTTCTCCAAAACTATAACAGATGCAAGCTTGTCCTGTTTGGTGGAGATGATATTTAATAAAATAAGTAGAAATCCACTAAAAGTTTTGTTTGGTTATCTTGCAATCCCGAGATAATCGTCTCCATGCTCCAAATCCATTTTAAAGCCATTTTTAAGGCATTTCGCGCATACATGAAATGAACACATTTTTCTCCAAAACTATAACAGATGCAAGCTTGTCCTGTTTGGTGGAGATAATATTTAATAAAATAAGTAGAAATCTACTAAAAGTTTCGTTTGTTTATATTGCCATCCTGAGATAATCGTCTCCATGCTCCAAATCCATTTTAAAGCCATTTCAAAGGCATTTTGCGCATACATGAAATGAACACATTTTTCTCCAAAACTATAACAGATGCAAGCTTGTCCTGTTTGGTGGAGATGATATTTAATAAAATAAGTAGAAATCCACTAAAAGTTTTGTTTGGTTATCTTGCAATCCCGAGATAATCGTCTCCATGCTCCAAATCCATTTTAAAGCCATTTTTAAGGCATTTCGCGCATACATGAAATGAACACATTTTTCTCCAAAACTATAACAGATGCAAGCTTGTCCTGTTTGGTGGAGATGATATTTAATAAAATAAGTAGAAATCCACTAAAAGTTTTGTTTGGTTATCTTGCAATCCCGAGATAATCGTCTCCATGCTCCAAATCCATTTTAAAGCCATTTTTAAGGCATTTTGCGCATACATGAAATGAACACATTTTTCTCCAAAACTATAACAGATGCAAGCTTGTCCTGTTTGGTGGAGATGATATTTAATAAAATAAGTAGAAATCCACTAAAAGTTTTGTTTGGTTATCTTGCAATCCCGAGATAATCGTCTCCATGCTCCAAATCCATTTTAAAGCCATTTTTAAGGCATTTCGCGCATACATGAAATGAACACATTTTTCTCCAAAACTATAACAGATGCAAGCTTGTCCTGTTTGGTGGAGATGATATTTAATAAAATAAGTAGAAATCCACTAAAAGTTTTGTTTGGTTATCTTGCAATCCCGAGATAATCGTCTCCATGCTCCAAATCCATTTTAAAGCCATTTTTAAGGCATTTCGCGCATACATGAAATGAACACATTTTTCTCCAAAACTATAACAGATGCAAGCTTGTCCTGTTTGGTGGAGATGATATTTAATAAAATAAGTAGAAATCCACTAAACGTTTTGTTTGGTTATCTTGCAATCCCGAGATAATCGTCTCCATGCTCCAAATCCATTTTAAAGCCATTTTTAAGGCATTTCGTGCATACATGAAATGAACACATTTTTCTCCAAAACTATAACAGATGCAAGCTTGTCCTGTTTGGTGGAGATGATATTTAATAAAATAAGTAGAAATCCACTAAAAGTTTTGTTTGGTTATCTTGCAATCCCGAGATAATCGTCTCCATGCTCCAAATCCATTTTAAAGCCATTTTTAAGGCATTTCGCGCATACATGAAATGAACACATTTTTCTCCAAAACTATAACAGATGCAAGCTTGTCCTGTTTGGTGGAGATAATATTTAATAAAATAAGTAGAAATCTACTAAAAGTTTCGTTTGTTTATATTGCCATCCTGAGATAATCGTCTCCATGCTCCAAATCCATTTTAAAGCCATTTCAAAGGCATTTTGCGCATACATGAAATGAACACATTTTTCTCCAAAACTATAACAGATGCAAGCTTGTCCTGTTTGGTGGAGATGATATTTAATAAAATAAGTAGAAATCCACTAAAAGTTTTGTTTGGTTATCTTGCAATCCCGAGATAATCGTCTCCATGCTCCAAATCCATTTTAAAGCCATTTTTAAGGCATTTCGCGCATACATGAAATGAACACATTTTTCTCCAAAACTATAACAGATGCAAGCTTGTCCTGTTTGGTGGAGATGATATTTAATAAAATAAGTAGAAATCCACTAAAAGTTTTGTTTGGTTATCTTGCAATCCCGAGATAATCGTCTCCATGCTCCAAATCCATTTTAAAGCCATTTTTAAGGCATTTTGCGCATACATGAAATGAACACATTTTTCTCCAAAACTATAACAGATGCAAGCTTGTCCTGTTTGGTGGAGATGATATTTAATAAAATAAGTAGAAATCCACTAAAAGTTTTGTTTGGTTATCTTGCAATCCCGAGATAATCGTCTCCATGCTCCAAATCCATTTTAAAGCCATTTTTAAGGCATTTCGCGCATACATGAAATGAACACATTTTTCTCCAAAACTATAACAGATGCAAGCTTGTCCTGTTTGGTGGAGATGATATTTAATAAAATAAGTAGAAATCCACTAAAAGTTTTGTTTGGTTATCTTGCAATCCCGAGATAATCGTCTCCATGCTCCAAATCCATTTTAAAGCCATTTTTAAGGCATTTCGCGCATACATGAAATGAACACATTTTTCTCCAAAACTATAACAGATGCAAGCTTGTCCTGTTTGGTGGAGATAATATTTAATAAAATAAGTAGAAATCTACTAAAAGTTTCGTTTGTTTATATTGCCATCCTGAGATAATCGTCTCCATGCTCCAAATCCATTTTAAAGCCATTTCAAAGGCATTTTGCGCATACATGAAATGAACACATTTTTCTCCAAAACTATAACAGATGCAAGCTTGTCCTGTTTGGTGGAGATGATATTTAATAAAATAAGTAGAAATCCACTAAAAGTTTTGTTTGGTTATCTTGCAATCCCGAGATAATCGTCTCCATGCTCCAAATCCATTTTAAAGCCATTTTTAAGGCATTTCGCGCATACATGAAATGAACACATTTTTCTCCAAAACTATAACAGATGCAAGCTTGTCCTGTTTGGTGGAGATGATATTTAATAAAATAAGTAGAAATCCACTAAAAGTTTTGTTTGGTTATCTTGCAATCCCGAGATAATCGTCTCCATGCTCCAAATCCATTTTAAAGCCATTTTTAAGGCATTTTGCGCATACATGAAATGAACACATTTTTCTCCAAAACTATAACAGATGCAAGCTTGTCCTGTTTGGTGGAGATGATATTTAATAAAATAAGTAGAAATCCACTAAAAGTTTTGTTTGGTTATCTTGCAATCCCGAGATAATCGTCTCCATGCTCCAAATCCATTTTAAAGCCATTTTTAAGGCATTTCGCGCATACATGAAATGAACACATTTTTCTCCAAAACTATAACAGATGCAAGCTTGTCCTGTTTGGTGGAGATGATATTTAATAAAATAAGTAGAAATCCACTAAAAGTTTTGTTTGGTTATCTTGCAATCCCGAGATAATCGTCTCCATGCTCCAAATCCATTTTAAAGCCATTTTTAAGGCATTTCGCGCATACATGAAATGAACACATTTTTCTCCAAAACTATAACAGATGCAAGCTTGTCCTGTTTGGTGGAGATGATATTTAATAAAATAAGTAGAAATCCACTAAACGTTTTGTTTGGTTATCTTGCAATCCCGAGATAATCGTCTCCATGCTCCAAATCCATTTTAAAGCCATTTTTAAGGCATTTCGTGCATACATGAAATGAACACATTTTTCTCCAAAACTATAACAGATGCAAGCTTGTCCTGTTTGGTGGAGATGATATTTAATAAAATAAGTAGAAATCCACTAAAAGTTTTGTTTGGTTATCTTGCAATCCCGAGATAATCGTCTCCATGCTCCAAATCCATTTTAAAGCCATTTTTAAGGCATTTCGCGCATACATGAAATGAACACATTTTTCTCCAAAACTATAACAGATGCAAGCTTGTCCTGTTTGGTGGAGATAATATTTAATAAAATAAGTAGAAATCTACTAAAAGTTTCGTTTGTTTATATTGCCATCCTGAGATAATCGTCTCCATGCTCCAAATCCATTTTAAAGCCATTTCAAAGGCATTTTGCGCATACATGAAATGAACACATTTTTCTCCAAAACTATAACAGATGCAAGCTTGTCCTGTTTGGTGGAGATGATATTTAATAAAATAAGTAGAAATCCACTAAAAGTTTTGTTTGGTTATCTTGCAATCCCGAGATAATCGTCTCCATGCTCCAAATCCATTTTAAAGCCATTTTTAAGGCATTTCGCGCATACATGAAATGAACACATTTTTCTCCAAAACTATAACAGATGCAAGCTTGTCCTGTTTGGTGGAGATGATATTTAATAAAATAAGTAGAAATCCACTAAAAGTTTTGTTTGGTTATCTTGCAATCCCGAGATAATCGTCTCCATGCTCCAAATCCATTTTAAAGCCATTTTTAAGGCATTTTGCGCATACATGAAATGAACACATTTTTCTCCAAAACTATAACAGATGCAAGCTTGTCCTGTTTGGTGGAGATGATATTTAATAAAATAAGTAGAAATCCACTAAAAGTTTTGTTTGGTTATCTTGCAATCCCGAGATAATCGTCTCCATGCTCCAAATCCATTTTAAAGCCATTTTTAAGGCATTTCGCGCATACATGAAATGAACACATTTTTCTCCAAAACTATAACAGATGCAAGCTTGTCCTGTTTGGTGGAGATGATATTTAATAAAATAAGTAGAAATCCACTAAAAGTTTTGTTTGGTTATCTTGCAATCCCGAGATAATCGTCTCCATGCTCCAAATCCATTTTAAAGCCATTTTTAAGGCATTTCGCGCATACATGAAATGAACACATTTTTCTCCAAAACTATAACAGATGCAAGCTTGTCCTGTTTGGTGGAGATGATATTTAATAAAATAAGTAGAAATCCACTAAACGTTTTGTTTGGTTATCTTGCAATCCCGAGATAATCGTCTCCATGCTCCAAATCCATTTTAAAGCCATTTTTAAGGCATTTCGCGCATACATGAAATGAACACATTTTTCTCCAAAACTATAACAGATGCAAGCTTGTCCTGTTTGGTGGAGATGATATTTAATAAAATAAGTAGAAATCCACTAAAAGTTTTGTTTGGTTATCTTGCAATCCCGAGATAATCGTCTCCATGCTCCAAATCCATTTTAAAGCCATTTTTAAGGCATTTCGCGCATACATGAAATGAACACATTTTTCTCCAAAACTATAACAGATGCAAGCTTGTCCTGTTTGGTGGAGATAATATTTAATAAAATAAGTAGAAATCTACTAAAAGTTTCGTTTGTTTATATTGCCATCCTGAGATAATCGTCTCCATGCTCCAAATCCATTTTAAAGCCATTTCAAAGGCATTTTGCGCATACATGAAATGAACACATTTTTCTCCAAAACTATAACAGATGCAAGCTTGTCCTGTTTGGTGGAGATGATATTTAATAAAATAAGTAGAAATCCACTAAAAGTTTTGTTTGGTTATCTTGCAATCCCGAGATAATCGTCTCCATGCTCCAAATCCATTTTAAAGCCATTTTTAAGGCATTTCGCGCATACATGAAATGAACACATTTTTCTCCAAAACTATAACAGATGCAAGCTTGTCCTGTTTGGTGGAGATGATATTTAATAAAATAAGTAGAAATCCACTAAAAGTTTTGTTTGGTTATCTTGCAATCCCGAGATAATCGTCTCCATGCTCCAAATCCATTTTAAAGCCATTTTTAAGGCATTTTGCGCATACATGAAATGAACACATTTTTCTCCAAAACTATAACAGATGCAAGCTTGTCCTGTTTGGTGGAGATGATATTTAATAAAATAAGTAGAAATCCACTAAAAGTTTTGTTTGGTTATCTTGCAATCCCGAGATAATCGTCTCCATGCTCCAAATCCATTTTAAAGCCATTTTTAAGGCATTTCGCGCATACATGAAATGAACACATTTTTCTCCAAAACTATAACAGATGCAAGCTTGTCCTGTTTGGTGGAGATGATATTTAATAAAATAAGTAGAAATCCACTAAACGTTTTGTTTGGTTATCTTGCAATCCCGAGATAATCGTCTCCATGCTCCAAATCCATTTTAAAGCCATTTTTAAGGCATTTCGCGCATACATGAAATGAACACATTTTTCTCCAAAACTATAACAGATGCAAGCTTGTCCTGTTTGGTGGAGATAATATTTAATAAAATAAGTAGAAATTTACTAAAAGTTTCGTTTGTTTATATTGCCATCCTGAGATAATCGTCTCCATGCTCCAAATCAATTTTAAAGCCATTTCAAAGGCATTTTGCGCATACATGAAATGAACACATTTTTCTCCAAAACTATAACACATGCAAGCTTGTCCTGTTTGGTGGAGATGATATTTAATAAAATAAGTAGAAATCCACTAAAAGTTTTGTTTGGTTATCTTGCAATCCCGAGATAATCGTCTCCATGCTCCAAATCCATTTTAAAGCCATTTTTAAGGCATTTCGCGCATACATGAAATGAACACATTTTTCTCCAAAACTATAACAGATGCAAGCTTGTCCTGTTTGGTGGAGATGATATTTAATAAAATAAGTAGAAATCCACTAAAGTTTTGTTTGGTTATCTTGCAATCCCGAGATAATCGTCTCCATGCTCCAAATCCATTTTAAAGCCATTTTTAAGGCATTTTGCGCATACATGAAATGAACACATTTTTCTCCAAAACTATAACAGATGCAAGCTTGTCCTGTTTGGTGGAGATGATATTTAATAAAATAAGTAGAAATCCACTAAAAGTTTTGTTTGGTTATCTTGCAATCCCGAGATAATCGTCTCCATGCTCCAAATCCATTTTAAAGCCATTTTTAAGGCATTTCGCGCATACATGAAATGAACACATTTTTCTCCAAAACTATAACAGATGCAAGCTTGTCCTGTTTGGTGGAGATGATATTTAATAAAATAAGTAGAAATCCACTAAACGTTTTGTTTGGTTATCTTGCAATCCCGAGATAATCGTCTCCATGCTCCAAATCCATTTTAAAGCCATTTTTAAGGCATTTCGCGCATACATGAAATGAACACATTTTTCTCCAAAACTATAACAGATGCAAGCTTGTCCTGTTTGGTGGAGATAATATTTAATAAAATAAGTAGAAATTTACTAAAAGTTTCGTTTGTTTATATTGCCATCCTGAGATAATCGTCTCCATGCTCCAAATCCATTTTAAAGCCATTTCAAAGGCATTTTGCGCATACATGAAATGAACACATTTTTCTCCAAAACTATAACACATGCAAGCTTGTCCTGTTTGGTGGAGATGATATTTAATAAAATAAGTAGAAATCCACTAAAAGTTTTGTTTGGTTATCTTGCAATCCCGAGATAATCGTCTCCATGCTCCAAATCCATTTTAAAGCCATTTTTAAGGCATTTCGCGCATACATGAAATGAACACATTTTTCTCCAAAACTATAACAGATGCAAGCTTGTCCTGTTTGGTGGAGATGATATTTAATAAAATAAGTAGAAATCCACTAAAAGTTTTGTTTGGTTATCTTGCAATCCCGAGATAATCGTCTCCATGCTCCAAATCCATTTTAAAGCCATTTTTAAGGCATTTCGCGCATACATGAAATGAACACATTTTTCTCCAAAACTATAACAGATGCAAGCTTGTCCTGTTTGGTGGAGATGATATTTAATAAAATAAGTAGAAATCCACTAAAAGTTTTGTTTGGTTATCTTGCAATCCCGAGATAATCGTCTCCATGCTCCAAATCCATTTTATAGTCATTTTTAAGGCATTTCGCGCATACATGAAATGAACACATTTTTCTCCAAAACTATAACAGATGCAAGCTTGTCCTGTTTGGTGGAGATGATATTTAATAAAATAAGTAGAAATCCACTAAAAGTTTTGTTTGGTTATCTTGCAATCCCGAGATAATCGTCTCCATGCTCCAAATCCATTTTAAAGCCATTTTTAAGGCATTTCGCGCATACATGAAATGAACACATTTTTCTCCAAAACTATAACAGATGCAAACTTGTCCTGTTTGGTGGAGATGATATTTAATAAAATAAGTAGAAATCCACTAAAAGTTTTGTTTGGTTATCTTGCAATCCCGAGATAATCGTCTCCATGCTCCAAATCCATTTTAAAGCCATTTTTAAGGCATTTCGCGCATACATGAAATGAACACATTTTTCTCCAAAACTATAACACATGCAAGCTTGTCCTGTTTGGTGGAGATGATATTTAATAAAATAAGTAGAAATCCACTAAAAGTTTTGTTTGGTTATCTTGCAATCCCGAGATAATCGTCTCCATGCTCCAAATCCATTTTAAAGCCATTTTTAAGGCATTTCGCGCATACATGAAATGAACACATTTTTCTCCAAAACTATAACAGATGCAAGCTTGTCCTGTTTGGTGGAGATGATATTTAATAAAATAAGTAGAAATCCACTAAAAGTTTTGTTTGGTTATCTTGCAATCCCGAGATAATCGTCTCCATGCTCCAAATCCATTTTAAAGCCATTTTTAAGGCATTTCGCGCATACATGAAATGAACACATTTTTCTCCAAAACTATAACAGATGCAAGCTTGTCCTGTTTGGTGGAGATGATATTTAATAAAATAAGTAGAAATCCACTAAAAGTTTTGTTTGGTTATCTTGCAATCCCGAGATAATCGTCTCCATGCTCCAAATCCATTTTATAGTCATTTTTAAGGCATTTCGCGCATACATGAAATGAACACATTTTTCTCCAAAACTATAACAGATGCAAGCTTGTCCTGTTTGGTGGAGATGATATTTAATAAAATAAGTAGAAATCCACTAAAAGTTTTGTTTGGTTATCTTGCAATCCCGAGATAATCGTCTCCATGCTCCAAATCCATTTTAAAGCCATTTCAAAGGCATTTTGCGCATACATGAAATGAACACATTTTTCTCCAAAACTATAACACATGCAAGCTTGTCCTGTTTGGTGGAGATGATATTTAATAAAATAAGTAGAAATCCACTAAAAGTTTTGTTTGGTTATCTTGCAATCCCGAGATAATCGTCTCCATGCTCCAAATCCATTTTAAAGCCATTTTTAAGGCATTTCGCGCATACATGAAATGAACACATTTTTCTCCAAAACTATAACAGATGCAAGCTTGTCCTGTTTGGTGGAGATGATATTTAATAAAATAAGTAGAAATCCACTAAAAGTTTTGTTTGGTTATCTTGCAATCCCGAGATAATCGTCTCCATGCTCCAAATCCATTTTAAAGCCATTTTTAAGGCATTTCGCGCATACATGAAATGAACACATTTTTCTCCAAAACTATAACAGATGCAAGCTTGTCCTGTTTGGTGGAGATAATATTTAATAAAATAAGTAGAAATCTACTAAAAGTTTCGTTTGTTTATATTGCCATCCTGAGATAATCGTCTCCATGCTCCAAATCCATTTTAAAGCCATTTCAAAGGCATTTTGCGCATACATGAAATGAACACATTTTTCTCCAAAACTATAACACATGCAAGCTTGTCCTGTTTGGTGGAGATGATATTTAATAAAATAAGTAGAAATCCACTAAAAGTTTTGTTTGGTTATCTTGCAATCCCGAGATAATCGTCTCCATGCTCCAAATCCATTTTAAAGCCATTTTTAAGGCATTTCGCGCATACATGAAATGAACACATTTTTCTCCAAAACTATAACAGATGCAAGCTTGTCCTGTTTGGTGGAGATGATATTTAATAAAATAAGTAGAAATCCACTAAAAGTTTTGTTTGGTTATCTTGCAATCCCGAGATAATCGTCTCCATGCTCCAAATCCATTTTAAAGCCATTTTTAAGGCATTTCGCGCATACATGAAATGAACACATTTTTCTCCAAAACTATAACAGATGCAAGCTTGTCTTGTTTGGTGGAGATGATATTTAATAAAATAAGTAGAAATCCACTAAAAGTATTGTTTGGTTATCTTGCAATCCCGAGATAATCGTCTCCATGCTCCAAATCCATTTTATAGTCATTTTTAATGCATTTCGCGCATACATGAAATGAACACATTTTTCTCCAAAACTATAACAGATGCAAGCTTGTCCTGTTTGGTGGAGATGTTATTTAATAAAATAAGTAGAAATCCACTAAAAGTTTTGTTTGGTTATCTTGCAATCCCGAGATAATCGTCTCCATGCTCCAAATCCATTTTAAAGCCATTTCAAAGGCATTTTGCGCATACATGAAATGAACACATTTTTCTCCAAAACTATAACACATGCAAGCTTGTCCTGTTTGGTGGAGATGATATTTAATAAAATAAGTAGAAATCCACTAAAAGTTTTGTTTGGTTATCTTGCAATCCCGAGATAATCGTCTCCATGCTCCAAATCCATTTTAAAGCCATTTTTAAGGCATTTCGCGCATACATGAAATGAACACATTTTTCTCCAAAACTATAACAGATGCAAGCTTGTCCTGTTTGGTGGAGATGATATTTAATAAAATAAGTAGAAATCCACTAAAAGTTTTGTTTGGTTATCTTGCAATCCCGAGATAATCGTCTCCATGCTCCAAATCAATTTTAAAGCCATTTTTAAGGCATTTTGCGCATACATGAAATGAACACATTTTTCTCCAAAACTATAACAGATGCAAGCTTGTCCTGTTTGGTGGAGATAATATTTAATAAAATAAGTAGAAATCTACTAAAAGTTTCGTTTGTTTATATTGCCATCCTGAGATAATCGTCTCCATGCTCCAAATCCATTTTAAAGCCATTTCAAAGGCATTTTGCGCATACATGAAATGAACACATTTTTCTCCAAAACTATAACACATGCAAGCTTGTCCTGTTTGGTGGAGATGATATTTAATAAAATAAGTAGAAATCCACTAAAAGTTTTGTTTGGTTATCTTGCAATCCCGAGATAATCGTCTCCATGCTCCAAATCCATTTTATAGTCATTTTTAAGGCATTTCGCGCATACATGAAATGAACACATTTTTCTCCAAAACTATAACAGATGCAAGCTTGTCCTGTTTGGTGGAGATGATATTTAATAAAATAAGTAGAAATCCACTAAAAGTTTTGTTTGGTTATCTTGCAATCCCGAGATAATCGTCTCCATGCTCCAAATCCATTTTAAAGCCATTTTTAAGGCATTTCGCGCATACATGAAATGACCACATTTTTCTCCAAAACTATAACAGATGCAAACTTGTCCTGTTTGGTGGAGATGATATTTAATAAAATAAGTAGAAATCCACTAAAAGTTTTGTTTGGTTATCTTGCAATCCCGAGATAATCGTCTCCATGCTCCAAATCCATTTTAAAGCCATTTTTAAGGCATTTCGCGCATACATGAAATGAACACATTTTTCTCCAAAACTATAACACATGCAAGCTTGTCCTGTTTGGTGGAGATGATATTTAATAAAATAAGTAGAAATCCACTAAAAGTTTTGTTTGGTTATCTTGCAATCCCGAGATAATCGTCTCCATGCTCCAAATCCATTTTAAAGCCATTTTTAAGGCATTTCGCGCATACATGAAATGAACACATTTTTCTCCAAAACTATAACAGATGCAAGCTTGTCCTGTTTGGTGGAGATGATATTTAATAAAATAAGTAGAAATCCACTAAAAGTTTTGTTTGGTTATCTTGCAATCCCGAGATAATCGTCTCCATGCTCCAAATCCATTTTAAAGCCATTTTTAAGGCATTTCGCGCATACATGAAATGAACACATTTTTCTCCAAAACTATAACAGATGCAAGCTTGTCCTGTTTGGTGGAGATGATATTTAATAAAATAAGTAGAAATCCACTAAAAGTTTTGTTTGGTTATCTTGCAATCCCGAGATAATCGTCTCCATGCTCCAAATCCATTTTATAGTCATTTTTAAGGCATTTCGCGCATACATGAAATGAACACATTTTTCTCCAAAACTATAACAGATGCAAGCTTGTCCTGTTTGGTGGAGATGATATTTAATAAAATAAGTAGAAATCCACTAAAAGTTTTGTTTGGTTATCTTGCAATCCCGAGATAATCGTCTCCATGCTCCAAATCCATTTTAAAGCCATTTCAAAGGCATTTTGCGCATACATGAAATGAACACATTTTTCTCCAAAACTATAACACATGCAAGCTTGTCCTGTTTGGTGGAGATGATATTTAATAAAATAAGTAGAAATCCACTAAAAGTTTTGTTTGGTTATCTTGCAATCCCGAGATAATCGTCTCCATGCTCCAAATCCATTTTAAAGCCATTTTTAAGGCATTTCGCGCATACATGAAATGAACACATTTTTCTCCAAAACTATAACAGATGCAAGCTTGTCCTGTTTGGTGGAGATGATATTTAATAAAATAAGTAGAAATCCACTAAAAGTTTTGTTTGGTTATCTTGCAATCCCGAGATAATCGTCTCCATGCTCCAAATCCATTTTAAAGCCATTTTTAAGGCATTTCGCGCATACATGAAATGAACACATTTTTCTCCAAAACTATAACAGATGCAAGCTTGTCCTGTTTGGTGGAGATAATATTTAATAAAATAAGTAGAAATCTACTAAAAGTTTCGTTTGTTTATATTGCCATCCTGAGATAATCGTCTCCATGCTCCAAATCCATTTTAAAGCCATTTCAAAGGCATTTTGCGCATACATGAAATGAACACATTTTTCTCCAAAACTATAACACATGCAAGCTTGTCCTGTTTGGTGGAGATGATATTTAATAAAATAAGTAGAAATCCACTAAAAGTTTTGTTTGGTTATCTTGCAATCCCGAGATAATCGTCTCCATGCTCCAAATCCATTTTAAAGCCATTTTTAAGGCATTTCGCGCATACATGAAATGAACACATTTTTCTCCAAAACTATAACAGATGCAAGCTTGTCCTGTTTGGTGGAGATGATATTTAATAAAATAAGTAGAAATCCACTAAAAGTTTTGTTTGGTTATCTTGCAATCCCGAGATAATCGTCTCCATGCTCCAAATCCATTTTAAAGCCATTTTTAAGGCATTTCGCGCATACATGAAATGAACACATTTTTCTCCAAAACTATAACAGATGCAAGCTTGTCTTGTTTGGTGGAGATGATATTTAATAAAATAAGTAGAAATCCACTAAAAGTATTGTTTGGTTATCTTGCAATCCCGAGATAATCGTCTCCATGCTCCAAATCCATTTTATAGTCATTTTTAATGCATTTCGCGCATACATGAAATGAACACATTTTTCTCCAAAACTATAACAGATGCAAGCTTGTCCTGTTTGGTGGAGATGTTATTTAATAAAATAAGTAGAAATCCACTAAAAGTTTTGTTTGGTTATCTTGCAATCCCGAGATAATCGTCTCCATGCTCCAAATCCATTTTAAAGCCATTTCAAAGGCATTTTGCGCATACATGAAATGAACACATTTTTCTCCAAAACTATAACACATGCAAGCTTGTCCTGTTTGGTGGAGATGATATTTAATAAAATAAGTAGAAATCCACTAAAAGTTTTGTTTGGTTATCTTGCAATCCCGAGATAATCGTCTCCATGCTCCAAATCCATTTTAAAGCCATTTTTAAGGCATTTCGCGCATACATGAAATGAACACATTTTTCTCCAAAACTATAACAGATGCAAGCTTGTCCTGTTTGGTGGAGATGATATTTAATAAAATAAGTAGAAATCCACTAAAAGTTTTGTTTGGTTATCTTGCAATCCCGAGATAATCGTCTCCATGCTCCAAATCCATTTTAAAGCCATTTTTAAGGCATTTCGCGCATACATGAAATGAACACATTTTTCTCCAAAACTATAACAGATGCAAGCTTGTCCTGTTTGGTGGAGATGATATTTAATAAAATAAGTAGAAATCCACTAAAAGTTTTGTTTGGTTATCTTGCAATCCCGAGATAATCGTCTCCATGCTCCAAATCCATTTTAAAGCCATTTTTAAGGCATTTCGCGCATACATGAAATGAACACATTTTTCTCCAAAACTATAACAGATGCAAGCTTGTCCTGTTTGGTGGAGATGATATTTAATAAAATAAGTAGAAATCCACTAAAAGTTTTGTTTGGTTATATTGCAATCCCGAGATAATCGTCTCCATGCTCCAAATCCATTTTAAAGCCATTTTTAAGGCATTTCGCGCATACATGAAATGAACACATTTTTCTCCAAAACTATAACAGATGCAAGCTTGTCCTGTTTGGTGGAGATGATATTTAATAAAATAAGTAGAAATCCACTAAAAGTTTTGTTTGGTTATCTTGCAATCCCGAGATAATCGTCTCCATGCTCCAAATCCATTTTAAAGCCATTTTTAAGGCATTTCGCGCATACATGAAATGAACACATTTTTCTACAAAACTATAACAGATGCAAGCTTGTCCTGTTTGGTGGAGATGATATTTAATAAAATAAGTAGAAATCCACTAAAAGTTTTGTTTGGTTATCTTGCAATCCCGAGATAATCGTCTCCATGCTCCAAATCCATTTTAAAGCCATTTTTAAGGCATTTCGCGCATACATGAAATGAACACATTTTTCTCCAAAACTATAACAGATGCAAGCTTGTCCTGTTTGGTGGAGATGATATTTAATAAAATAAGTAGAAATCCACTAAAAGTTTTGTTTGGTTATCTTGCAATCCCGAGATAATCGTCTCCATGCTCCAAATCCATTTTAAAGCCATTTTTAAGGCATTTCGCGCATACATGAAATGAACACATTTTTCTCCAAAACTATAACAGATGCAAGCTTGTCCTGTTTGGTGGAGATAATATTTAATAAAATAAGTAGAAATCTACTAAAAGTTTCGTTTGTTTATATTGCCATCCTGAGATAATCGTCTCCATGCTCCAAATCCATTTTAAAGCCATTTCAAAGGCATTTTGCGCATACATGAAATGAACACATTTTTCTCCAAAACTATAACACATGCAAGCTTGTCCTGTTTGGTGGAGATGATATTTAATAAAATAAGTAGAAATCCACTAAAAGTTTTGTTTGGTTATCTTGCAATCCCGAGATAATCGTCTCCATGCTCCAAATCCATTTTAAAGCCATTTTTAAGGCATTTCGCGCATACATGAAATGAACACATTTTTCTCCAAAACTATAACAGATGCAAGCTTGTCCTGTTTGGTGGAGATGATATTTAATAAAATAAGTAAAAATCCACTAAAAGTTTTGTTTGGTTATCTTGCAATCCCGAGATAATCGTCTCCATGCTCCAAATCCATTTTAAAGCCATTTTTAAGGCATTTCGCGCATACATGAAATGAACACATTTTTCTCCAAAACTATAACAGATGCAAGAAGCTTGTCCTGTTTGGTGGAGATATTTAATAAAATAAGTAGAAATCCACTAAAAGTTTTGTTTGGTTATCTTGCAATCCCGAGATAATCGTCTCCATGCTCCAAATCCATTTTAAAGCCATTTTTAAGGCATTTCGCGCATACATGAAATGAACACATTTTTCTCCAAAACTATAACAGATGCAAGCTTGTCCTGTTTGGTGGAGATGATATTTAATAAAATAAGTAGAAATCCACTAAAAGTTTTGTTTGGTTATATTGCAATCCCGAGATAATCGTCTCCATGCTCCAAATCCATTTTAAAGCCATTTTTAAGGCATTTCGCGCATACATGAAATGAACACATTTTTCTCCAAAACTATAACAGATGCAAGCTTGTCCTGTTTGGTGGAGATGATATTTAATAAAATAAGTAGAAATCCACTAAAAGTTTTGTTTGGTTATCTTGCAATCCCGAGATAATCGTCTCCATGCTCCAAATCCATTTTAAAGCCATTTTTAAGGCATTTCGCGCATACATGAAATGAACACATTTTTCTCCAAAACTATAACAGATGCAAGCTTGTCCTGTTTGGTGGAGATGATATTTAATAAAATAAGTAGAAATCCACTAAAAGTTTTGTTTGGTTATCTTGCAATCCCGAGATAATCGTCTCCATGCTCCAAATCCATTTTAAAGCCATTTTTAAGGCATTTCGCGCATACATGAAATGAACACATTTTTCTCCAAAACTATAACAGATGCAAGCTTGTCCTGTTTGGTGGAGATGATATTTAATAAAATAAGTAGAAATCCACTAAAAGTTTTGTTTGGTTATCTTGCAATCCCGAGATAATCGTCTCCATGCTCCAAATCCATTTTAAAGCCATTTTTAAGGCATTTCGCGCATACATGAAATGAACACATTTTTCTCCAAAACTATAACAGATGCAAGCTTGTCCTGTTTGGTGGAGATGATATTTAATAAAATAAGTAGAAATCCACTAAAAGTTTTGTTTGGTTATCTTGCAATCCCGAGATAATCGTCTCCATGCTCCAAATCCATTTTAAAGCCATTTTTAAGGCATTTCGCGCATACATGAAATGAACACATTTTTCTCCAAAACTATAACAGATGCAAGCTTGTCCTGTTTGGTGGAGATGATATTTAATAAAATAAGTAGAAATCCACTAAAAGTTTTGTTTGGTTATCTTGCAATCCCGAGATAATCGTCTCCATGCTCCAAATCCATTTTAAAGCCATTTTTAAGGCATTTCGCGCATACATGAAATGAACACATTTTTCTACAAAACTATAACAGATGCAAGCTTGTCCTGTTTGGTGGAGATGATATTTAATAAAATAAGTAGAAATCCACTAAAAGTTTTGTTTGGTTATCTTGCAATCCCGAGATAATCGTCTCCATGCTCCAAATCCATTTTAAAGCCATTTTTAAGGCATTTCGCGCATACATGAAATGAACACATTTTTCTCCAAAACTATAACAGATGCAAGCTTGTCCTGTTTGGTGGAGATGATATTTAATAAAATAAGTAGAAATCCACTAAAAGTTTTGTTTGGTTATCTTGCAATCCCGAGATAATCGTCTCCATGCTCCAAATCCATTTTAAAGCCATTTTTAAGGCATTTCGCGCATACATGAAATGAACACATTTTTCTCCAAAACTATAACAGATGCAAGCTTGTCCTGTTTGGTGGAGATAATATTTAATAAAATAAGTAGAAATCTACTAAAAGTTTCGTTTGTTTATATTGCCATCCTGAGATAATCGTCTCCATGCTCCAAATCCATTTTAAAGCCATTTCAAAGGCATTTTGCGCATACATGAAATGAACACATTTTTCTCCAAAACTATAACACATGCAAGCTTGTCCTGTTTGGTGGAGATGATATTTAATAAAATAAGTAGAAATCCACTAAAAGTTTTGTTTGGTTATCTTGCAATCCCGAGATAATCGTCTCCATGCTCCAAATCCATTTTAAAGCCATTTTTAAGGCATTTCGCGCATACATGAAATGAACACATTTTTCTCCAAAACTATAACAGATGCAAGCTTGTCCTGTTTGGTGGAGATGATATTTAATAAAATAAGTAGAAATCCACTAAAAGTTTTGTTTGGTTATCTTGCAATCCCGAGATAATCGTCTCCATGCTTCAAATCCATTTTAAAGCCATTTTTAAGGCATTTCGCGCATACATGAAATGAAC